>NC_042617.1:374973000-375273357 GCF_901001135.1 Rhinatrema bivittatum
GGAGTACACTATACCCATTGGTCCTGAGTCCATCTGCTACATGCTAGGAAAGCATAATTAAGCTCTGGAATTTGTTGCCAGAGGATGTGGTTAGTGCAGTTAGTGTTGCTGAGTTTAAAAAAAAAAGGTTTGGATAAGTTCTGGAGGAGAAGTCCATTAACTGCTATTAATCAAGTTGACTTAGGAAATGGCCTCTGCGATTACTTGCCGATCTACACTGGCTCCCAATTGAACAAAGAATTCAATATAAGGCCTTATGCATAATACACAAACTAATCCATGATGGTTATCTAACTTAACTTTAGGGCGCACTAACATTAAATGTTACCAATAAGTTAAAAAGTGTCAATTGGGGGGGGGGGGGGGGGGGGGGGAGTTTGTTAGCTAGAGATAAGATTCTGCATTCCTATTGGTTGTTTCCTTCTAAAGAGACAATAAGGAGATAGCCAATGGGAATGCAGAGCCATACTTCTAGCTAACGAACTACTCCCGAATTGACACATTTTGTAACTTATTGCTAACATTTTTTGTTAGGGCGCACTAAGTCCGAAATTAGAAAACTAGGTAGCGCGCACTAATGGGACCTAATGTGTATTATCATGAAGTTAGTACGCATTAACTCCCATTAGTGCGCACTAAGGCGGAAAAATTCCTTTCTTATTTCGGCGCTCCTTCAATGTATGCAAATATATATCATACATATTCATTAGGGTTATCCTTAATATCAGACTGGCTAGGTACTCCCTGAATACCAGGTTGAGAACCACAAGGGGAGGGAACAAAGATGTGTAATTCACACCAGACTGTATTTTGAGTGACCTAGTTTGTAAATTGAAACGTGTCATTATATATGCATAGGCATGCACACTTTTTTTTTTTTTGCAACATATTATTAAAGCTATTTCATAAAATGCAAAACAGTTCTTATAACAAAATGGAGTCCACACAAAACCAATTTTCATCAAGGCCTGGCCTCCAATATGTGTTTATATGTATGCTGGTTGTAAAAGGGCCTCCTAATAAGTGCAATGAAATTCTCTGGCATGCATCTCTAGTGCAACATTTTAATGCACTGTGTGAGAAAGATGGCAACAAGTAACTAAATGATTAGTTTCTGCCAGTACCAGTCCTTGTGAACTTGGGAGAGTCCACATCTTCCAATTATCTCAGGTACCCACAGACTAATATCTCTAGTTGAAGATCTAATTGAAAATGTGCATAATGTTGGAATACTAAAATAATTAAGTTTAACAAGAAACTCACCCTAGCTGCTCTAGAAATAGAATTTGGAGAGTTCAGACAGATGAGCTGGCCAAGAATACGCTTCATCTCTTCTCTTCCCGCTGTGACCTGCCCCTCTGCAAGACATGAAATTCCATTATGTACACTTTTTTTTTTTAATTAAATGCACAAGCAAGCTTTTTACATATGGGACTTTATGTTAAAAATGTGAAGTTATGCATAAAATACAGCTTTTAATAGCATCTTCCATTAAAAGCAGCATAAACTCTTAAGTCATGTATGAAAATGTATGTGCTTATACTATAAAGTGGAGATGGACAAACTTGTTAACTAGGGCCATATTACTGTCTCATCTGCACAAAGGGGCCTGTGGGTGACCTCCCTTGGAGCTCCTAGAACTACTAAGTCAATTAAAAAATGAAAGCATGAATGGGTTAAGAAATCAAAGAGTTAAGGTGACTTACTTTCAGGGGGAGAGGTAAGAACAAAGTTTGTGAAAGGGAGGGCACCCCCATTTGAGAAGCTCTTCGAGTGGGGAAGGGAGGTTTTACTTGTAAGTGGGATAAAGAAGAAACACCAACATGTGGTTTCACAGCCATCAGCACATCAACAAATCTGCTTATTAAAAGCAGGATATAATTATGGAGGGGAATAATCAGCAAATTAAGAATGATTATGGACATCACCTTTGAACAGAAAACCAATATGTACATTATTATGCCATTCACTATTTGCAATACTTCTGTATATTACTCAAAGGAAAAAACAATGTTTTGCTATCCATGCTAACTTTGAAAAGCATTAATCCATTATTCTCTCTTATTGAGGGGTCCATGTGTAGATGCTGAAGTTTGTGTGAAGGTGGGGGGGGGGGGTGTCAGGTTATTCTCCTTTCCCTACTCAGAGTTCCCTCTACCTTCTCATACTCCTATCCAATCCTAGCTCATCCTTTAATTTATAGGCATTAGACATTTTCACATTACAAATTAATCAGGCTTTTATCTAAAACACAGGACTGCCCCAGTCCTTATATGAAGAGTTTAATTATCCCCTTACGGGTCATTCCCAGATTAATACACCAATACATTTAAAGGACTCTAATTTACGCATTCCTACTCCCTTAGCAACCTAAACTTAACCAAGAACTCAACAAAATTTAGATGAAGGCAGCAGTTCAGCAGCAAGAGGGGAGCCTTCCAGTCTTTTACATTGATGTCAAATATATAATTTGTTTACCTGTTCGTGAGAGGTTGTACGTGTGCACCCAGTGCAAAGAGCTCTGGTTCTCAGAGCACAAGTCCAATCTATGGAGGCCAGAGTGCAGACCTGGAGGAGCAGAGGCAGACAGAAGTATATACTGGAGACCTTCAGGGACATAGAAGCTAAGTTCCAACTCCAGTCTAAAAGTCCTGGTGCTCCCTTGGAGAACAAAGGTCAACTGGACAGACAGCATCATCCTAGTATAGCAGGAAGTGATCCTGTAGCAAGGACTTGCTCTTCAGTTGATGTATTATCCTCTCACACAGTGGACAAGTCTCCCAGAGATATTGCCCAGGAGGGAAGGGTTAGGTCAGTGTTGCGTTCGTGCCTGCTCTTCGCCCTCGCTCCACCCTCTCTACCTGTGTGGCGACTCCCTCCAGGTCTGAGAGACAGCTGCTGCCGCGGCATCTCCCTTCTGTGTCTCTCCGGAATCCCCGGGCTGGCCTGATGCTGCGGATCCGCCATGTTCCTGATGACGCAAGGGTGCGTGCGTGCGCTCCAGAGTTTGTACCAGCAAGGGCGCGAACCTTGGGGGCGACCCCGTAGTGACATCATCCGCCTCCAACTTAAAAGGTCTTTGTTTGCAGCTACGAATTGAGTTAGCAAGGACTCGAATCCTACACTCTTGGTTATGATTTGCCTTAGCTTTCTCTGCCTTCTTGTACTTACCTGGGGTACCCGCTCCTCGGGGGGGCCTCGCTCTCCCTCTTCTTGATTTCAGATTGCTAAGACGGGATCTGGAACTCGCTCCGAGGGCCTACGTCCCTGAATGCTCAGAAGACTCCTTACTGCCTGGAAGCGATCGCAGACGTGTACACCGTGAGTTCTATTACAGATAGGAACTGATACTCACTCCATGAGGGCTTATGTTCTTAATCTTTGAAGACTCTCTTCTGTCTAAGACGCTATCGCAGGTACGGAGATCGTGAGTTATTATTGCAGATAGGAACAGAAACTCGCTCCACGAGGGCCTATGTTCCTAAAACCCTCCTAAAACTCTCTTCTATTCCAGAAGCCATCTCATACACAGATATTGTGAGTTCTTATTCTAGACTGCATATATGAACCAGTACTCGCCTATGGCTCCTGCTCCTGAATATACTGAAGACTCCCTGTTGATAGAAGCCTTTACAGATATCTAAAACTGTGAGTGTATCATCTACTACTGGTTATGTATCCAGCATACTCTGTCTACTCACTACCTATATAGTCTCTCTCTACAGCTCAGCAACCCAGTGATCGCAATTCCAGTATCTGAAGGACTTCAGCCCTGCCATGCATATCAACTCACTACTGCCATCTCTGGTGGTTCTCATTGGGAAGCTTGGTTCGAGCCTGTCCCCGGACCTGTTCCTCTCTTTGTTTGTCGGTCCAAAAGGACTGGGACCTTCCGGAGGGACGAGGTACCTGGAATGAGTTCCTGTAGGGTCGAAAGCCTTGGGGGAGAGTTGCTGGGATCTTTTTCCCCTATCTTCCGGTAGCTGAGGCACTGGAGAGTCACCCCACTTGCTGGCAAACTTCTCTAATTCGCTTCCGAATAGGAGGGATCCCTTAAAAGGCATTCTTGTGAGATTCGCCTTAGAAGTCGCGTCTGCAGACCAGTTCCGCAACCATAACTGTCTTCTGGCTGCACTACCAAGGCTACTCCTCTGGCTGAGGTACGCACCAGATCTGAGCTTGCGTCAGGAAGGCTGCTGCAGGTTCAATCGTTTCACCGGCATACGTTCCGGAATTATCTGCCTCTCTCTCTCAAGGAGCAGGCAGGAACGTGCCACCAGTGTGCAGTGTCATAGCTGTTGCATTGAAGACCTGCTTAAGGATGGATTCTAATCGTCTATCCTGAATATCCTTCAATGCCGTCCCTCCCTCCACGGGAATGGTTGTTCGCTTCAAGATGGCGCAGACCATAGCATCCACTTTCAGGAAACGCAGGTGTTCCTTGGTCGCTGGTTCCAGCAGGTACAAGGCTTCTAAGGCCTGATCTCGTTTAAAGTTTGCCTCCGGGGTATCCCACTCCAGGTCAATCAGTTCCTGGATGGCTTCCATCATTGGGAAATAGCATGAGGCCTTACGAAGGGACACCAAGATGGTGTTCTTCTTTGGTTCTGCCATAGGATCCATGCCTGGAATCCCTAGAGTCTTCAGAGATTGGGAAACCAGGGATGGTAATTCATCCCTGTGGAAGAAGCAAAGCATGGTTCTGTATGGTTCCAGGTCTGGAGGGATTTCCTTTTCCTCCAGTGAGCCCCCATCATCATCTGAGGTGTCTGGGTCCCTGCCAGGAAAATTCTTGATGAAGCGAGGCATGTCTCGAGGCACTCGAGCAGGGCTGGGAGGGTCAAGTGCTCCTGGCTGGGGTTCGACCCGGGTCATAGCCAGGGCTGATTGCGCCTGAACAAAGGCTTGCAGCTCCTGGAAAAATTCTAACCAGGAGAAGGCCCCTGGGTCTATATTAGCCCCAGGGGGAGTCGGAGAGTAGGGGCCCCTGAAATGCCCTCGAGGAGATGCCATTTCGGAGTTACATAGGTCCAGGATACTATCATATGGAATAGTTCCGGACCCATCCTCTGAGGGACCAAGGCCTTGGTACCCCCCTGGGCTTCTTCGCAATGATGGCACAGGCAGGATTCCAGTTCAGGCTGTGCAGCTTTGATGTGGCAGGCTGTGCAAAGGGAATGCCTTCTGAGCTTCTTGGATGCCATGCCATTGCTTCTTTGTATAGACGCACAGGTAATGTGCTTCGATATGCACGCAGTTATGCACGTGTGCACTATGCGCGCGTGTAGTTATGCGTGCGTATATGCTAGAGGCACCCAAGTTGGGCGCATTGACCGTCCGGCCTGCCCCGCATGTACCGACAACCGAGAAGGGAAGATGGCGCCGATGCCCCCCCCCCGCTCATAAGAGGGCACCCCCGAGGGTCTCCACGTGTCTGGACCCCTGCACCGGACAGGGGCCTAGCCCAATCAAGGCTGCCCTACCAATCGTTGCTCCCTTCTACCTCTTCGGATGAAAAAACAGAGTCGGTACGGCATTCTGAGCCCCGGAGACCTTAAGTTAAAGTTTCCTGCTTACCCGGTCTCAGCGCTTACCGGATGCGTGCAGGAACGGTCTTCAGCTGCGAGGGGAGAGGTCTTAACCTTCACCGCCGTGCTCGGATATGCACCCGCTGCCTTTCAGCCGCTCTGGGGGCTAAGTCCACGCCGGGAGCCGGACCAAGGCACATATCTGAGGGATATCGACAATTACCTCAGGAATTCTTAACTGGGGGAAGGACCCATAGGTATCACTGCAGGAGAGTGGGGCTTGATCCTTTTTAAGGTAAAAATTTCTTCTTTACAATTTCTCTAATGTTGCTAATATATGGAATAGCGCCCGCATCTGCTAGGAGACGGAGAAATACTGAGGAGCTGAGGTCACTGCATGGGGTACATCTAGGGTGACGTCAGCTTTGAAATCTGACTCAGTCTCCCATCTACTAGAAGAAGAGCACATAACCCACTGGTCCTGAGTCCATCTGGCTACACGCTAGGAAATTACAGAATTCCACATGCAGTACTCACAATAAGCCAGATTTATGGGACTACCAAGCTAAGAGTTGTCTTGAAATAAAAAAAAGGGAGAGAAGAGTCATGAACAATGTCATCAAATAGTTTGAGCTTGCAAGTTTTGCTTTTTTTCAGTCCTTACTGATAGCAAAACAGTTTGACAAGACAGTGTAGTGAGAGCCGAACAAATACTAGGGTACACAGGAAGGGATATTACAGCAGAGATTAAAAAATAAACACCCCACACACAATAGTATAATAAAGTGATGGTCAGTGCTAAGCATTTGCTTGGATGCATAGGGAGAGGTATAACCAGTAGAAAAAAAAATGGTGATAATGCCTCTCTACACATCACTGGAAAGGCCTCAGAGGTTGATGGAAAAGGGGATCACTTGATGTGGTAAGCATGCTGGTCTCTCGTGCTCCGGGTGCCTCTCCCCTGTAAACCCTCCCAACACGGGGATTCCTGGTGAAAAATCTCAAATGAACTGGGAAACTTCTTTAATTACTTCGCCAGGTGTACTTGCAGATGAAATATCCAGGGAGGCCCGGCATGTCAAATTGCCCGCCGAGAAAGGACAAAGACAGATCGGTTAAACCAGAGGCCAAAATGGCTGCCTCAATACCCACCAGCCCAGCAGCTGTAAGGAATGAAGCCAACATCTTCATTCCATCATGGACGCCACCACTGGAACAGGTGGCATTGAGGAGGAGAGGAGGGGACATCAATAAAATCCTCTTAATGAAGGAACAGAAATATATTTTCCAATGGGGTACAGTAGCCCCGAAGGGCCTTAAGAGGTGGAGTGGAATGTTATGTTATAGGAAAGAGGGATGCATTTCACTAATATAAGGGCTCTGTGATAAAATCCGGGGTACAAGAATCTTTTGGTAAATAATATATAAGTGAGGCAACGGGCATCGCGGGATTGCCCTGAAAATGGGGTACGAGGTCCCAGAGAGAGTGAAGACAAGGGCCTGTTTGACTGACGGAATCTAGTGACAGTGGAGTGTAGTCAGGCAGGTGAAACTGTTCATTAACCGTGGATTGGTGATACATACATGATAAGGCAGGGTCTATGATGTCACAATGGTAAGGGGAGAGAGGAGGTGGGGTTTGGGCTTTTTAAAAGTGAATGTTTGGCGGCGAACCTCACAGCCGCTGGAACAGTGAATGAATGCTGTACTGAGGAGTGGATCGAATGCGATAGGGTAAGTGCAATAGTGGGATTGATTTTGAAGGGTTTGGGGTAGTTTCTGAAAACAGAGGCTATGTTAATTTTATTTATTTATTTTTAATTTTTATATACCGAAATTCCTGTATTTAATGTTATTAAATTTCACATTTGCATGAAGCTGTGCCATATAGAGGGTTGGGGATATTGTCAGAACTCTGGAGTTGAGACCTAGGTGTTACAGTCGCAAAGTCTATCTCTTGGAGGCGCTACATATTTTTCACAAAGCTATGCCATCAGCTAATGGGAGGAAACAGTATTTGCGAATACATAGAGTTACGATATCACCCATGCAGGCGTACAGAATGCAAATTGCCTCCAGTCCGGCATGCCCTAAGTGTCTTGAAACGCCAGCCTCTTTATCTCATGGGTTATGGACATGCCCTCCTATTCAAGACTTTTGGTCTAAAATATGGCAATATATGGCTACGATTTTGGGGAACCTGCCTTCCCTCTCAGCAGCATTGGCTGTTCTTGGCATGGGTGATGCGGATATAGATTGGAGAGATAACTGCTTGTTAATCAGTAAGTCTCTGGGTCAAGTGAGGAAATGCATCCTATTGAAATGGATACAACAGGACTCTCCAACCATAGATTTAACATCTCGGAGTGCCACAAGTCTATTACAATTGGACTATCGTACATAGCTTCTAGCAACACCCCGCAAGAAAGGAGCCTTTGCCAGCATCTGGGACCCATTTGTTCAACATCTTCCACAAGAGTGGAAGGACACATTTAAAGAAGTCTCATGCTAAATGAACAATATGAACTGGGGCGGTGCTTACAGTATTGCTATGAACTGAAGGAGCTCTCATTTTAGAAGAGTTTTTGTTTGCTTGAACTGAGGGTTACTACACTGTAAGTTGTTTCAGGTTCAGGTTACGTTAGTGGATGGAGTAAGTTATGGTATGGTAATGTGTAAGAGAAGAAAATAGATTAAGGATATGAGTTATTTAATTAAACAGATGTCAGAGAAAAAAGAGAAATCAATGCTAAAGTATTTGTTGATTAAAACTTCTGTTATATCCTGATAACAGATATATCCCAGTTTTGCCTTTACCCAATGAGATTCTAATTCAAATGTTCAGAAATACAGGACTTCATGCTACAGTTTACTGATGGGTCTGTCATGTTTGTAGCAGTAATTTGCCACAAAATTTAACCATATATGCAGGTTTAGATAATGATGTTTTCTCTCTTATACATTATCACCTTAAGAAATGGAACAAAGGGGTTTTATATCTGCAGATGGAAAGCAGCTATCACACCATAACTTGTGGTAGTGCCTCCTAGAAACATAACAATAGAGACAAGAGAGTAGCTTCATGACCGCTATTTGCTGAATTAAGGCATATCAGAATGTTTAGTTTCAATGAAACTGTAATTTCACTTTAACCATTACATTACATTTTACTGCATGCCAGATTTTATATATATTTCGGGGTTGACAACATAAAGCCTTATCTGCCTTGTGGGATGTAACGCTTGAAGATAAAATTTTCCCAGTTTGATTTCTTTTCATTTTTAAACATATCTATTTTAATTCTGACTTTTGTTTTATTTTGGATCGATCCAAATACTTTTTGGTCTAATTTTTGAGCTCAAACATTTGTTAACTGTTGTCTGTCTTTGTGTTATTTGGGTGTCGTTACAACTGAAGAATGTAGTGAATAAATTTATGTAGTCAGTTCAGTGAAATATATGTTTTTATGTAATGACTGAGCACCTAAGTTGTTTGTGGTTTTGACTATTTCATATTCATTATAATAAAGTGGGAACATTATGCAGATTAGTAATAGTGTATGTAGGGATTATTAAATACAGGGAGTTATTGACATGATGGAATTTTCTCATTGATTAATTTGAATTTGTTTTGCTCCTGTATTAGGCTTTAATCCGTAACATACATCTAACTTAATGAGTTAAGAAGCTATGCTCCGATGTAAAAAAATACACCTTACTGGGAGAACTGTATATGCCATTTGTCACTGATTTCAGAAATCATCCCATCCTTTGCCACAGAAGCCATCTTGCACCCTTCATTATATGGACTGAAGTGCTCACACTTTATATGCCTGATATTCTTCTTTATGGTTTTTCTTGTTCTATGGGGGGGGGGGGGGGGGGGGTGTGCCTAGACACGGTTTTCCTTTGTTTTATGAGGCAACGTACCTTTATATGACATGTAATAACTGATTGTCATAACAAAAATGTTTTTATGATATACCTAGTCAATATCTAGTTATGTACCTATTTGCAGATGCCACTATTTAGATTTTCAAGTTAATGATACAGCCTGATTAGTCCCTACATTCTAAGCGTTTTGTAGCATTTTCCAGTCCTATAACTTCTAATACATATATTTATTTACTTGCCGAGTCAGATAAATGATTATTTGATATGTTCTCCTTTACCTTTATCTATGAAAGCTGGTCTAATCACACTAACCAATCACCCTGTTCCACTGCTTGACACTTTACAGTGTGATATGTCTTGGTGTGGATCAAATGTTCAAGAGTTCTTGATTCTTTGCCCACCTGTCCATTTCTCTGGATCTTTTTGAACTTTGTCTCAGAGGTGATTCAAGGTTCAAGCAGGATATATAATTCTGCCTGCTGGACTATATGCCAGCATATGTCAAATATGTGCTGTTCTGTTTGCTGTAAGAAATGTAGCTAACTGCAACTACCGAATGCTTCCTGTTTTATCATTCTCTTGCTTGCCCTATTGCTGGTGCCTCTGCACAAGTCTTTTCTCTTATTTCTTCTTTTGCAGCCTGCATCTATGGTAATCACAATGATGGTCTTCCATATTCTATTCCCCCTGCTTCTAACCTTAACCAAACATACTGAATTTGGTTATTCCCCTTCTACTAAGATTTCCCTGTATAACATTTTGGGCATTTCTTCCTGTAACACTACCTATTAGACTATTTACCTAGAGTTTGGTTTACAACCTCTTATAGATGTTTTCTGGTAGTGTGGAACTTCTGTTTATCTATATTCCCACTGCTGCCTATGACCAGAACATGTCTTATGTTTTTCAATACCTTTATAACCTGTCCCACATTATGTATGCACAAGACAGTGTGGATTCTTCTGCTGGCTCTTAGTTTGCCTCTATTTTCCTGGCTTCCTTCACTCTCCTGGTTATGTACAATGCTTATATCCCTGTTTGCTATTTTTGCGATTCTTATCCTTTGTTTTCAAAGCTTTTTCCTCTTTTATCATATATTCACACTTCTTCCTCTTCTGTTTTATACCTTTCCACTCCTGTCTCTGCCTCTCATTATGAGACTGTACTCCTTGCAGACTCGCCTAGTATAAATGATATTATATAAGAAAAATAATACTTTCCATATTGGTTTCTCTTTGTTTTTCCTATCTTTATACTTGTTACAACATTATTATGTGATTACTTGACTCTGAAAGATAACATATGTGGTCTTGCTATTATATGTTTCTCTTCTTTATAATGCAGCCATACTTGCAGCTCAACAATAGAGCCAACGGACATCTAGTGGAACTTAGTCACAATGCTATTTGTTAACTAGAGAATGCGTGTCTATCTATTAGTATCACTTGGATTATTAGGGATCTAGAGGGATACATGCACTACTCTGTACACACAATGTATACCAAAGGTTAGTTGTTATCCTACACATTTTAGCCATTTGCCATGATCAATTTTTATTGTTCTGTCCTCCCCTCTGGTACTTGGGTGTGCCACTATGGCCATTTGTGAGTGGCACAAGAGGGAAATGATGTGTGTGCCTGAGCTTGAGATCAACATGGAGACGGCAAATGACCCAGAATCCTTTGCTATCTTAGCTTTTCTGGCTATATGAACTTTAAATGCCCTACTGAGCCTGACCTGGAGGAATTCCAAAGACATCTGGACAGCATTTGAACTGGCGACAATTTGTGATGCCTAATTATAGTGTCACAAGAGCAGAAGGCAACGGTCAGAACCTCAGGCTAGAATGGCGATTACAGGGGTATCTGTAAACACAGCCTAAGATATGAAGATTACCCTGAACAGCAAGATTTTAACAGAACAAAGGATTATCTAAAGAGCGATGGTAAATGGGCCCTCAACTTGGAGAACTATGACAACCTATGTAAATGATACTCCAGGTGGTCACGCAACCTAAGAATTTCTGACCTAGTACTGTATTGTATTTACCTATAAAAGAAGGATCAGTTCATGTACAGACGAGATACTGGTTGGTCAGTTTGTCAGAGAACTGGCATCCAGCAGCTTCCAAGAATACTTATTGCTCAATAAAAAATTACACTTTCTACAAAATCTAAATATAGTATTCTTGTGACCGTGGAGAAGCATCATAAACATGTTTGGTGCATAACAATATATAATATTAAAATGACAGAATATTCTCTGGTTTGCTAGTATCCTTCAAAGATACATCACTCCAAACTAAGTGCTTCCAAGTGACTTGACTTTTCCCCATCCATGAGATCCAGGCAGGAACTATGTACTCTGGAAGTTATCTTCCTGTATGTGGAACACTCCAATGACATGGTCATCCCCTAGGAAAAAGCCCCCATCTATTACTGGAATCCATAATGTCATGTTTCTGCATTGAGGGCACTTGTTGAAACTGCTGGCTCTCTTCTCTTTCTGATGTATCAGTCAAAACATTAACAAGGTGAAATCAAATGACTATTTTATAAAAATCTGACTGATACCAATGCACATGGCAGACAATGAAAAAAGCAAAATTGCTTACCTTGTAATAGGTGTTATCCCAGGACAGCAGGATGTAGTCCTCACATATGGGTGACATCATCAGATGGAGCCCTGGTACGGAAAACTTCTGTCAAGAGTTTCTAGAAACTTTTAGCTGGCATTGTGGGCCTACTGAGCATGCCCAGCATGCCATGATATTCTCAGCCACAGGGGTCTCCCTTCAGTCTCGTTTGTAGCAATATGCGTGAGCTAAAAAAATAAAATAATAAAACGTATCGGACCCAACTCCGTGGGGAAGTGGGTGGGTTCTGTGAGGACTACATCCTGCTGTCCTGGGATAACATCTATTACAAGGTAAGCAATTTTGCTTTATCCCAGGCCAAGCAGGATGATAGTCCTCACATATGGGTGATTACCAAGCTACAGGCTGAGTCATTCCTATATTATACCAACAGCATACAACTTGTGCAACAAGCACAACTGGTGTACTGCTGGAAAAAATGAGGCAGCCTGAAAATCACAGCAGGATGGATGTAGGAGTTGGAGTTATACTGGAAATAAGTTCTTTAGGACAGATTGTCCAAAGGCTGAATCTTGTCGTCCTTCTTTGTCCAGACAATAATGAGCTGCAAAGGTGTGAAGGGAACTCCATGTTGCAGCTTTACATATGTCAAGAATGGGCACTGAACGATAGTGTGCTACTGATGTGGACATAGCCCTTACTGAATGTGCTTTTACTCGTCCCTGGAGAGGAATTTTTGCTTTTTCATAACAGAATTCAATACAGTCTGCTAGCCAGTCGGAAAGAGTCTGTTTTCCTGCCGCAAGTCTGTTTCTTTCTTCAAAAGTAAACCAGGAGTTGGGTGGATTTCCTATGGATCGCTGTGCGGTTTAGGTAAAAAGCTAGTGCACGTTTACAGTCCAAGATGTGCAAGACTCTCTCTCCCTGGTGAGAGTGAGGTCGTGGAAAGAACGTAGGCAAGACTATTGACTGATTGACTGATTGATATGACTGACTGATTGATATGAAAATCTGTCACTACGTTTGGTAAGAATTTGGGGTGAGTGCGAAGAACTACTTTGTCATGCAGGAACCTTGTATAAGGTGAGCACGTAACGAGAGCTTGCAACTCACTGACTCTTCTAGACGATGTAATGGCTACTAAGAAAAGCACCTTCCATGTAAGGAATTTTTCTTCACAAGAGTGTAGAGGCTCAAACGATGAGCGAATGAGTCTTGTTAGTACTAAATTCAGGTCCCATTCAGTGACTGGTGGTCGAATGGGAAGCTTAAGAACCTACTTACTAGGGATTGTGCTGCTATTGGTGCATCCCCTATTCCCTTGTGGTATGCCGCTATGGCGCTTAGGTGCACCCTTACAGAGGATGTCTGAAGACCAGAATCCGACAGGTGGTACAGGTAATCTAGTAAAGAAGAAGTGGGGCAGGAGAAAGGTTCTATACCCTTTTGTGTGCATCATTTTGTAAATCTAGTCCATTTAAAGTGATAAGATTTACGTGTGGAAGGCTTTCGTGAAGCTACGAGAACTTTAGAGACTTGTGTTGAAAGATTAAGTTGTTGCAGAATTAAGCTTTCAACATCCAAGCTGTTAGGGCAAGAGTTGTCAGGTTGGGATGACGCAACTTGCCTTGATTTTGAGTGATGAGAGTGGGCTCTGTGCCCAGGCGGATTGGTTGTGAGATCGAGAGGTCGAGGAGTATGGGGAACCATACTTGTCGAGGCCAGTATGGGGCTATGAGGATCATTGTCCCTCTGTCCTGTTATAGCTTCCCGAGAGTTTTCGCTATGAGTGGAATTGGAGGATACGCATATAGAAGACCTGTGTTCCAGGGGCAAGCAAATGCGTCCCTGGGGACTGTTTGTCGACGTCCGTGGAGGGAGCAGAACCTTTCCACTTTGTGGTTCAGTGTAGACACAAAGAGGTCTATGGTTGGGCGACCCCAGCGTTGAAAGATTTTGCTCGCTACACATGGGTCCAACAACCATTCATGGAGATTGAAATGTCGACTGAGATCGTCCGCTAGGATGTTTTTGATGTCTGCCAGGTAAGATGCTCGGAGATGTATGGAATGCTCCAGAGCCCAAGCCCAAATCTACACCGCTTCCTGGCAGAGCAGATAAGAGCCTGTGCCTCCCTGTTTATGTACCATATTGCTACTGTGTTGTCTGTTTTTAACAGCACAGTCTTGCTTGAGAGGCAGTCTTTGAAGGCATAAAGGGCATATCTTATCGCTCGAAGTTCCAAGAAGTTTATCTGATACTGTTTTTCGAGCGTAGTCCACGTCCCTTGTGTTTAAAAGGTTGTTGACGTGAGCTCCCCGTCCCAGGATGGAAGCATCTGTAGTCAGGATGACTTGTGTATTTGCCTGTTGGAATGGGAGACCAGCTTTCAACGCTATTTGACTGGTCCACCAGTGGAGCGATAGACGTAACTGGTTGGTGATTTGAATTGTGTACGACAGTAGTTTGAAAGCTTGTAGTCATTGAGATTTCAAAGTCCATTGAGTTCTTCTCATGGCTAACTTTGCCATAGGAGTGACATGTACTGTCGAGGCCATGTGTCCTAGTAGCACTAGAATTTGATGGGCGGATGCGAACTGGTGATGAATCATAATGTTTGCCAATCGTGCCAAATTGTCTGCAAGGTCGCTTGGAAGGGAAGCTTTCACCACTGTGATGTCGAGGTCTGCTCCGATGAATGTGAGGAGTTGAGACGGCTCGATGTGGGATTTTGGATAATTGATGAGAAATCCCAGAAGGTGCAATAGTGTTATTGTGGTTTTCAAGGCAGAGAGAGCTCCCTGCCTGGATGGACTTCTGATTAGACAATCATCTAGGTATGGAAAAACATGAATGCTGTTTTTTCTTAAATGTGCAGCCACTACTGCTAGGCATTTCGTGAATACTCGAGGAGCAGAGGCCAGTCCGAATGGTAGGACTCTGTACTGGTAATGATTCTTTCCCACTATGAATCGTAGATACTTGCGATGTTGTGTGGAAATTGGTATGTGCGCATAAGCGTCTTGAAGGTCCAGAGAACAGAGCCAATCTCCCTTTTGAAGTAACAGAAGGATGGTTCCCAGAGATACCATCTGAAACTTTTCTTTGTGTAGAAATTTGTTGAGATTTTGGAGGTCTAAGATAGGGCGAAGGCCGCCTGTTTTCTTTGGAATGAGGAAATAGTGGGAGTAGAACCCCTTGCCTTGTTGAGACCGGGGAACTGGTTCGATGGCCCTGGCAGTCAGCAAAGAGAGAGTTCTACTTGAAGTTGAGATGTGATGAGAATGTTTGACCAAAGTGGAATGGGAGGAGAATGCGGGGGTATCGTATTGAATTTTAGGCGATATCCCCGATGTAATATGGCTAATACCAGTTGATCTTTTGTGACGACACTCCATTGGTGTTGGAAATAATGAAGTAGACCTCAGACTGGTAGGGAGGGCATAGGGTTGAGAAAGAGGCTGCTGTTCTCTTGGCACGGTTCAAAAACACGCCGCTGGTCCAGTTTGGGGTGGTGGCTGGGTCTTTTGTTGCTTCAGCTGATGTGGACGCCTTCTCTGTGAGGGACGGTATGGATGTGCTGAAGAGGCAGGAGGGTAATACATTCTTGATCTATAGAAGGGTCGCCTCGAGTCTCTGCATGGTGGACGTCTTAGGGAAGTTGTCTGATCTGCTGGCAATTTTGATAGCTGATGGAGAGTCTCATGATGGTCTTTCAATTGAGATACCGTAGCTTGGATCTTTTCTCTGAAAAGAGAGCCTCCAACACAAGGGAGATCTGCCAGGCCCATCTTCTCGCATTTATTGCAGAGGCAGACAGACGAGTTGATGTTTCGAAGACATCATAGGCTGGTCTCACCTCATGTTTGCCAGATTCTAATCCCTTGTCAACTAATGTAGCTAAAGGTAGTTGATGTTGTTGTGGGAGGTTGTCCACAATACTCTGCACTTGTTTCCATAAGTTCCGTTGGTACTGTGTCATATACAGCTGGTATGCTGCAATACGTCCTAACAGCATGGACCCTTGATAGACCTTCTTCCCTAAGGTGTCCAAGAATCGTTGCTCCTTTCCTGGTGGGACAGAAGAATGAGGTTTTTGTTTCCAAGCCTCCTTCTGAGCGGATTCTACCACTACCGAATGGTGAGGTAGTTGGGGCTTCTGATATCCTGGAGCATGCTGCACTAGATAAGTGGCATCTGTTCTCCGATTCACTGCAGGGACTGAGCAGAGGTGTTCCCACATTCGTTGTTGCAATTCCAAGAGGACTTGATGGATTGGGATAGCCATAATTTCCTTCGGCGCATCCACAAACTGCAGTACTTCTAGAGCCTTACGTCTAGTATCCTCCTCTGTGACTAATTCAAATGGAATTGTATCTGCTATTTCTTTGATAAAATTTGTAAATGACAAATCTTCTGGAAGGGATTTCTCTCTCCTCTGGTGGAGAGGGCTCTGATTGCAGTTCCTCTGACTCAGTGTCCATGTCAACATCCTTCCAAGGTGTATATTGAGAATGATAAGGGGAGTCAACGTCTTCTGGTTGGACATGATGCTTCGATTTAAACACAGCCTTTGTTGGGATGTGTTGTGGCATCATTGGAAGTGAGGGCATCGATGGGGAATCGATGGGCCTCGATTGAAATCAATGCCTTGTATCCCCCCCGATGGACCTGGATGGACTGGCATCGATGTGTCCTTGAAAGGCATCGAGGGTGTCTTCGGGACTCGATGTTGATGGAGCCCCGATGGTCCAGGGGTAGAATCAGAGTCTCCGCCGTCATCCTCTGATGATCTGGGAGCCGGAATGGCTGGAGTCATCGGTGGGGGTATCTGCATCAATGGAGTCTGTGCCGTCGGCGGAAAAACTCGTAATAAGGCATAGAGTCTTCAGCAAAGGCTGAAAAATCGACTGCTCCAATGCCGATGTCGGTGCCAGCACCGATGGCACTGTCGGAAGCTGTAGGTTCTTCAGAGCCTCACGACGGCCTGTTGGACTAAAGTAGTCACTTCTTCCCTTGAAATCGGGGCAGTATCTACTGCCACTGGGGAAGGCACTGCAGGCGCTATTGGCACTTCCACAATGATTCGTGGTGGCACTTCTTCTGACACCGAGCCCGGTGGAGAGCGCCGAGGTTCTTCGTGTACAGCCGGTGGCGTTGGCTCTAGTACACGGACTTTCTTGGGCATCGGCTCGATGGATCAATGGCGATGGCGCTTTTTCTCTTGATGACTTTTCGATGTCGAAGATGATGCTATCAATGATATCGACAGTACCGGTGACGGACGGTCATCGGCCCATGTTTGGTTACCGAGGGAGGTGTTACTCTTGGGGACGATGAAGACAATGACGATGGAATCTTTTTGAATAATTCTTCCATCTTATCCAAACGGGCACGCCTGCCCTTCGGTGTCATCTGGGCACAGGTTAAGCAAGCCTGGACGTCGTGGCCTGATCCCAGGCAGAGAACACATACATAATGTGGGTCAGTAATGGACATAGTCCGGTTGCAATCCGGACATTTTTTAAACCCCGATGTCATGATAAAGTTATGGCCTAATAACGGTCGATGACTGGCGGGAATAGACAGTGGGATGATCGGAATCGATCAAAACTATCTGAAAAATGTACTCACCGAGACTATGTCGAAGGGAGACCCAATTATGAGAAAATTGTGACTGAAAATGTGAAAAGAAAAAAAGTTTTCTTCTCTGAGAAAATGTGAGGGAATTCTTTTTCCAGAGCTCCTGAACTGCTTTGCTACAGCAAGGCAGAAAAAAAGAGACTGAAGGGAGACCCCTGTGACTGAGAATATCATGGCATGCTGGGCATGCTCAGTAGGCCCACAGTGCCAGCCAAAAGTTTCTAGAAACTCTTGACAGACGTTTTCCGTACCAGGGCTCCATCTGATGATGTCACCCATATGTGAGGACTATCATCCTGCTGTCCTGGGATAACAAAGAAAACTTGATTGAGGAAAATCTACACAGTGAATCTAATAAGGGTGAGAACATGGCAACCAAGAAGTCCCATGACAAACACACAAGAAAAATTCTAAGGGAGAAATAAACCCCCCCAAAACTAAACCATATGACAGTTAGGCTCCACAGAATAACTGAAGGGCTCCCATACGACATAGGACAGCAGGTACATGATCAGCAGAACATGCCAAAAATTTTCTAGTAATCTTCATTGGTCAGATTTCGATGAATATTACCTCATCTGTGAGGCCTACTACATCCTGTTTGTCCTCTGATAAAATAAAAATGAAGGGAAAAATATTTACCTGGTTGTGAATGTGGTTGGATTTGAACATAAGTATGAACCAGTAGTTCAGGAATAGATATTCTCCTTCTGTAATTTCTCACCAAACATTTCTATGACAAAAAGAAAACAAAAACTGGCAAATAACCATCTTACACTACTAGACTAAGCCACAGAAATAACATGTCATACTTTTAGCAATGGTTTAGTACATATTGGAATTATTTATTTATTGGGTTTTATATACCGGGGTTCCTGTATGAGATACAAATCACCTCGGTTTACAGTGAACGGAAAAACTTTGCTCATGAGCTGTACATAGAACATTGCTCATGGGCTATACATGGAACAAGATAACAATGGAAAACAAGAACAATAGATAACAATGGCTAAAAAAGGACAGTAGAAAAACTTCGCTCATAGGCGATGCCAATGTAGAGGTAACGGGACTTGGCCGAAACTGGTACAACGGGTACATTAACTTCGCTCAAGGGCTGTACATAGAGCAATATGGGCTAAAACGGTAGAGAAATTATAAATTGTTAAATTAGAATATCTTTTTAATACAAAAAATCTTACGCAATGGTTAAGGGGAAGAGGAGGAGAGAAGTGTATAGTGAATGAAGAAATAATAGGAACCTAAAGAAACAGACCTGTCTTGTGAGCTTTAGGATACACTCAGGCTTCTTTCATTCACTGGGAAAGGAACTTCCATTACTTAATCTTCCACTAATGCTGGACAATGCCCCCTAGTTTCCTTATTTTATTCAGGAGGCTAAACAAAGAGTGCACCTAAAAGCTAAATCCATGAGTCAATAGCTCCTTGAAAACATCCCCCAATTTTATAAATGGGAAAAGGAGAAATTTAGTCTTACCCTATAATTTCCTTTCCTTGAATCCTGACATACCAGTCTAGATGAATGGCAGAGTTTCCTTGCCAGCTGACAAAAACAGAAATACAAATTTTCCATGACACTCAGTAAATAAGCTGGTGCCGTAGCAAAATTTGTCAGTATACGTTTGCCTTCACTGTAAAAGTGCTTGCTTTTGATGGGTAGATTGTTCATAAGACAATATCGACTTATCAGCTGATTGGTGCCACAACCATAATAATCTCCAAGCCATAATCATAATCTTGACAGAGGCGCTAATGAAATCATAAGGTGAATCTGCCATGAAAACTGAACTGGGCTCCATCTAGGCCATCTCACTAGACTCCAATCACTATCATCTGAAAGCTGTTGCTCCCATCTCAGTTGAGCTCAGGCCACATTCCCCCATAAAGTGAAGCTTGCAAGGCTAATGCCAATGTCTCAAAGGCCTGTTTGAGCAGGGATTTGATGTTCCTGTCAAAAGGTATCTCAGAGAGCCTTACCCCCTTTTGCAGGGATTGTGGTCTTGCAAGAGATGGCAGTGACCAATGCATCTATCTTGGAATAGATAGCATACACTCTTGATCCTCAGTCAGAAGGAAAAAAAGCTGTATTGCTTTTCCCACCTTCAGACTGGCGCAAGTGTCTGATTGCCTCATGCAAGGGAAAGGACTTGAGGTTTCCTGCAGCATTCCAGAATAGGATCCCCCTCTAATCTGATATTCTCAGTCTACAAATCAGAAATTTTAAAGGATTTCAGCACTTAGTCTTTCATATCCTAACTCCTTTTAAACAACTGGAGGACAGAGGACTCCTCTGTATTTGCTGAGAGAATTTTTCCTTCTTCCTCTTTGAGACCTCTGACAGACTGTTCTCCCTGACTCGAGGCAGACTAGAAGAGAGATTGTGGAAGAAGGTCCCTCTGCCAAAAAATGTCTGTGTGGGGGGGCTCCAGTTCCCTAAAGAATGCAAAGTTCAGGAGGACTTTGGGAATCAGCAATCTTGTATGCCCTAGGCCTTCCCTGCATGTGAAAGATCTTGATCAATAGTACTACAAACTCCAGGAAATAAGGGGCATGCAGCCCTGAGCTTTCCACATGAGAAGTCCCCAGGCCTTCAAGAGACAAGTTTCCTGAGGAAGGAGATGGTTCCAGGCTCTCCTTCTCTTGCCTTTGCTGCCCACTTAAAATGGTGGCATTTCCTGCTGAAGGAAAAAAAGGAAAATTAGTTCTTACCTGTTAATTTTCGTTCCTGTAGAACCACGGATCAGTCCAGACAGTGGGTTGAGCCTCCTTTCCAGCAGGTGGAGACAGACTAAAACTTGCAGGATGCCCTATATCAGGACAGAGCCTATCCTCTCACCCTTCAGTATAACGTAGGTCAAAGCATAAAACAATAAACCCAAGAATAGGATCAAGCAAGTAACCAAAAAGCTCAACGAAGCAACCATAGATTAATGTAGAAGCATGGTATACCTATACGCTCTTGCATAAACTTGGTATAAAATAACCACCAAGGCTTCTGGTGTAAATGCTCAGTAATCTTACACCAAGGAAAATATGAAAATCTGCAGACCTGCAAGAAAACAAGCTTCGAGAGGACAGAAGACAGACAGGGAAGGGCGTCTGGACTGATCCGTGGTACTACAGGAACGAAAATTAACAGGTAAGAACTAATTTTCCTTTCCTGTACGTACCCGGATCAGTCCAGACGGTGGGATGTACCAAAGCTTCCCTAAACTGGGTGGGACCGAGACAGTCCCGCTCGAAGCACTTGCTGCCCAAAGGAACCGAACACCGGAGTGTGTACATCCAGACGGTAGTCCCGAGCAAAAGTGTGCAGAGACGTCCAAGTGGCGGCCCTGCAAATCTACTGCGGGGAGACAGATTGACTCTCCGCCCACGAAGTAGCCTGAGAACGCAGAGAATGGGCCTTCAGACCCTCAGGAAGCTGACGACCTTGACAAAGATACACCGAGGAAATGGCTTCCTTCAACCACCGCGCAATCGTGGTCTTAGAAGCCTGCTTACCGCGGTTGGGACCACTCCAAAGTACGAAGAGATGGTCCGATACCCGGAAGTCATTGGTGACCTGTGGATAGCGAAGCAAGACTCGTTTCACATCTACCCGATGAAGGTCGCCACCCTCCGTACCCGCAATCTCCTCTGGAGAGAACGCTGGGAGTTCGACAGACTGGTTGACATGAAAAGCGGAGACAACCTTAGGCAAGAAAGAAGGAACCGTCCTGAGAGAAACCCCGGAATCGGAGAAACGCAAGAAGGGCTCCCGACAGGACAGCGCCTGAAGCTCGGAAATATGGCGAGCAGAGGAAGAGACCAGAAAGACAGTCTTTAGAGTAAGATCCTTGAGCATAGCGTGGTGAAGAGGCTTGAAGGGAGCCTCACAGAGAGCACGAAGGACCAGGTTGAGACTCCATGACGGACACGTGGCCCGAGAGGGGGGGCGGAGGTGTCTAACGCCCCTCAGGAAACGAATCCCGTCAGGGTGAGCTGCTAAGGCATGACCGTCCACCCGACCCAGGAGAGAGCCTAGCGCCGAGGCTTGAACGGGTAGAGAACTGAAGGAGAGGCCCTTAGAGAGACCCTTCTGAAGAAAAGAAAGAATCAAAGGAATCGAGGCTGAGTATGCAGGGACACCCGCCTCCGTACACGCGGACTCAAAAACTTTCCAGATGCGCACATAGGCCAGAGAAGTAGACTGCTTCCGGGCTCGCAGCAGAGTGGAGTTGACCTCCTCCCTAAAACCTTTGCGCCTCAGGCGACGCCGTTCAAAAGCCAGGCCGCAAAACAGAAGCGATCGGCCTGGTTGAAAAATACAGGCCCCTACCGGAGGAGACGAGGGAGATGACCGAGGCGCAGGGGCCCGTCCACCGCTAGATTGATAATATCTGCGAACCACGGCCTTCGCGGCCACTCGGGAGCGACGAGAATTACCAGTCCCTGGTGGAGTTCGATTCTCCTGAGAACTTTCCCCACCAGTGGCCACGGGGGAAACACGTACAGAAGGATGTCCGCTGGCCAAGGTAGAGCCAGAGCATCCACGCCCTCTGCGCCGTGCTCCCTCCAGCAGCTGAAGAACCGATTGGCCTTGGCATTGCGCAGAGTCGCCATGAGGTCGAGGTGAGGAGGACCCCACCTGTCCACTATCAGAGCCATGGCTGCGTCCGAGAGCTCCCACTCTCCCGGATCGAGCGACTGCCGGCTGAGAAAGTCGGCTTGAACATTGTCTTTTCCGGCGATGTGAGAAGCCGCAAGGCACTGTAGGTGACGCTCCGTCCAAGCGAGGAGACGGCTGGCTTCTAAGGCTACCAGGGGACTGCGAGTGCCCCCTTGGCGATTGATGTAGGCGACTGTGGTGGAGTTGTCGGACAGGACTCGTACCGCCTTGCCGTGGATCAGGGGAAGGAACTCCTGAAGGGCCAGGCGGACCGCCAAAGTTTCCAGGCGATTGATGTGCCAATGCGACTGAGTCTGGGACCATGTCCCCTGGGTGGACTGAGAAAGGCATACCACACCCCAGCCCAACAGGCTGGCATCCGTGGTTACTATCGTCCACTGTGGAGCTTGAAGAGGCATCCCTTGCAGGAGATGAGGAAGAGACAGCCACCACTGTAATTCGTCGGTAGTAGACTCCAAGAATGGAAGGACTACGTGGAACTGCTCCAACACTGGTTGCCAACGAGACAGCAAAGCTTTCTGTAACGGACGCATATGAGCAAAGGCCCAGGGGACCAGATCGATGGTAGAAGCCATGGAGCCCAGGACTTGGAGATAATCCCAGGCTGTCGGGGAAGATAGCGCAATCAGATTCTGGGCCTGATCGATCAGCTTGAGGGCTCGCGCCCGAGGTAAGAATACCTTGCCTACTCGGGTGTCGAAGTGTGCTCCCAGAAATTCCAACTCCTGGGAGGGCTGAAGCTTGCTCTTGGAAAAGTTCACTATCCACCCGAGAGAGGCAAGGAGCTCTAAGACGCGATCCATCGCCCGCCGGCAAGAGGTCTCAGACTTGGCCCTGATGAGCCAATCGTCCAGATAGGGAAGGACGAGAATCCCCTCCCGGCGCAAGGCCGCTGCCACTACTACCATGACCTTCGTGAAGGTGCGAGGAGCGGTCGCGAGGCCGAAGGGGAGAGCTCGAAACTGGAAGTCCTGGTTGAGAATGTGGAATCGGAGATACTTCTGGTAGTCGCGGTGGATGGGAATATGAAAATATGCTTCTGCGAGATCGAGGGAAGCAAGGAACTCTCCGGGACGGACCGCCGCAATGACTGCCCGTAGGGTTTCCATGCGGAAGTGGGGGATCTTGAGGGCCCGATTGACCCTTTTGAGGTCCAGGATTGGGCGGAAGGACCCGTCCTTTTTTGGCACAGTGAAGTAAATAGAATACTGGCCGGCGCCAATTTCCCCTTTTGGGACTGGGACCACCGCCCCCAGGTCCAGAAGCTTGGAGAGAGTCTAGACCACCGCGTCCCTCTTGGCCCGGCCACAAGGGGAGAACAGAAAGAGATCTGGAAGTTCCCTGACGAGGTCGAAAGCGTACCCGTCTCTGATAATGTCGAGGACCCACTGATCCGACGTGATTTTGACCCATTCCTCGAAAAACAGGGAGAGGCGTCCGCCGAGGTAAGGGACCAAGGAATGGGTCGGCTGAACTTCATTGCGTGGCAGGTTTAGCGGTGGTACGCACGGGCTGGCCCTCGCGAAAAGGCCGCCTGCCACGAAAGGACTGCAACCAGGACTGCGCACGAGAAGACCCCCTCGCAGCACTGCTCCACCCGCGAGAAGCGGAGCGACGCTGACCCCTGAAGCGAAAGCGAGAGGCCGCGAAGGACCGAGAAGACTTAGGGCGGTCCTCTGGAAGCTTATGGACCTTGTTGTCAGCCAAGGAGTCCATAAGCTTGTCGAGGTCCTCGCCAAAGAGCATCTTACCTTTGAAGGGAAGCGTGCCCAGCCGGGTCTTCGAGGACTGATCAGCCGACCAGTGGCGTAGCCAAAGAAGCCTCTGGGCAGCTACTGCCGAAACCATCGCCTTCGCCTGCACACGGACCAAATCGTAGAGGGAGTCTGACACGTAAGCGATTACCACCTCCAGACGTTTGGCTTGTTCTGCCTCACCTGGCGGAAGCTCCCGGGCGCAGAGTAACTGTTGGACCCACTGGAGGCCCGCCTGCATCATGAGACTGCTACAGCAAGACGCCCGAACTCCGAGGGGTAGGACGTCAAAGATGTGCTTCAGGTGAGCCTCCAGCTTACGATCTTGTGAATCCTTCAAGGCTGTGGAAACTTCCACCGGAATCGTGGTGTGCTTGGCCACTGCAGAAACATAAGAATCCACCGCTGGATATCGCAACAGCTCCAAGCCCTCTTCCGGGAGGAGATAGAGCTTATCCATCGCACGCCCCACCCGGAGCGCACCCTTAGGAGCCTCCCATTCCCGCAGAATAAGGAGCTTAAGCATGGGGTGGAAGGGAAAGGCCGAGGCCGGAGCCCGGAGCCCTCCCAAAACCGGGTTCATATCCTTAGGGAGTGAGGCCATGAGATTATCCACGGAGGGACTTTCCAGACCCAGCTCCTCCAAAACAAAAGGGAGGAGGGGCTCTAACTCCTCCTTACGAAAAAGACGAAGGGCTCTGGGGTCATCCCCCTCTGGGGGGGGGGGGGGGCATCTGCCAAATCCGAGGAAGCAACGGGGTCCGAGGGCCCGGGGGACACCGGGGGGGGGGGGGGGGGGGGGGGACGACCCCCGGGACCACCCACACCCGAACTGGTCCCTGAGGCTCCGCGGCCGGTCCAGTGGTCAACGGCGCTGAACGAGGGATTTTGGGCGGGGGGGGCAAGGGGGGGCTTTCATCCAGCTCATGCAGGCTAGCTAGATAAGATTTGCGCATGAGGAGGACGAAATCCGGGGAAAAAGGGACCCTGGATTTGCCAGGGGGGGGGGCGAGGGAAGGTCAGGACCCCCCTCCTGGGGACCCGCGGGGGCCAAATCGGGGGTTAAATCAAAAAAATCTGGCCCCCCAGCCCCAGGGAGCACTGAAATGGCCCCAATGAAAAATCCAAGATGGCGACCGTTCCCGGGCTCTGCCGACCCGGGAAAGGCCTAGCCATGCCGGGAGGAGTGGAGCCCCGGGCTAAATTTGCTTGTCCTGCCGAGGAGGGACCTTCCCCACCTGGCAGGCAAGCAGTGCAGAGGCCCTGACGCGAAAAACGCGAAGAGGACAGCCCACAAGAAAGACAGGCTGTCAGCCGGGACATAGCTAAACCTCGGCTGAAGAAAAAAAAAAGTTGAAAAAAAGCTTGATTGACAGCCTGCACAGCAGGAGAGAGCAGGCGGGAAACCTGCTGCCTTCTGCTTCTCTGACTGCCGGTTCTAGCCCTACTCTGACCAGAAAAAAATAAAAAAGCTGGTCAACTGCTGCAAATAAGTTAGAGGTAGGTGAGTACCTGCAACTTATTGAAAGTTTAAACCCTTTTAACTCCATTTTTTTTTTTTTTTTTTTACTGAGCGCAGCTGCGGGTTCAAAACCCTCTCGGCAGCCAGAGGGGGAACGAGGCCCAGAGAGCGTCTGTCCCCACACCTGGAAGCGTCCACGGACTCAGGACTATGCAGGGAACCCCCTCCTGCAAAAGGGAACAAGCCCCCCTGAGCCGGGCAAGAGCTGGGAGACTGACGTCTCCCACACAAAAAACAGAAAGGCACTAAAGAAGGCAGAAATTTCCTTCAGAGATCCTTTTTTTTTTAAAACAAGAACCAAAAGAAGTATTTGCTTGAGCCTAAAGAGAAAGAAGAGGCTGACTAGCCTACAGCAGAGAACCGAAGGGGAGATGCTGCACCTGCTGGAGACAGACGAATACTGAAGGGTGAGAGGATAGGCTCTGTCCTGATATAGGGCATCCTGCAAGTTTTAGTCTGTCTCCACCTGCTGGAAAGGAGGCTCAACCCACTGTCTGGACTGATCCGGGTACGTACAGGAAAAAAGGTTTACCTAGATCCTCCCCTTGCTGCAGTAGACCAAGTTCTGATCCTCCCAGTTTCCCCACACCAAGGAACCTTACTGTGGAGGCTGCCCCATACTTTCCCCACCTCCCACATCTGCAATGCACACACACACTGGGTCCACAGAGGAGCTCCTGCAGCAGTTTCCACACATGCAGCACTTTATCTGGCCCTCCATTCTTCCCTTTCTCTCAGGACGCTCCCAGAACAGTTGCAGTGGTTATCAGAATCCAAGCCAGGCTGTGCTCTGAATCTTTTTTTTTTTTTTTTTTGACTTGATCTATCATCCTTTTCAATACAAGACCCCTTAAACAGGGAGGGAACAGAACCAGAGCACACAATATAGGAGAAGGCAAAGCGGGGATGGAGAAGAAATCAATGTCACAGCCCAGAAAGGACAATTTCAAACCGCCAAGGAGGTTAGAGGTCAGGAACACTGCAGCCACCTGAATCCATTTCCTCACCCTTTGAGCTCTACTGGGACCTCCAAAGGATGGCCAATCAAGAATACTCCAAACAGTGCACCAGTTCAGATATGTCTACAACTGGTGGGGACAGAGAGATACTGACAAGGTTTACTAGTGCACCAGCTCATGTACTGAATATTGTCATGGAAAACTTGTAATTATCTGTCTCTGCCTGCTGGCAGGGAGGCATAACTCACTTATCTAGACAAGTAAGCCAAAATTAGGTAAAAACTATTTACTAGGTAATAAGGTTCCAATGCAGAGTCAATAGCAGATCTTGTACTACAGTAACTAGGGTTACACTAAGGCTACTTGCATCACATTTATTAATCAGAATGTTTAAAGTTTTGCTTTAAAAACTTAGCACAATCCAGGCTGATGCAAGGGTATTAGATGCCTTAGGAAAACCTTATAGCCTTGTGTGCCCACCCACCCGCATCCTCTCCACACACAATTAAAGAGTTATACATTTATAACCAATTTTACATGGATAAAGGACAAGCTACAGTCCTTTGAGGAAAAAATATCACTTACAACATGGATATTATATTTATATGCACTGCTTTGGTACCAACCAGAAAACCCTGCAAAAAAGATAATTTAACCCATATGTTAGACCTGTTGTAATGAGATTCAGGCGTGGGCTTTGCCTTCAGAAAGCCATGAGTAAACTAAATTACTGTTCTAATACAGTAAGCTTCCCATACCGAAACAGCACTAAATGCCAGCACTCAAAAATTAACTCTACCTGTGAAAAAGTAGCACTGCACCTAACACACCAATACACCTATTAGGAAAATAGAACAAGCCAAGCCTCTATAGATTCCTATATAAACTACATGCTAGCAGAATACCTCACCCTCAGTCAGACATACAGAAATGTTTAAACAAAAATTGAACTGAAAACTGCAACAAGTCACTCTGTATGCAGTGCAACAATGGAAAAACAATCACCATTCCTCATAAAACATCAAATAAAACCAAGAAATGTAAAGTCAATCATAATAGTAAAGCCATGCTACTAAAAAGAATATTTCAACACAGCTGATGAAAAGAACATTCAATAATTGGGCAATTTTTACAAATTTTTATGAGTTCTTAATCACCAATAAAATATTTAAAAACATCAAACACCTAATACTTAAAACTAAGAATAAAAAAAATCCCCTGCCTGTATCACAGGGAACTTTTCATTTCTAGTCACTCCAAGATATGAGTGGGCATGTGCCAGATGTCCAGAGCCCACAGGTGACCTGGTGCTGCATGCTGGGTTGGGCTGGACTGCCTATTTCCTGAGCCACACTGATTCCAGCCCTTCTGTGCTTTCCAGCACCAGTGGGTTGCAGAAGATGTCTTGGGGGGAAGAGGGCCCTTAAATCCTCATTCCCAAGCAGAGACCTGCCTTTTTGTTCCAGACAGCATCTTGGACTGTCTCTGCATAAGCATCTGGACAGCGCAGGACCATTGAATGCTGGTCAGCGCTACAGAACCTCATTTCCTAGCAATAATTGGAATACCAGTTGCCATCTTTACCATATGATGCCACAGTGATCTTTGACAAATTACCCGGGAGGGTACGTATGTCTGTCATATCCCTGGGGGTATTTGTCAGGGCCTTGTCAGGTATAGCTTCAATCATAGCATCAAGAAGTCATCCAAAGGCCTAGTGGGGAATATCGTTGCCCTAACCCAAGGGCAACAGGGCCTTACCGGGCCACTGTCCCAGGCCATGGAAACTGAAGTCCAATCCCTCAGTGGATACACAGACGCCAGGTCACAGCTCACCGGTGGCCCAGGACAAAGGTCGAGCAAACCTCTATGCAGTGACAATTGCTAGCCTTCAAAAACCAAGTGCAGCTTAGCAGAGTGCAGAACATATAAGGGGTGAGTTGTCAGGGGTACGGATTCCTTCCCACAGCTGTTGAGGAGGAGGGGGACAGTAACAACACAAGACAGTAAGAAAAAGGGAAAGGAAAACGAAAGCGTAGGAGCAATCCCAGTTCCAGCAGCAACGCTACTTCATCCAAATCAGAGCTTGCATGATAATGCATCATGGCCTTCTACAGGGACCAAGGAAGATGCCAGAGGACCCCTTTCATTCACCAATTTATCCTATCTATGGGAGAGTGTGCCTAAAGCATAGAAACATTGAAATCTTCAGACTAACAGCAAAGAAGACATGACAAGAAAAAGGAAAACCATGGTGACACACCAAAAAGCAATGAGAAGAAAGTACCCCGGAATATAATTAATTTGATCTGAGCATTCCTGAGAATGACAAGTGTCATTGCATAATATGACCCTTTGCAATACGATCCAAAGAATAGCTACACTGACATCTACCTAGAGGCTTACAGAGAATTTGACTGTTGGGCCTGGCTAAATCATGATGAATGTTTTAGGGACAAGATGGAGGAAAGTTGCTTTATACGTCCTGGGGGACCCAAGATGTTAACTTGTGGTTAAAGCAGATGACAAATAAAGCAAGTGATGCCAGTGCCCATGGGCAGTCATCAATGAAGTCTATCTCATTAGCAGCCACACCTGCTGGGTCCTCAAGTGCACCAAGCAGCAGCTGCTGGTGTTACAAATCTTGAATTTTTCAAGACCTCAAGTTTAAGCATGTGTGTTTGGTACACGCAGCTCCCCATCCTGTAATTGTGCAAGAAAACCCAGAACCGTGAGTTCTGCCAGAAGGAAATGGCGCTCACATATTTAACAAAGATCAATCTCCCATTAAGTTGCATCCAATGGGAGAGTGGCTTGCCTCATACCCCAAGTGCGAGAGGCAGTAAGCATCACACGAGGTTTCTTCAAAAGATTCAGGATTCTGTACCAGGGTTACATTACCAGCACCATTGCTAACACTCTTCCATTCACAACTCGATACACTGACATTGTGCAAGAAAAAATTGAACATGGAACTATCTATGGACAGGATGGTGGGTCCATTTTCCACTCCCCCTTTCAGCAAGATGACACTACTGCCTCTGGCGGGGATCCCAAAAAAAAAAAAAAGAGTGGGTCAGTGCAGGCTTATTCAGAACCTGTAGGGCTTCCGTCAACAATCATTTGCTGCCAGAGAAGTGCTCCGTACAGTATACATCCTCCAACAGTGCCAGAGCCTTGCTAGGGTGGTGTGGAAAGGTGTGGAAAGGCGGCACTAATGGTTAAAACTGACATTGAGTCTGCATTCTGACTTGCTAGTGCACCTGTGCAGTTTCCCGTTGCTGGGTTTTAAGTTCAGTGGGCAGTTTTTACTTTGACAAGTGCATGCTGATGGGGTGCTCCGTGTCCTATGTCTATTTCGAGTCATTTAGTTCTTTATTACACTGGGTAACCTCGAGACAGGCAGGTATGGATAACATCATTCACTACTTCGATGACTTTCTCTTCATCTGTCCAGCAGGGAGAGACTCTGCCGCATGCCTGCTGTAGGTGTTTTAAGTAGCAGCCAGTGACTTTGGAGTGCCGCTGGCACATGAGAAGACTAAGGAACCATCTACCATCATCCATTTTCCAGGCATTGAACTGGATTCCAAGAAGATGATATCCAGGTTGTCAGATGAGGCCATGTTGGATCAGGCTCTGAGGGTCAAAATACTAACTCTTTGTGAGGTCCAATCCATCGAGGGTACTCAATTTTGCTTGCAGGGTAATTCCAATGGAGAGAATTTTCTTGTGAAGACTGGCAGTGATCATGGCTGGAATATAGAAGCCTCACCACTTCATCTAGGACATTAAGAGAGAACAGGGATTGCCTTGCCTGACAGATTGCTAACACCACCCTACAACAAGAGCAACAGGCACGGAGGTAGACACTCGGGATTCTGAGGTGCATTGGGTCTTAAGCGGCCGGCCAGCGGCACACCAAAGGGCGAGCCCCTTCTGTTTTTTTTCTCCAGAGTTTGGAATGGGGAAAAAAAGAAAGATGAAGTTGAGTTCTATCCCCCAAGCCTCAACACTCACTGTAGTACCGATGGATCATCATTTTTCTACCCCATTGGAAGATCAAGGAAAGGAAGTCATAGGGGGAAACAGGTAAGCTTTCCTTGAGTGTGGGTGGTTGGTCTCCACCTCCTGTACCCCGACTGGGATCTGTAGGGAATTTATCATCTCCAGGAACTTCTCCCAAAATTGGCCAAGTTGATCTGACCTTAGGTCTTTGACTAGTAGTGCTCCTATTGTACAGATTCATGATGAATGATCTTATCCCTCTACTTTGCAAGAGCATTTGGGAGCTATAGACTTGGAACTTTCAGTCCCGATTCCAATCGCTGTTAATCAGCCTTTGGATAAGTCCTATTTAACAGGAGATATGGAAGAACTAACAAATGTGACTCAGACATTTGGAAAGCAGTTTCTAGAATGGAATCTGCTTTACTCCAACCAGTCTCACAACTGTGTGTATTTTCTGGGGGTGCTTCTAGTAGGTTTTTGGACTTGGAGCACAGAATTACTGCGATTGAGGGACAGATGGTAACAACTAGCCAATCCACAAAGAATATACAGTCTGTTCTTACTACAAATATTAAGGATTGCCTAACCCTGCACAATATGATTGCTATATTAGATATAAAACATGATTGCAAAATGAGATAAAAATTTAAGATTTGTGAATTTTCCAAAATCTAGTTTGTCATCAATACAACTGTTTAAAAAATGTATTACTGAAGTATTACATATTATCCAGGATAATATGATAAAATTGTCTAAGTTTTATCTTCCTGAATTAAAAAAAAAAAAAAGAAGTCAGACCCAAAGGGATAGCAGATGTACTGGTTTCAAACAATAGTACAGATTTCTTCAGGATTCTCAAGATATTATATCTAAAAGAGCTACTTTGTTAGTTTCTTTTGTCTCTGATATGGATAAAGAGTTAACATTTAAACAATATTTCAAATTTAAAGCTATACATTTTTGTGGTCAAAAGGTTTTTGTGTATCCTGATGTCTCTCGTGAAACACAATATAGTAGGAAATTCTCTCTCTCTCAAGCAGTGAATGGTTTCCCTTGGGGCTACTTTTTCCCTTAAGTTTCCCTGCAAATGCATAGTAACCTACCAAGGAAATACCTTTGTGTTTCTTGATCTCTCTCACTTAAGAGACATTCCTGGTTGATAAATCCTCAGGTTTACAGATTGCTGAAGTCACTTGATTATGGGGAAGGAGCCACTTCATTTTTATTTTATTTGTAGCTATCCAGAATTGTATTTTCTGTCTTTTTCTTTAATAATTTGCTTATTATTCCCCCACGATGTGGGCTTGAATTCTATTATAAAGGGCTTACATTGTATTGTAATACACACAGAACAAGGAAAACTGTCCAGAAAAAGTATCAGTCAGAACATGAGATATTTTTCATGTTCATGATGAATAATTATTATTCATGATGTTCATGATGAATAATTATTAAAGAGAAAATAAAAAAAGAGAGAACATAACCATATGGGCATCCTTTTTGAGCATTCAATGGCATATCTATGTGGCAGGAGCCACCGGTGTCAGATGAGATTTGAATATACAATCTGATTCTTCAGGGGGCTGGGGATTTAGGGTATATTGTCAAAGTGCATGGTGTTTGCACCATGGCCCATCTCCTGTGTCAAGGTGGGGTTAACACTGATCATTATATTTCTGGAATTAATCCCCATACTGGTAGCCTTGGTATTATGGGCGGGCAGGCTACACAATAAAATTGTTTTCTGGTGCGATAATCAGGCAACCATCCATATTTTAAACAGGCAGTTGGCAAAATGCCCCAGAGTGGTGGAGTAAGGCAGGTAGTAACCTTCTCATCAATACGACAGAGCATGTCAAATTCCTGGGGTGCATAATGTTGGGGCTGATGCATTAGCTCGTGCTAAATGGGACTTATTTTGCAAACAGCTATCCGAGGCCGAAGAGACGGGAACTCCTGTTCCGTACTACTTCTGGAAGATTGGGCTTCAACCATCTTAGACTTGCTGCAGGAATCAATTGCTCCCGCCATTTGGGACGCATACTGCAGAGGATACGAATGAATACATGGGTTTCTGAACCAGCATGGGTGGAAGGCCAGGCCTCTACCTGATGACAATCATGGCATGTGTCACAAGGGCAAAGGACATGGAGATGTCCAGGGGCCTGGTGACCAAACAGTTGGCGGGACTTGACTTCTTTATGGGAGTGCAAGGTTGGGAGGATCCTATAAAGGGCTTTGTGGTAAGGAAGATGAAGGATTAGGTCAAGAAAACGGGCTTGCATAGAATGGAGACATCCCATAATGCATGACGTGTTGGCAAAATTGTGGCATGTACTGATATGTGCGATTCTGAGTTCAAAACATACCAATATTTTACATGCTCTCCTGCATTCTTTGGTGTAGTCCACATAAGTGAGCTGGTGGCTGCCTCTAAGACAGACTACGGTAATACCGGCATCCTTATGAAGAATGTTAAGATTTCAGGCCAAATGTTAACCATACTGATACAGAAATCAAAAAATGATCTGGTGGGTTGGGACGCAACACTTTTCCTGAGGCGGATGGACCATCAAGTCACTTGTCCGATAAAGAATTTAGAGACATTTTTGACAGTATGCCTGATGGGTCCACTTATTCTTACATGCAAATTAGGTTCCTCTTTCAAGACACTAGTTCTTAATGGTCTTGAAGCAGGCATCAGCCAAGCTGGGATTGGGATTCACTCGTTCCAAATTGGGACAGCCACTAGTGCAGTGCAGGCAGGGCTGTGTATTGATACAAAACAGCGAATAGGGAGGTGGAGGTCTTCCGCAGTGAATTCTTATGTTAGGTTAAAACATGTGCACCCATCATCTCATGTCATTTAATACTCTTTTCACGTGCAGATTTACCCTACACCCAGGGATTAGCCTGGATCGTGGGGCATGCCTTTGTCCATTGGGCAGCCAAAAGAACCCGGGAGCATACATATAGATTGCATTTAGGCTTGGGTCATGCATGGAATTCATATCAAATGGATCGGCATGCATGGAATGTGTTGGGAGTCAACTTTTGCATGGACTTCGTTCCGAGAGTGATTCTGGTGCTGCGCCCAATGCCTTAATAGTTCACCTTAGAGGCAATGATTTGGGAGATATGACCCGTAAGCAATTAACATACCTGGTAAAAAGGGATCTGGCTGAGATAGGTTCTTGGCTCCCAAACACTTGCCTGTTCTAGTCTGACATCATTCCTCGTATAAAATGTAACGATCAGAACATATGGGGGCACGGGTGCAAGAAGTTCGATTGAGGTTTGGATACAGCGTTTGGAAGCACCAGATACTGCATAAGGAGGCGTATGCTACTTGCGAATAATGGATATGATTCTCTTTAACAACACTGTACAGGAGGCCCTGGAGGGCTTGCTTGGGCAAACATTGGATGGCTGCAGCAAAATCTTTTGTGGGGGGTAAGGCGGCAAGTACAGGAACTGCCTCATGCTAATGGCAGGTACCCAGGCCAATGGGGAGTTCTCGAAATAGGATGTAGTTGTTCCACTGAGGTATGTCAGCCACGGGGCTGACAAAGGGCATGTTGCCAGAAGGGTGGGTACCATGCCTGGGAAGTGGCGGGTGCCAGGCTTGAATGTGCTGCTTTGCGTTCAACAGCCACCTGTGAATAAGTGTATTTTATTTTAATTTATATTCTTTTAATGTAATCTGCTTTGAATACATTTAAAAAAAGTTTTTATTTAACATTGGTCAGGAAGATCCAAGTGAACAGAGTCTCGGTGGGCTATTTATACTCAGAGAAGGTACCCCTGGTGTGGGAAGGAACAGGATGGAAGGTGCTGGGGATAGAAGAGAGCAGAGGAAGGTTTTGAGCCAGCAGTGGGAGGTCTGCTGGCTTACCTTTTCCAGAAGAGGCAGAGCTAGTGTGAGGGGAAGCAGCTAGAGGCAGAGCTAGTGTGAGGGGAAGCAGCTGACATTGGTGAGGATCTGAAGGAAGCAGTAGGAAGAGCCACCAGAGAGTCGCTGTGGGGAAAATTAAGGGGGGAAGAAGTGAGCAGAGCCTCAGAGGAGGTTCCTATGTGAGAAGAGCTGTTGGGGGGGGGGGGGGGGGCTGGTATTAGTGGCAGTAGCTCTGCAGATATGGGGCTGCCATGGGATGAAGAAAAAAAATTCCTCTTGCAGATCATACACTTTCTTCAGCCCATGGAACTCCTCCTAATTCCCAGCTGCCTCAGTGATTCCGCCTTCTCTTTCCTGTTTGCGTGGGCCCACACAACACAACTTCCTTTTCTGACTTTCCTGGGGTGCTCTCGCTAGTCACTAAAACTGTGGTGCTTTAGGAAACCGCCTAGTCTGCCTAGTGCTTCCACCAGCCTTAAAACAATCTGCATTTCAAGTCCTTGATAGCACATTCATTTATAACAGACTATTGAAAACTACCACCATAAGATTTGCAATTCCATTTACTCGAAACACCTGTAAATAAATTCTTTCACTCTAATAGCAGAGCATTCACACTGCATACAATCATACAATTAAATGAGTAAAAACAAGTGTTTTGGTTAATGAACATTCCGTATAACAGAGCTCTTCTCCACTTCCCAGTCCAGACTATAGTCTGCCATTGCAAAGTTACTAGGCTAAATGTGTAAGAAACCTAAACAGAACAGTTTAAATATTTGTAGCTATCCCATATGAAACTCCTGATATACCAACAGGAAATAGCCCTAGCATTAAGGAATTAACGACGAGACTATACACTGTAAATATTCCCTATATACCCCAAGATAGGCAGACAATTTGGTTTGCTCTTTAGAAATAAACAGAGGAAGCAGACTGTTATAATGTTTACTGTAGCTATAGATGTGGCTACAATTTCATTTGCATTTATTGTAGTATAGCAAGTAAATCTAACTATTAACTGTTAATCTTATTCTTTACTCCAGCAATTGCTAACAGTGTGCAAACTAAGATATCAGAATTCAGAATGGGATCCTGAAAGTTCATATTCAGTTTTAAACATCTGACCTTTTCCTAAACAAGAGTTCATGAAAAACAGAATTACAATGAGTTCCTAAAAGAGACAGTTTACCTTTAATACATCCTGGAGATCTTTTTCTGGAATATCAGGAAATTCTATTTCATAGTTGGGGTTAATTATTGCTTGTAGTTTAGAGAAATGATTTGTGATGTGTTGAAATGGGGTCTTCCCATAAGTCATACAATACAGTATACAGCCCAAGGACCAGACATCACTTTTGCAACTTATCTAGGAGGAAAAAAGTAATTTTCATTTATAAATTATTTTCCTTAAAAGTCTGCAGCTAGAGTTTAACTAGCAGATTTACTAAATTATCATGAGAGAAGGAAAGAAGAATTAAACAGCAGCAAGTAACACAAAAATTCAAGATAAAGGCAAATTTAATTTCCTTTCCTTGAATCCTGCTAGACCAGTCCAAACACAAGAGTTTAAACCACTTATTAGCAGATGGTGATAGTGGGCATAATTTCTTTTTGGTGACATTACTGTTATAGGATGAAGTGTGGGCCAAAGCAATGGATGTATAAGTCTAAAAACTATTAACTTAAACCCTTAAAAATATATAGAAGAAACTCCTGCTCTCTAAATCTCAACTGGAGATAACAGGGGAAAGGAACGATGACAAAGTAATTAAGATAGTACTCTGACATTCCCTGGGAGTATCCTGGTCTTGTTTAGGAGGATTCAGCGAAAGGAAACCAGCAAATAAGACTAAAATGTACTTTTATCATACTGCTAGATCAGTCCAGATGCATTAGACTTAGTCAATCCTATATTAACATGAGTGGGAAGAAGCCATGATAGCCCTGAGAATGCCTGCCCCAAAGGCCCTATCTTTTTTGACATGCACATGCAACCTGCAGTGTTTAGAAAAAAAAATAAATGTAAGGAAGATCAAGTGGCTGCCCTACAAATTTTCCTCAGAGTAAGAGCTGTAATCTACATCCAAGAGGAAGCCTCTGTCCTTGGAGAATGAGTATGAAGGGCCATCAGAACCTGACAACTCTTCAGAAGATAAACTGTGAAAATAATTTCCTTAATCCATATGGACAGATGACTTGGAGGCTGCCTCCCCTGACGTTACCCAAAGAGGACAAGACATTGCTTTTTCTGAAAGGAGTTGGCAATCCTCAAGTACCTAAAAAGAACATGCCTAACATCCAAAAAAATGAAGACACCTCTCTTTATCATGACAATCTTTCTCAGCGAAAGCTGGAAGAGAAATCTGATTGAGATGAAAAACTGATTGAGAATGTAGGTAAAAAGCATGGTACCAACTGAAAAAAAAAAAAAAAGGCTAACTTCACAGAAAATACCAAGTAAGGATTCCTGCAAGTCAGAGCCTGTAACTTTGAAATCCACCTGGTGGAACAAAGGGCCACCACAAAAACTTTCTTCAATGAGAGATCTTTAAAGCAAGTCTGCCTAAGTGATTTGAAGGAGGGAACCCACCAGAGCCCTTAGCATTAGATAAAGGTCCTGTTGAGGAACCAAGGCCCTGAATGAAGAACAAATGTTTAATTCTATGAAAGAAGCAAAAGAAGTCCAGGTGGGAAGCAACCAGCACCACCTGGATTCATCCGCTTAACAGGAAATAGCTGCCCCCTGAATCTTCAGAGAATGAAGAGCTAGCCACTTGTCTCAATACCTCTGCAGAAAGGTTAAGATAGAGAAAACATCCAAATGTCAGGGAGAGAATAAATCTTCAAACAAGTGTAAGACCTGGATATAACCAAAGAAGTGGAATTCTTACAGGCCTTCAAAAGGGTAGAGATCACTGAAGGAGGATCTCTTTTCTGTGCAAAACATGACCTTTCAAGAGCTGAGCTGTAAGACAGAATGGAACTGAATCCTTCCGGATTTACGCGCGCAGGGTCCCGGGGCTTCCTGTCGAGGGCGTGTTGGGGGGCGTGGCGGGATGACGCAGCGTTTAGGGGGCGGCGACGTGGGCATGGTTTCGGCCCGGGGGCGTTCCGGGGGCATGGCCGCGGCCTCCGGAACAGCCCCCGGGACCGGACCATGGAGCGGGGCAGCCGGCCGACGCACGCAAAGGTAAGGGGGGTTTAGATAGGGCTGGGGGGGGGGGGGGGGGTTAGGTAGGGGAAGGGAGGGGAAGGGCGAAGGGAACAGGCAGCGCGCGCTGGGCTCGGCGCGCACAGGTTGCACAAATGAGCACCCCCTTGCGCGCGCAAGTATTTAAAATCTGCCCCTAAGTGAACTTAATAGCAGGTAATGGACTTCTCCTCCAAGAACTTATCCAATCCTTTTTTAAACACAGCTATACTAACTGCACTAACCACAACCTCTGGCAACAAATTCCAGAGTTTAATTGTGCGTTGAGTAAAAAAGAACTTTCTCCGATTAGTTTTAAATGTGCCCCATGCTAACTTCATGGAGTGCACCCTAGTCTTTCTACTATCCGAAAGAGTAAATAACCGATTCACATCTACCCGTTATAGACCTCTCATAATTTTAAACATCTCTATCATATCCCCCCTCAGCCATCTCTTCTCCAAGCTGAAAAGTCCTAACCTCTTTAGTCTTTCTTCATAGGGGAGCTGTTCCATTCCCCTTATTTTGGTAGCCCTTCTCTGTACCTTCTCCATCGCAATTATATCTTTTTTGAGATACGGCGACCAGAATTGTACACAGTATTCAAGGTGTGGTCTCACCATGGAGCGATACAGCGGCATTATGACATTTTCCGTTTTATTCACCATTCCTTTTCTAATAATTCCCAACATTCTGTTTGCTTTTTTGACTGCCGCAGCAAACTGAACCGACGATTTCAATGTGTTATCCACTATGACGCCTAGATCTCTTTCTTGGGTTGTAGCACCTAATATGGAACCCAACATTGTGTAATTATAGCATGGGTTATTTTTCCCTATATGCATTACCTTGCACTTATCCACATTAAATTTCATCTGCCATTTGGATGCCCAATTTTCCAGTCTCACAAGGTCTTCCTGCAATTTATCACAATCTGCTTGTGATTTAACTACTCTGAACAATTTTGTGTCATCTGTAAATTTGATTATCTCACTCGTCGTATTTCTTTCCAGATCATTTATAAATATATTGAAAATTAAAGGTTCCAATACAGATCCCTGAGGCACTCCACCAATACCTTTTGGTACTGGGTACTGTGGTAAAGCCGAAGGAAGAGACTTGGAATTAAAAATGTCGTAGAACACAGATGTGAGAAGAGGTATTATGCTCCTTCCGGATGGGAAAGTGAAAACAAGCCTCTGAAAGATCCAGACATGAAAAAGTACTTGCTGTGTCTTACCACCACAACCGTAGAACAAAATTTCCATAAGGAAATGGGGAATATGAAGGAATCTGTGACTTTCTTCAGATTGAGAATGGGCTGGTAGGAAATATCCTTCTTTGAACCATAACGTTAATAAAACACTGATGGATACTGAACCTCATGCAGCACTGGAACCATGGCCTGCCAGCACTGAAGGCTTTCCAGAGACCCTTTTCCTAGAGAGAAGCCCTCATTACCAGTCTCTTGGAGAGACCCATAAGGAGACTCCATAAAAGTACTGAAAAATGGGAATGGAAAATTCCAGAGATTAAATGTTCCACACTAATCCAGGATTCACTGGTCTAAAGTGATGTGGTTCCATTCCTGGTAATACCAAAGGTGGCATCTGCCTACCGGAGCCACTAGAGAAGAGTCTGTAGTGGCTCCGGTAAAAAGCCACTACAGGAAGCCTGAAGGAAGAGATTCTCACTCCTTGGCTTTTTGGCTCCATAAAAGGACTAACTCCTACTTTTGATTTGCTTGCTTGAGAGGAAGATGACTTCCCTAGCCTCCTTGAAGCAACTGCGTCCCCATAAGACTATCTTCTGGGAGCTTTTGTAGCTTTGCTTTTCCTAAATTCTTGACCAATTTCTCCAAATCTTCTTCAAATGAAACTTTCCCTTTGTGAGGTCCTGATAAGTTCTCACCTCCCATCAGCAGGGTCCTCTGTGGGCTTGAGGACTAACTGATCAGTCCTCCCTGCTCCTTGGCCATCTTGTTTCCTGGCTTCCAGTCACCAGAACTTGGCTCTCATTCTCTGGCCCTCTGAGTCCTGCTTGCTGCGTTGACTTCAGTGTATTATTTGCTTCTCTGGATCTACTGATTTGTATCATCTGGTCTTCTCATTTCCAGGCTTCACTTGTGCCACTTCCTGCATAGTCTTGGTTTGGAGCCTACTACTTCAGCCCTGCCGGTCACTTGCATGTAAAAGGAATAGTCCAATTCTTCCTCCTTAAACTGTGTGAGACCAGGCTAGATGCCAAGTCCACCTTAAATACCACAGAGGGAGAGAGTTTTGTGGGCAGGAACCTGCTGGGCAGAATGACTGAGCCCAGCTGGGATCAGGAGGCCTATCTCCAGGAGAAGGCAGCTCCTGACCCTCTGTCAGAATGTAAATGCTGTGGGTACACTGCTGAAGGTAAGCAGTCTACACAAGATGTATATTGATAACTGTAAATAAAGTTGTAATCTCTAAGAAGTGACCAGAGTGTCTGATACATGTCTCCAGCCTATAAGAATTTATTGGCTATCCCACATATGGTGACAGTTTGGGGATTTCTACTCTGTGCAAGAGCACAGAGAAACCCAGAATTCAAGGGAGGAAAGAAAGAAGCAGAAAAGAAGAGAGATTTTATTGTAGTGTAGTGCCTGCTAAAGAAGCAGTGCTGCAGTGGTGCCAGTACCTGATGAAGAGGAAAAGCTTTTGAAGGTTTGCAGACTTCCTGGAGGATAGAATCTCCTATATGAACTTCCTCAACCATATATTCTGACATGGAGGGATGAAACTACCTGTATGGAATTGGCTAGACTTAACTGCACCAAACTATGTGTTACAATAGATGCCAGGATAGGAAGGGGGAAGGGGACTGCAGGGCAAAATTTTCTACTTTTGAAAGTTGGCAAGTATTTTGCAGAGTCATAGGATGGCAAGCAAAATTTGCACTTTGCCATAGCAATTACATGGAGATTAAACCAAGGCCATCTAAAATGTCACACTTTCTACCAGTTTTATTTTATTTGAGCTGTTAGTACAGTGTTTTTCAACATTCCATTTATATAGCCATCCCCATGATTACAAATTTAAACCTGGATACTAATGCATCTAAAGATAGAACTCTTAGAAACTAGAAAGCATGCTTATAATACAAGATGCAATCCACAGCACAAGCAATGAAAAACATAATGGGAAAAACAAGACCTAAGAATAAGACCTGAAGATGACATAAAAGCTCAAAACAGGCAAATTTTACTCCTGAGGGAATTCTGCGCAAAAAAATTAAAAATTCTGTGCACAAACACTTAAAATTCTGCAAACTTTATATTGGTCAAAATAACACAATTTACACGACAGTCTAAGTAATTACATTTTACATTAATACAGAAAAAAGTTATTACTTAAAGATGCAGAATTTTAAATATTTTGAGCAGAATTTCCCTAGAAATTCACTGTAAGTGTCCCTTCCACTTTGCCCTCTCAGGCCCCAACTCCACCTGCCAGTATCTCTCCCCTCCACCTCTAGGCTCAACCCCTTCCACTCTATCGCCCAGAGTTTGACCCCATTCTCAGCACTGCCCCTCACACAGGCTCCCCTCTGTCCCTCCCTCTCTCACACACATGCTCCCTCTCTCTAGTACACATACACACACCCTCATACAGGCTCCCTCACTCTCTCACACATCCCCGCACACAGGGCGTCCTCTCTCTTACATACACACCCACACAAGCTCATTTTCTCTGTCACACATACATCCTCACACAAGCTACCTATCTCTCTCACGCACCCCTTCACACAGGCTCTCTTTCACACATACACAATCCCTTCACACAGGCTAGCACTCTCACATATACACGATCCCTTTTTCATACACACAAGCTCCCAGTCTTTCACACACATACACACTCCTTCACAATCTCCTCATATAGGCTCCCTCTCTCTGAAATCCACACTCAAGCATCCCCCCCCTCACACCCACACACATTCTCTCTCACCGAGGCCTTTAGAGTGGAGCACACTCTGTTCGCAGCACACAGGGGCCTTCCATTTTCACCCTGAACAGCGCGCCCAGGCCTTGATCTTTGCTGCTTCGCAGTAACGCAGAATTCCCCCAGGACTAAAATTTTGAAAATTTAGCTATAACTCCTGCTCCCAATAACAAAGTCCCACTGCTCTGCTTTAAAAATGAAAAAAAAAAAAAAAAAAAGCCATGCACAAAAACTTGGTTTGCATTCACAGAGCATGCTCAGCAAAACTGATTTTAGAAACAAGGAAAGAGGAAAGACTGCTAGAAAAAAATACTGGTAAGTGAGAAATCTGAGACTTTGTAATTGGGACACTGAGTGGTCAAACATTTAATATTCCCAAGAACAGAAAGTAACTTGCTCCTTACAGATAGATTTGTGTGATGAAGGTGTGCCAATTTGGACTAAAACTTAAAACTAAACGTTCCTGAAAATCTATTAAATTTTTTTTTGTTTAGCTATTGAACAAACAAAAAAACCAGCATTCAATAATTTAGAGCTTAGAATTATATACATATTAAATATATTTAAAATTAAACACTTTTTTTTTAGTTAATCTGCTATTGCATTTATATATACCATCAGCAATTCAAAAAACTGAATAATGCATTATTCCATTACATACAATTAAACAGATATGTCATTAGATAGATATAACAACTTTACTGGTTCCAAAATACCTTTTATCTTTTTAGAATATACTTTTTGGCAAAAAATTATTCACATTTGCAAGACCACCATACTATATTCCACCACAAATTGGAAGTAATGAAGCTTCCTATTTTCCAAACACTTCAAATTATCTTAAGAGCTAGTGAAGAATATCCATTATTTTCTGGGTGGAAAGATTATGAAAGATATAGCTCAAGTGAATGAAAAATAATTGGAAAGTAATATCCAGATCTAGATTCACCACCACCTTGACTGGAGTCCAAACTTGCTGCAAAAAAGGAAACCATTTTGAACAAGGGAAAAAAACCAAACAAACCCATGTGCTCAAATGTTCCAAGGTCTGAACCATAAAACCAACAAATTAGAACTTGTAATATCTATTTTATGTAGTGTAAAAGGGGTCCACACCGCTTTATGCGCAACAAATAGAGAAATTACTTACCTGGCAATTTTGTTTTCCTTAGTGTAGCCAGATGGACTCAGTACCAATGGGTTATGTGCTCCCCTGCTAGCAGATGGAGACTGAGTCAGGTTTCAAAGCTGACGTCATCTTAGATGCATCTCTGCACTGACCTCAGCCATTCAGTATTCTCTTCAAAAGCCACTGTGGACATACTATTGAAAAACTTGAATAAAATTTGAATACAACTTAACTTGATTAAAAAAACTGGTGACAATAACTGAACCAAACATAAGCGCTGAATCCCAGCAATATTATAGATGCCCTGATATAGGGATAGGGTGACAGCTTACCCGTAACCTCTTGGAATCTAGATTCACCTCATGGGCGATTCCTTGGCACTATTCATGGGCAGCTGTGGACAGGATGCTGAGTTCATCTGTCTACATTAAGGAAAACGAAATTATCAGGTAAGTAATTTCTCCATTTCCTAGTGTGTAGCCAGATAAACTCAGGACCAATGGGATGTACAAAAGCTACTCCCAAATGGGACAGGAGGCTGCCTGTGGTCCAGTTAGCACTGCCCTCACAGGCCTGGATGTCCAGGCGATAGAACCTGGAGAAGGTGTGCAAGGAAGACCACGTCGCTGCTCGGAAGATGTCAACGGAAAACAGTAGCTTAGTTTCCGCCCAGGATACTGCCTGGGCCCTAGTGGAATGATCATTAACCTGAATTGGTAAAGGCTTCCCTGCCTCTACATAAACTCCCATGATCACTTCCTTGGATCCAGTGAGCTATGGTAACTCGCAAAGCTGCTGCGCCTTGTTTCCTTCCACCGTGAAGAACAAACAAGCGGTCCGTCTTGCGCACCATTTCTGAACATTCCAGATACCGTACTAAAAGCCTATTGATGTTTAAGTGGCATAGGAGGCAGTAGTCTTCTGTGTCCTTGTGTCTATCCAGGGACAGTAAGGAAATGGACTGGTTCACGTGAAACTCAGACTACCTTTAGCAAGAAGGAAGGAACGGTGCAAAGCTGTACCGTTCCTGGAGTAAACCGGAGGAACGGTTCCCGACATGACAGCACAGTTCAGAGGTGTGACGAGCCGAGCATATCATCACCAAGAATACAGTCTTCAGTGTTAGATGTAGAGACAGACTGCACAGCAGCTGAAAGGAAGGCTCTGCTATAAAGTCCAATACTAGATTGAGGTTTCATAGGGGGACTGACCACTTTAAGGGTGGACGGAGGTGTTTAACCCCTTTTAGGAAATGGGTCAAGTCCGGATGCTTTGACAGGCGGGCTTGGCTCTGTTCACTTCGCCCCTGAAACAGGAGAGCGCCACCACCTAGCCCAGGGGTGGGCAATTCCGGTCCTCGAGGGCTGCAAACCAGTCAGGTTTTCAGGATATCCTTAATGAATATGCATGAGAGAGACCTGCATACACACTGCCTCAGTTGTATGCAAATCTATTTCATGCATATTCATTAGGGGTATCCTGAAAACCCGACTGGTTTGCAGCCCTCTAGGACCAGACTTGCCCACCCCTGACCTAGCCCTTCAAGGAGTTGGACAATCCTTTGTTCAGGCTGTCCCGTAAAAATTCCAGAATCAAGGGGGCACCCCGAGTTCCTCGCACCAGGCCTCAAATATTCTCCAGATCCGCAAGTATGCCAAGGACGTCGAGAACATCACCACCTTGCTCTGCGCACGGAATACTGCTGCCAAATATCCATGCTTCGTCAGGCGAGCCCTCTCAAGGACTAGACCATAAGACAAAAAACAGTTGGGTCCTTGTGAAGGATCGGACTTTGTTGGAGAAGGTCCCCGTGTGGGGGGGGGAGGCACAAAGTGCTCTCCACCAGAAGTCTCCGCATGTCTGCATACCAGGGGTGTCTGGGCCAATACGGGGCCACCAGAAGGACTAACTCCCTGTGGCATTCGATCTAGCAAATGACCTTGCCCAGCAGAGGCCATGGAGGGAAGGTGTTCAGTAAGTCCACCTCTGGCCAGGAGGATGAGCGTCGAACCCTTAGGAGCGCTCATCTCTTTTGCGACTGAAGAATCGGGGGGACCTTCGCATTGTGAGATGTGGCCAGTAGGTTGATGGATGGGAGGCCTCAGTGATCTACTAGGAGCTGGAAGGCTCTGGTTGACAACACCCATTCCCCTGGATCCAGACTCTCCCTGCTGAGAAAGTCTGTTCTGACATTGTCTTTTCCTGTGATGTGAGGCTGAGATCCCTTGTAGATTTATCTCCGCCCATTCCATAAGAGGGTCTATTTCCAGAGACACTTGGTGGCTTTTGGTTCCTCCCTAGTAGTTGATGTAGGCTACTATTGTTGCGTTGTCGGACATCACATGGACTGTCTGGCCCTGGAGTCTGTGGCTGAACTGCAGACATACTAATCTGACAGCTCGGGCTTCCAGGCTGTTTATGTTCCAGCACGCCTCTTTCCTTGGTCCATCGCCCCTGGGTTGTCAATTCCTGACTGTGAGCTCCCCACCCTCAGAGGCTCACAGCAGTCATGAGGAATAGCCAGTTTGGTGGGGATAGGCTTACACCCTTGCTTAGATGAACTTCCAGTAGCCACCACTGGAGCCGAGAACATACTTCCATTGGTAGGTGGAAGTGAATTGCGTAGTCTTGAGACAGTGGGTTTCAACGTGACAGCAGGGAGCATTCGAGTAGCCACTTGTGTGCCCTCACCCATGGTACTACCTCCAGGGTTGACACCATCAGGCTGAGAACCTGGAGATAGCTCCACAACCTGAGGCGCATTATGTTAGTCAACCAACATACTTGGCACATCAGCTTCCTTATTCTCAAGGGAGGAAGACACTGCCCTACTTGATGTCGAAATGGACTCCCAGGTACTCTAAGGACAGGGAGGGCTTGAGGCTGCTCTTGTTCATGTTCACGACCCAACCAAGGTCCTGAAGCAGGAACCTGACGCTGCTGGTCCATCTGGAGGCTCTCTTCCAATGATGTCATCTGGATCAGCCAGTCGTCTAAGTAAGGGTGAACTAGGATCCCTTCTGTCCTCAGTGCCACCACCACGACCACCATAACTTTGGAGAATGTTCAAGGGGTGATTGCCAGGCCGAAGGGCAACGCCCGGAACTGATAATGGTGGCAAAGCGAGGAAACACTGGTGATCTTGATGGATTGGAATATGAAGGTAGACCTCCGAGAGGTTCAGGGACGTTAAGAACTCTCCCGGTTGTATGGCCATTATGACGGAGCAAAGAGTTTACAAGGTAAGTGAATTATCTGCAGATTGACGCTCTTGAGGTCCAAGATGGGGGGCAAAACAAACCCTCTTCCTTAGGTACGATGAAATAGATGGAATAATGCCCCTATTTTCCTGGGGTATAGGTACCGGAACTATAGCCCTCAAACTGAGGAGCCTTAACAACGTAGATTCCACTGCCAGTTTCTTGTGCTGGGAATGGCAAGGTGACATCATGAACATATCCCAAGAGATGCTGCAAAATTCCAGAGCGTATCCTTCTCATACGATGTCCAGTACCCATTTGTCAGACGTGATCTTGACCCACTGCTAATAGAAGAGGGATAGTCAGCCCTCTATCTCCTCGTCCCCTGGATGGGTTGGCCAAACTTTATTGGGAAGTTCTGGTTGAACCCGAGCCCGAATCAGTTCCTCCTTTTTGGTTGTCTGTGCCGAAAGGACTGAGACCTTCCCGAGGGTCGAGATGCCTGAAATGACAAGTTTGTGCAGGACCGAAAGTGCTGGGAGCCCTTGGTCTGACCACTCATGGGCGAGGGGCACTGCAACCTCTTTTTCTCATCTTCTGGTAGCCTCGGCACTGGAGATTCGCCCCACTTACTGGCCAACTTTTCCAATTCACTTCCAAATAGGAGGGATCCCTAAAAGGGCATGTTTGTGAGGTTTGCCTTGGAGGTTACATCCGCTGACCAATTTCGCAGCCAAAGCTGTCTTCTGGCTGCCACCACTGAGGCTACTCCTCTGGCCGAGGTATGCACTAGGTCAGAGCTTCCATCTGCTAGGAAGGCCGCGGTGGGCTCCATCACTTCTCTGGAATGTGCCCCTGAGCTATCTGCCTCTCTTGAGAGAAGCAGACACCAGCGAGCCACCAGGGCACAACAGGAAGCAATCTGCAGTGGCACTGCTGTCATGTCAAAGGCTTGCTTAAGGATGGACTCCAACCACCTATTGTGCGCATCCTTCAAGGCCGTTCCTCCCTCTACTGAGATAGTTTGATTGGAAACGTCACAGACCAGGGCGTCCACTTTCAGGAAACGCAGGTGTTCTCTGGCCGTCGTGTCCAGAGGGTACAAGGCCTCCAAAGCCAGACCTTCTTTAAAGCCGGCTTCTGGGGCATCCCACTCCAGGTCAATCAACTCCTGGATGGCTGACAGCATCGGAAAATAGCAAGAGACTTTTTGTGGTGACACCAAGATGGGATTCTTCTTTGGGTTCCGACATAGGGCCCGTGCTGGGAACTCCCAGTCTTCAAGGTCTGGGAGACTAGGGCCAGCAGTTCATCTCTGTGGAAAAACCGTAGCATGGCCCGGTATGGCTCCAAGCCTGGAGAGATTTCCCTGTCCTCCAATGAGTCTGCATCCCATTCATCGTCCGTGGTGTCTGGGCTCCTGTCAGGGATACCCCCTTGGTGAGGTGAGGCATGTCCCGAGGCATACTAATAGGGCTGGGAGGTCAAGGCCTTTTCAGCTGAGGCTCCGACTGGGCAGCAGCTGACTGCACCTGAACAAAGGCTTGAGGATCCTGAAAGAGTTCTACCCAAGAAAAGGATGCCAGGTCCATACCTAGCCCAGGAGGAACTGGGGTAAGCACCGCTGAACTGCTCTCTCCAGGGGAGAATGCAGCCCCAGGATTGCTGAGATCCAGGTGCTACCAGATAAGGTCTTGGCAGACCTGTCCTCCAACTGGGAGGGGCCAGGCTTGGAGAAACTCTGAGAGTCTAGCCCTCCGTGGACTTCCTCACAGTGCTGACACAGGAAGGATTCTAGATCAGACTGTGCAGCCCTAATATGGCAGGCAGCACAAAGAGTGTCGCTTGTGCTTCTTTGTTGCTGGAGTCATAGTTCACTGTAGTTTGTGTGTTCAGCTGGCTAGCACTTGGACTCGAGTGCGCATAAATCCGCCCTGACATGCGTAAGTAGAAGTGTCCAGTTGTGCGCGAATGAGCGAGCTAGGCGCACAGTAGGGCCAGCCAGCAACACGCGTACCGACGGTCTATGGGGGAAAATGGCACCACACCAAACCGCGTGCAAGATAGCGCCACAGCGGCCTGCCATGTGGAGTGCCCACCAAGCCTGAAGTGGGGGCCTAGCCCATTGGAGGGCTGCTCAACCCGCTCTGAAACCCCCTTCCTTTGCCTCAATGGGATCGGGAACGTCATCAGTACGGCGTGCCAACAGAGACCTGAGGAAAGACTTACCGGAGCCCTTCCACGTCTTTGAATTGGAGGAGTCCTGCTTTTACTTATCTGGGCACTTACTGGCTGAGTGCAGAGATGATCTCCAGTTGCAGGAGAAGAGGGCTTAGGCTATCACCACCACGCTCAGCTTCCTGCACCCACTGCCTTTCAGATGCTTCAGCAGCAAAGTACATGCCGAGAATCGGCTACTAGACCAAGTCACACCTCTGAGGGACTTGGTCTAGGAAAGATTGAACCCCGCTCTCCTGCAGTGATACCATAAGGTATCACCGCAGGAGAGCGGGGTTCAATCTTTCTCCAATTTAAAGGTAAACTTTCTTCTTCAAATGAGTACTGCAATCCCAATGCTGTTGTGGGGATAGCACATCCACATCTGCTAGTACAGTTATGGTCACCAGTTTTTTTTTTTAATCAAGTTAAGCTGTATTTACAGTTTATTCAAATTTTTCAATAGTACGTCCACAGTGGCTTTTGAAGAGAGTACTGAATGGCTGAGGTCACTGCAGGGGTGTATCTAAGGTGACGTCAGCTTCGAAATCTGACTCCGTCTCCATCTGCTAGCAGGCACATAACCCATTGGTCCTGAGTCCATCTGGCTACACACTAGGAAAATACAGAGAGATTGTAGCACATCAACAGATAATACCCTCTATTTTTATTTATTTATTTTACCAAAAAAAGATTACCATTATTTTTCACTAAGTGCCAAGTCCATATCGTTTTCACATACCTTTTGAACACCCAAACACTGCAGCTTTGTTTTCCCCCTAAAATACTTAAAGAATCTACACTAGGCTCCGTTGCCACTAAAGTCCTACCCCCTCAACCATTTTTCACAGTATTTAAGTTGAACATATCTATAAAACTGTATGATTGTTAGATACATCAAATCACTTGACTGACATTCATATTTCAAATTAGTACAACTTATTTGATTTTGTCTTTAAAAAAAAAAAAAGCAATCTTTTTACAGAATATTACCTTGGATCTTGAGTCGTCGAAGGAGGACGTAACTTTGATTGCCTCAGGTGCCATGAAATTAAGAGTACCAAACTGTTATTGAAACAGCAGAGAAAATATGTTATCACATGTTAGATAGCACAAATCTTTCAAGGACCAAGTATGCGAAATACAACAGTGTCTATGCAAATTAATTATTCGGTTTTATTCCATGGACAGAATGGCTTTGGGAACGGTTTTGTGTTTGGCTCCATATTTAAGCAAACTGAGGAATGGCCTTACAGTTCTGAAAAAACCTCATAGGAACACAGCATATTTGTTTTCAGAAGGTAAGGGGAAAGAGAAAAGTAAGAATAGAGAAGCCAAGATACCAAAGGTTCTTTTATGGCAGTAAAGCTAAAATACATAAGAACATAAGAAAATGCCATACTGGGTCAGACCAAGGGTCCATCAAGCCCAGCATCCTGAATCCAACAGTGGCCAATCCAGGCCATAAGAACCTGGCAAGTACCCAAAAACTAAGTCTATTCCATGTTACCATTGCTAATGGCTGCTGCTATAGGAATTTTGGTTATTGTAACAGAATAGCAATATCTGAACAGTGGATGGGAGTGTTTTAGCTAGTCCACAACCTAGCTGGAAGAATGTAATCATAAACTTCTGAAATTATAGTGACTCACATTTGTCACGCAGTCAAAAATAAATTCACTATAGATGTGCTGGTCATTAGAGACCTTCTTTCCCCATCCAACCCCCTTCCATGCTGTCTCTTACCCCTCCACCTCTTCTCACGTCAGGGTCAACATATATATGCAAATGGTCATGTAATAATGTATTACCAAAGTAATACATAGGGAGGGGGGTTATTTTTTTAATTCATCATCATATTTTTCACATTACAAATTGGAAACAATCTTGTAACACTTTGATTCCCACATTCTTTACAACAATCTTGCTCTAAATTAAAAGAAAATACTAAGTATAATAGAGCTATTCAATTGTACTTTCCAAAGCATTTTTCAAGAAAAATAACCTTTTCGAGGGTCAAACGAAAATATTATGTGTCTTATGTTCTAATGAGATACAAGGAACAAAAAATAACCATCATAAAGGGCAGGGAGGGTTATTTTTAGAGGGATTTTGGCATACAAAGTAGTACATTAACTGTAGAAAGGAGAAATCTAATCTTACCTGATAATTTCCTCTCTCTTACACCAGTCCAGAATGACTGGGAAATACCAAAGCCCAACTATTTTAGGAGGGAAGATGTTAAGCTCACTTTAAGGGCGCTTGCTCCAAAAGCAGCATCTTTTGCAAGAACATCCATTCTATAATGTTTAGTAAAAGAATTTAATGTTGACCACTGTAGCTGTTCTACAAATATCTGTAGGATTTACAGCACTTCTGCCCAAAAAGATGATTGTGCCCTTGTTGAATGGGCTCTGACTATTTATGAAGCCTTCCTATCTTTCAACATATATGATGTAAGTCTGCTTTATCCATTTCATTATTGTAGCTTTGACTGCAGCCTCATCTTTGCATGGTCCTCCAAATATGATTTTTTCAAAGGGGATTTGTGATTTCCTTATTTTTTGAGGATTCATTGCACATTAAATATTTTAGTTACTGTTCCCCCTCACATTCCTCCTTTGTAATGCTGGTAAAAATTGACTGATTTAAATGATAGGCAGAAATAACCTTTGGTTAAAAAAAAAAAAAAAGATGGTACTGGATTAGTTGTTGCTGAATCAGCAGTAAATTTTAAAAACTAATCTCTATACGATAAAGCTGGTTCCCCCCCCCCCCCCCCCCGACTGTTGATATATGCCACTGTGGTCGCATTGTCAGACAAGATGCGCACCATCCGACCCCTGATTAAGGGCAGGAATACTTGAAGAGCCCGGCAAACTGCCTGGGTTTCAAGTCTGTTGATGGACCAAGATTTCTCTGACATTCGCCAAAGACCTTGAGCGGTCTTGTCTTGACACTCCATTCCCCATCCAGAGAGGCTGGTATCCGTAGAGACAGCAACCCAAGCCGGGGGTGTCCAACTTTACCCCTTTTTCTCCAGGTTGCGATGCAACAGCCACCAAGAAAGACTGCGTCTGGGTTCCTGAAGAAGAGGCAACGGAATATGGAACTGCTCTGACACAGGACTCCACCTGGACATCAGCACACGCTGTAAAGGTCTCAAGTGTGCAAAAGCCCAAGGCACCAGCTCTAATATGGATGCCATGGAGCCCAGGACTTGGCGATAATCACAGGCTTTTGGCACTTTCAAGCGAAGAAGGCCTTTCACCTGAGTCTAACTTCAGCACTCTGTCACCAGGAAGACCTTGCCCTTTTGTGTGTCAAACCACTCTCCTAGGTACACCAGGAATTGTGTGGGCACCAACTGGCTCTTCTGAAGATTGATGACCCAACCAAGAGACTGTAGGGTGGTCATCACTCTCTGGATGAGCCAATCATCCAAATATGGTTGCAACAAGATCCCTTCTTTGCACAGAGCTGCTGCTACTACTACCATCACCTTGGTGAACGTGCGAGGAGCGGTGGCCAGCTCAAAGGGAAGAGCCCGAAATTGAAAATGCTCATTATTCTTAAAAGCTTGTGGCTAAGCAATGCTGGGACCCACTTGAGTTTATTTCAAAATGGCCACAGCATCATTTTCAACTGCTGATTAAGAGGCTTTAATGGACCTGGGATGTGTTAAAAATGAAGTATGCTGTGATTCTGACCTTGCCCCAGGCTCAGTCAAGCCTCCCTTACCATACTGTGAGCATTTTATGTCCTCAGTTTCATTATTGCTGTGGAGACACAGGACAACTTGAGCAGTTTGCTGCCACAGGCAGTACCAACAGTGGTTTCTCTTGGGCTTTGGGAGAGTTTCTAAATTTCCAAAAATCTTCAAATACTGCTCTTCTCCGAAGCATTCACTTCAAAATTGCCTAAAGCAGATAATTAGGCTGCTTATATAGCTCTCCGGACTTACCTTAAAGCAAGTTAAGCATACTCTGGATCACTACTTTCTTTTTAAAAGTTTAAGATGGGATGTAAATTTTCCCAAGGATTCACCCTTTCCTTCATATAAAATGAACAATAAATCTCTACCAAATATCTCTCACTTGAGGAAGCAAGACAAAATGTGGGCTCTCTTCACTATAAAAATTACAGTAGCATGTCCTAAAATACTGCAGATTTTTTTTTAAATTTATTTAAAGGCTAAGCCAGCTAAGAGAATGAAATAAAATTCAAATCGTAGGCTCTCTCAAATGGACAAGAAAGCTGCTATACCATAGATCCTTCCATCAGCTGGAAGCAGAGAATAGGAATGGACCTTTAGAAAATTGTAACAGATGCATATACAAAATTATACTCTGTGTATATTGGAGAAATTACTTACCTGATAATGGACTCAGGACCAATGGGTAACAGTGTACTCCTGCTAGCAGTTGGAGACGGATCAGATTTCAATCTGACATCAGCCCCTAGTACACATACCCCTGCAGAAGTGCAGCTCTTCAGTATTCTCCTCGAAAAGTATTGTGGATATATGTGTGACTGATTGATTAACTTAATAATTTGATTAACTTGAATAACTTCATAACTTGGTTAAACGTTAAAACTTGATTAACTTGATTAACTTGAACTGGAGATCGCCAATGTACTCAACCGGAAAGCGTCTACACCTGGCAGGGTGGATGCCCTAGGTAAATAAGACCATGTGTAATGGCAGCCAAGAGTGGGATGCTGAGTCCATCTGTCTACACTAAGGAAAACGAAATTATTAGGTAAGTAATTTCTCCATTTCCTAGTGTGTAGCAGATGGACTCAGGACCAATGAGATGTATAAAAGCTACTCCCGAACCGGGTGGGAGGCTGCCCGTGACCCACTTAGTATTGCCCTTGCAAATGCTGTGTCCTCTTGAGCCTGAACATCCAGACGGTAGAATCTGGAGAAGGTATAGATGGAGGACCATGTCGCTGCCCTGCAGATCTCGGCAGGCGACAGCATTCTAGTTTCTGCCCAGGATATGGGCCTGGGTTCTCGTAGAATGGGCTTTGGCCAGTAGAGGTGGTGGCTTGGCAGCATCTGGACACTTGGGTGTTGGATCTGTTTGCCAGAAGGTCCATGTCCGGTGTCCCCCACCGATTCACTATCATTTTGAAGGCTGCGGACGACAGCCTCCATTCCCCTGGGTCTAGACTTTCCCTGCTGAGGAAGTCCGCCGTGATTTTGTCTTTCCCGGCGATGTGGACGGCAGAGATCTCCTGGATATTTGCTTCGCCCGCGCCATCATGGGGTCTATTTCTAGGGACACTTGTTGGCTTCTGGTTCCCCCCCTGTCGGTTGATGTAGGCCACTGTAGTGGCATTGTCTGACATTACTCTGACCGCTTTGTCTCGAAGTCTGTGAGCGAACCGCAGACAGGCTAGTCTGACCACCCGTGCTTCTAGGTGATTGATGTTCCATCCCACTTCTTCTGCGTTCCACGGCCCTTGGGCGGTTAACTCCTCGCAGTGTGCTCCCCATCCTTGTAGACTGGCATCTGTGGTGAGTAGGGTCAAGGTTGGAGAGGATTGTCTTGATCCCCCGCTCATGTGGTTGGCCTGCAGCCACCACCGTAGCTGGTTCCGGACTCTGCCTGGGAGTGATAGGCATACAGTGTAGTTCTGGGACCGTGGGCTCCACCGTGATAGAAGTGAATGCTGTAGGGGCCTCATGTGGGCTCACGCCCATGGCACAACTTCCAGTGTGGATGCCATCAGCCCGAGGACTTGCAGGTAATCCCATGCTGTGGGACGAGGATCGTTCAAGCAAGGTATGTAGCCGGTTCCACAGTTTTAATCTCCTTGTGGAGGTCAGGCTGACCTTGTCTTCTTTGGTGCGCCTGACTCGGTTTTGTGCGCTCGGGTAGAACGGCGAGGTGAATCGGGCCAAGATGGCGACTGTGAGCACACTGGCAATATGGCGACTCCTTCGGAGGGTCTCCACGTGGGTAGACCCTTGGAAATAACTGGGGCCTAGCCCTGTTAGGTCGGATCAACCCGGTGGCATTGGTCCCGGCCGGTGGCCTGTGCTTCTCCTCGATCCTTGGAGACCGGATTAAAGCAGAAGATTTCTACCTTACCTTGTCTTCGGCGCTTCCCGGTTTCGTCCCGGGCGGTCTCCGGCTGCGGGGGGAGAGGGCAAATACCTTCACCGCCGTGCTCGAGGGTGCACCCGCTGCCTCTCAGCCGCGCCCGAGGATCAGGGGCTAGGTCCTCGCCGCGATTCGGCTGCCGGACCAGGGCTTACCTCCGAGGGACCACAGAAATCACCTTGGGAATCTCAACTGGGGGAGGGACCAGAGGGTATCACCGCAGGAGAGCGGGGCTCGTCTTCAGGTAGGTTTCTCCTTTAAATTTTGGTTTTCTTCTTTTAATTTGATTCTAACGCTGTGAGAGCGTGCAGATAGTCCCTAACTGCTATGGAGACGGAAAATACTGAAGAGCTGCACTTCCTGCAGGGGTATATGTACTAGGGGCGGATGTCAGATTGAAATCTGATCCGTCTCCAACTGCTAGCAGGAGTACACTATACCCATTGGTCCTGAGTCCATCTGCTACACGCTAGGAAAGTACCTTTTTATATGCATTCAGGAGAGGCATTCTGGGGGGTGGAGTCTGGGCAAGGCTGGGACTTATATGCATACTTACAAAAGTATGCACATTAATTCTCTCAGCAAAGCCACATGAACCAAAATAGCACTTGTAATTGTGCATGTAGTTTTGCCAGGAAAATTTTAAAATCAAAGTTTAGGTGTGTATGTAATTTAGGTGCATAACAGCCAACAAGTTTATGCAGGCTGTTATAAAATTACCCCCAAAGTGGTTAAAAAGAGCATGTGTGGTGTGTGTGTAACAGTAAAATCAAACCAAATACAGAGAGGATAATGATGGCAATGCCAGGGTAATGGATATATTCAATATGGTCTCTGGTCAGCTACATTTATGGCCTGGTGGTAGGATACATTTTGTTGCCATTGCCGATGCTTTTCTTGTTTTCCTACTCATTCTTTTGAAGGAAATCTGATATTCCCTGTCAGCTTTAAGAAATATGCATGTCTTATTTATTTATATTTTAGATAGTACAGGAGGAAATACTTTTCTGTTTCTATTCTTCGGTGTTGCCCTGCAGAGTCTGGCTTCTAGCATTTCCTGTCAGTTTATTTCTGCAGATTTTATTTCTAATTTGTGGTTACTTGTTCTGCATTTGGTGAGGGTTTGCTTTTATGCAGGTGCAACCACCTTCCCTCACTTTTTGTCCCCCCCCCCCTACTTTTCCAAAACACCTCCCTCCTCCTCTCTCATGCTGTAGCCCTAATGGCAGTCACTCAGGAATATGAAATTTCCAGTTACTAGTGGTGAATTGTCAACCAGAAATTTTAAACCATGTTAATTGTGAATAAACTAATATTAACATAACAGAAGGCAGCAGATGATGACCAACTGGCCTATTTAATCTGCTCAGATATTCTACTCTACACTGCTAAGGATACATCTCACTTGCCAGTCAAAGAAGCTTGACCGCTTGTAGGATACTGCTGATTAGGCAAGTCAGATTTTATTTTCTTACCATCTGGGTAGACAGATATACAAATTACCCTACTTAATCCAACAATCAGTTCCTCCCTCCCATGACTTACCACCAAACACTGCAATAATCTAAACAGCCACCAAAACTAGTGATGCTATTGCCTGAACTAGGATCTATGGTCTTGTCAGATAGTACCTGGTAACCACCAACTCAGCTGATTTTTGGGGTGTTGTAGCCTGCTCACTCCAATCCCATGATCTGTAGTCTTTCCCATTCCATATTTTCTCATCACCTATTCCCTTATCTCCTTCAAGGAATAAAGGATGAGTTATTTTCAATATTGCAACTTCCCAACCTTAACCCTTCCCTATTAGATTCCAACATATTTCTGAAACTCAAATTTGTTAAAATTAGCATCAAAGTTTTGGCCAAAAAGATTTGTTGGAACAAGTTTTCTTCCCATTGATAAAATTCAGAATAATTTCAATCCTTAATTTTTTTTGTAATAAAATTAATGTTGTAAAATAGATTCAGGTGATGCAGGCCATGTGATAATGAAAACAGTTTCAAAAAGTTATAAAGTCAACATGGTTCTCGTGTTTATATATTACCGGTGAATCTTTATCCATGCTTGTTACATCAGGCTGCATTTGGTTTGCAATGCCAAAATCAATCAGCTTCAACATTCCATCAACGATTAGAAAGTTAGCAGGTTTCAGGTCACTGTGAACAATTCCTGCAAAATTAAATAATTAGGGTATGTGCAGGTAAAATCCATTCATGTATTAAGCAACTTTCAAAACCTTATAGCAATAAGGAGAAATGATAATTTACCCAACAATTTATTTTCCTTTACTTCTGCTGCACCAGTCAAGAACATACGAGTTTGATCCCTCATCCAGCAGATGGAGACAGAGGTTATCATCTTTTTATGACATCACTAAAACTTATGTCATGTACAGAACCAATAAAGTCAGTATACCACTGTCAAAAGCTAAACTATGCATTCTATTAAATTTGCACATTTGCAATCGCAAAAGTCTACTTGCTTTCTTTAAAATAATCTTTTGCAAAATATAAAACTTAAATAAACTCCCATTTCCTTAATAAATCATGGAAAAAATGGTAGGTAGTTAAAAATATCCATAAAAAGAAAATTATTCCTTACCTGCTAATTTTCGTTCCTGTAGTACTAAGGATCAGTCCGGACAGTGGGTTATGTCCCCCGTCCAGCAGATTGAGTCAGAGCAAACTTCCGAGGGTGCTGGCATATAAGCTGGTGCAACCCTCCTAACTCCTCAGTATCGAGAATATCAAATCCAAGTCAGAAAAACTGGACAGACCGAGGAGGATGGATCAAGCATATGTGAAATATCGAACTGTAAAAACTGTGAACAACAACTATGCAACTTGCCAAGGGAACTGACAACTGATACAAAACACACACAGACAAACAGACCCGGAGAGAGAGAGAGAGAGGCTAAACAATAGGACAGGAGAGAAAAATGTCGAGCAGGTATACCCCCAGATCCGAACACGACCAGGGCGGGTGTCTGATCCTTAGTACTACAGGAACGAAACTTAGCAGGTAAGGAATAATTTTCTTTTCCCTGTATGTACTAGGATCAGTCCAGACGGTGGGATGTACCAAAGCTTCCCTAAACCGGGTGGGTCCCTGAGAACCCTGCTCGAATAACCCTGTCCCCGAAACAGCCTGATTCCGCTGCCGGCAAGTGGAGCCAGTAGTGTCTGGAGAATGTGTGCAAGGACTTCCAGGTCGCTGCCCTACAAATTTCCTGAACGGATACGTGCTGAGACTCCGCATAGGAAGTGGCCTGGGCTCGCAGGGAATGGGCCTTAATTCCCACCGAAGGATCCCTCCCGGAGCCGATGTATGCCGAAGCCACCGCCTCCTTGAGCCAGCGCGCAATGGTAGTCTTTGACGCTTGATGGCCCTTCCTACTGCCGGACCAGAGGACGAAGAGATGATCGGAGACACGAAATTCATTCGTCACTTCCAAGTAACGCAAGAGAAATCGCTTCACGTCTAGGCGCCTGAGAGATTTAGGAGCGTCCGGTGGAAAGGACGGTAATTCCACCACCTGGTTCAAGTGGAACGCCGAGACCACCTTGGGCAGGAACGAAGGGACTGTCCGGATGTAGACCCCCGAGTCCGAGAACCGAAGGAAGGGTTCTCTGCATGAAAGAGCTTGGAGCTCAGAGATGTGCCTCGCCGAGGCTATGGCCACCAGGAAGATCGCTTTCAGAGTGATATCCTTGAGAGAAGACTGATGCAGAGGCTCAAAGGGAGAGCCCGGGAGAGCCTGCAACACCAGATTGAGATTCTATGAAGGACAGAGCTGACGCAACGGCGGCCGCAGATGCTTGACTCCCTTCAGAAACCGTGAGATATCCGGATGGGCCGAGGGGTCAGGCCTTCCCGAGGAGCGAGCCAAGGAAGTCAGCGCAGACACTTACACTCGAAGGGAATTGTAGGAGAGGCCCTTCTCCAACCCCTCTTGGAGGAATGCCAAGATCTGTCGTCGCGAGGCCGCAGTCACGTGGACACCCCGTGCCGAGCACCATACTTCGAAGACCTTCCACACCCGAGGTCGAGGTTGTTCGGACTAGGTCTGATGCAGCATCCGTGAGGAACGAGAGAGCGGACTCCATGTCTGCTGCTGGAGCGTTGTTCCTGACCTGTGACAAACACGCACGCGTCACCACTGTGCAGCAGGTTGCGATCCGCAAAGATAGAGCTGCCACCTCAAAAGTCTGTTTCAGAATGGTGTCCAGTCGCCGGTCATGAGGCTCCTTGAGGGCCGCCCCCCCTTCAACTGGAATGGTAGTGCGCTTGACCACAGCGCTAATCAAGGCGTCCACCTGAGGGCACGCCAGCAGCTCCTGGATAGCCGGCACCAGTGGGTACATGCCCGTCAGGGCCCGACCCCCTTTGAATGCGGCTGCTGGTGCAGCCCATTCTAAATCTATCAGTTGTTGTGCTGCTTGCAAAAATGGAAAATGGCGGGCTGTAGGACGAAGGCCTTCCTGCAGGGGGTTCTGCGCAGAGGGCACCGTAGCGCTGGGACCTGTAATATCCAACTCCGCCAGGCACTGGGACACCAGGTCCGAGAGATCCTCCTTAGGGAAGAACCGCCTCATGGTTCTATATGGCTCAATCCCTGGGGGAAGTTCCCCCTCGTCCGGGAGTTCAGACTCTTCCGGTGAAACCTCCTGGTCTGACTGATCTGGACTGTCCAGCGGCGGGAGGTCCCGCTCACGATAAGGGCGTGAGGGTCCAGGAACAGGATCCGCTGGAGCTGCCACCGCAGCGGCCGCCGCAGTCGCAGGCACCGCAGAAACAGCAGGAACAACTGGAACCGCAGGGCCTGGACGGGACGCCGTTTGCATCTGTACAAAGGCATGAATCCCCTTAAAGAGATCCACCCAGGAAATTGAAGCAGCCTCTAATCGCCGGGGTACAAGATCCCCCGGGATTCCCGATTGGTCGAGACTGACCACTAAATCCGGGGTAGCCCCTGGGGAACTGTCAGCAAATCGTGGCTGAGACTGGTCCTGGCCCGAGGGTCCCACTGCCTCCTCACATTGGGCACATAGGGAGTCTGGCTCTTCACTGTGCGTGGCTCTAAGCTGGCATGCGGAGCAGAGGCCGAGGGCTTTAATGCCGGAGGCAGGAGGCGCCCCCGCTGAAGACGCTGAGGCGTTCTGTTCCATTGAATAATATGCGGCAGCAATATGCGCTTAGCACAACAGGCGCTTAATACTAATATGCGGCAGCAATATGCGCTTAATACAACAGGCGCCCAATAATAATATGCGGCAGCAATATGCGCTTAATACAAGTGCTTAATAATATGCAGCAGCAATATGCGCGGAATACTACAGGCGCACAATAATAATATGCGGCAGCAATATGCGCTTAATACAACAGGCGCACAATAATAATATGCGGCAACAATAAGCAATATACGCTCAATGTTATTCAATATGCTCTCAGCAATAAGCGGTTAGCAATACACGCTCAATGTTATTCAATATGCTCTCAGCAATAAGCGGTTAGCAATACACGCTCAATGTTATTCATTATGCTCTCAGCAATAAGCGGTTAGCAATACACGCTCAATGTTATTCAATATGCTCTCAGCAATAAGCGGTTAGCAATACACGCTCAATGTTATTCAATATGCTCTCAGCAATAAGCGGTTAGCAATACACGCTCAATGTTATTCAATATGCTCTCAGCAATAAGCGGTTAGCAATACACGCTTAACGGTATTCAACATGCGCTTAGCAATAAGGGTTAGCAATATACGCACAAGGAGGAATAGAATATGCGCCTATTATGGGCGCTCAATACCTGAACAAGGCCACAAAATGGCGCCCTCCACGGCGTGCCACGCCGCCGATCCTCGGAGACCAGAAGTAAAAGCCGTACACCTTACCTGATCCTCGGCGCTTCCTGGCTGGAACCCGGGCGGTCTCCGGCTGCGGTGGGAGAGGGGAATACCTTCACCGCCGTGTTTGAGGATATGCACCCGCTGCCTCGTCCACGCCGGGACCGAGGCGCCTCGTAAGCCTCACCCGAACCTCGCCCGGGGGCTGTGCCGCGATTCGGCCACCGGACTGAGGACTTAAACCTCCGGGGGATCACGGAAATCACCCCGGGAAACTCTACTGGGGGAGGGACCTTAGGGTATCACCGCAGGAGTGTGGGGCTCGATGCTGTAGAAGTTGTTAGAAAAAGAAAAGTAGAAATTAGATTTGGAAAACACGCTCCGCGAGCGTGCAGGCTCTCCAAACTGCTTTGGAGACGGAAATTACTAAGTTGCTACGCTTCCTGTAGGGGTATATATACACCCGTGCTGACGTCAGATCCGTCTCCAACTGCTAGCACGAGCATACTATACCCATTCGTTCTGAGTCCATCTGGCTACACGCCAGGAAACTGTAGGCTTTCTCCAATCGAAGGTCCTTTAGCATGGGTACTGGCTGTATTCTCTACAATTCAGTCAAAACCCCATCTTGGGGTTGACTGGGTTGCAGTCTGGGACTTAGGCACCCTCTGTTTCCTCAAACCGGCATGAGGGGCCTATTTGTATTTCCTTAGTTGGAAAATAAGCCTCTTGTGCCCTCTCCTCGGGTACCTCCTAGAGAAGCAGAGAGCTGCTGCAGCATTGCATGGTGATCTCTGATCTGCATGACCGTTAACTTTGTTCGGTCTCTGAAGAGGTTCTCTCCTATAAATGGCACATCAGCAAGTCTTTCCTACATTTCTGGGTGGAGATCTGGGGTCTGCAGCCAGTTTGCAGGATCAAAACCCTTCAGCAAAGACTCTCTATGCAGTCGGTGGGGGGGGGGGGGGGGCTGTTTTGTTCTCATCATGCACTGGACCGTTCCTGCTCTCTGCATTGGGCATCAATGGAGACAGATACAGACGCTTCTTTGGCTTCCCTTGATACTCAGCATGGGATCTCCTTGACGCCAGTGAAGTAAAGGTGGAATTAGACGCCTTCTTCAATTGGGAAGAGTCAGACAAAGGCCTCTCTCCATATCAGCCAGTGGAACCAAGGGAACCAAATGGTCCCTCTGATGCCGATCAGGCTCCATCCGAGATCCTTTGATGTTGATGTCTCCGATGTCAACAGATCAGTTTTCTGGTACCTGAAATGCTTTTCCTTGAGTTCCAATCAAGACTGACATCCTTTCAGGGGTCATGATCATATCTGTGACACCTCTGGACATCATGCGATACCCTCAAACACAGGCTACATCCATCATAGTGTCTGTGATAGACAATCCTTGCACAATAGAAGCATAGCTGGAATCCACTAGACATGTTTGGCTGAAATAGGAAGCAAAATCAAACAATGGCAGCATTGGCACCCCACCGCCAAGCACTAGTAAGGAATCAAGCAGAGGCTTGAGGATCACCAGTGCCTCCCTTGGTGCCCTTGATGCTATGACACAGAGGCCCTGTAGCACCTTCTCCAAAGCCTGCTGGAACTTTCTATCACACTCCTCCTTGAAGAAAGCCAGTTCCAAAGGTTGGTGGGCAACGACGGCACACCATCATGAAACAGTGCGAAAATTAACAAAAATTTAGAAAAATGACTGAAAAACTTTACCTAAGATAACTATGAGACACAAAACAATGGGACCCCAAGATGAATGATCCTGCTAGTCTGGTAAAACCCAACAAGATCCAGTAAACAGGAGTATGAGACACCAAAATCATGACTTGAGGGCTCTACGGAAAAGACTGAAGGGACTGCTTGGATGCATGGCATAATGGCATGCGTGGGTATGCTCAAGTGAGACAGTTGAATTTCTAGAAATTCTGACAATTTTTCCAAGCCAAGCTCCATTGGATATTAACACCCATGTATGAGAACTGCCATCCTGCTTATCCTCAGAAAAAATGAACCAAACAGTAATAGGCAAATTTAAATGAAAAATAGGAGTTACTTGAGATGCCCTGAATAGGACAATAAAATATACTATACCATATTCATGGATTGTATTAACTGCCTCCAACATATTTTTCCAATAGCTTTTTCGTTCCCATGGACTGATTGATTTTTTCTTCCTTAACCAAGAATTGAGATCAATATTTCCACATTCCATTACCATATAGATATGATCTTCTGTGATTTCACTGTAAGAGAAACACGCCCAAAAAATTAACTGATTTTTCTTTCTGCTTGCACCTGAAATAGAAAACTCAAAGCTCTCACTAACAAAGTACTACTTCAACAAAATATTTTTCTTGGCCTAGCAGTTTCTCCTTCTCTTTTAGGCTTCCAGCTCAATTGGAAGCAGCCCCCTTTTGGACAATAGTGCCATAAGCCTTCATTTATAACTACAAAGGGTTTTCCCCCCTATCCTTATATCCCCCTTCCAACTCAGCTATTGCTTTGACAATCCTTGCTCAGGGGCCACAAACTGTGGCTCCTTGCAGAATCCACTAATTCCTGCATGCAGCCAATGAGCAATGACAGAGGCTCCCTTTCCTAGCAGCTGTAAACAGCAGCAACATCAGCCGCAGCCACCCTGAGTTGGGAACTGAACCCTGGTCCTCTGCATGGCAATGCACAGTGTTTGCCACTGAGCCACCAGGCATCTCTACAATTTATTTATTTATTTATTTATTTTGACATACTGAATTTTTTCCAAGCCTGGCTGTGCTGCTCATTTTCCCCAGTAAAACCTATCCACCATATTAAAAATAAGATCTGCAACTCATGCATTGTAGTCCATCCTTAAGATGTTGTGTTCCTTTTCATCCACCCAAGTCCTAGATATCTAGCTCACAGGTGTTCCCTTATTTATGTTAGATGTCCCCAACCTTTTGGGAAGCATGGACCCTTTTCAACCTCCAAAACTTTCAGAGACTCCCCCATATGTCTAATTTTTACATGCAGTTAAATGCCATATGGAAAACTGATTAATGTAACAAAAATATGCAATCCACAAGCATGTGTAAAATATAAACTTAATACAGAATGGTTTCTGATATAAAACTGTGCTTTCCCTCTTGTTGCTACCCCCCCCCCCCCCCCCCCACCTCCACAATGGTATGGCTCTTTATGTCCGGGAGAGAGTAGAGTCCAACAGGATAAATATCATACAAGAGACTAAATGCTCAATAGAATCTATATGGGTAGAAATCCCATGTGTGTTGGGTAAGAGTATAGTGATAGGAGTATACTACCGTCCACCTGGAGAAAATGGTCAGACAGATGATGAAATGCTAAGAGAAATCAAGGAGGCTAACCAATTTGGCAGTGCAGTAATAATGGGAGATTTTAGCTACCCCAATATTGACTGGGTAAATGTAACATCAGGACATGCTAGAGACAGTTCCTGGATGTAATAAATGACTGCTTCATGGAGCAATTGGTTCAGGAACCAACAAGAGAGGGAGCTATTTTAGATTTAATTCTTAATGGAACGCAGGATTTGGTGAAAGAAATAACGGTGGTGGGGCCACTTGGCAATAGTGATCATAACATGATCAAATTTAAACTAATAACTGGAAGGGGGACAATAAGTAAATCTACAGCTCTAACATGAAATTTTCAAAAGGGAAACTTTGATAAAATGAGGAAAATAGTTAGAAAAAAACCTGAAAGGTGCAGCTGCAAAGGTTAAAAGTGTTCAACAGGCATGGACGTTGTTTAAAAATACAATCTTAGACGGGCAGTCCAGATGTATTCCATGCATTAAAAAAGGTGGAAGGAAGGCAAAACGATTATCCGTATGGTTAAAAGGTGAGATGAAAGAGGCTATTTTAGCCAAAAATCATCTTTCAAAAATTGGAAAAAGGATCCATCTGAAGAAAATAGGAAAAAGTATAAGCATTGTCAAGTTAAGTGTAAAATATTGATAAGACAGGCAAAGAGAGAATTTGAAATAAAGTTTGCTGTAGAGGCAAAAACTCATAAAACTCTAAAAAAATATATTTGAAGCAAGAAACCTGGGAGTCGGTTGGATCATTAGATGTTTGAGGGGTTAAAAGGGCTCTTAGGGAAGATAAGGCCATTGCAGAAAGACTAAATGAATTCTTTGCTTCTATGTTTACTAATGAAGATGCTGGGGAGATACCAGTTCCGGAGATGAGTCAGATGAACTGAACCAAATCACTATGAACCTGGAAGACATAGTAAGCCAGATTAACAAACTAAAAAGTAGCAAATCACCTGGACTGAATGGTATGCATCCTAGGGTTCTGAAGAAACTAAAAAATGAAATTTCTGATCTATTAGTTAAAATTTGTAACCTTTCATTATAATCAGCCATTGTACCTGAAGACTGGAAGGTGGCCAATGTAACCCCAATATTTAAAAAAGGGCTCCAGGGGCGATCTGGTAAACTATAGACCAGTGATTCTGACTTCAGTGCCGGGAAAAATAGTGGAAACTATTCTAAAGATCAAAATCACAGAGCATATAGAAAGACACGGTTTAATGGAACACAGTCAACATGGATTTACCCACACGAAGTCTTGCCTCACAAATCTGCTTCATTTTTTTGAAGACGTTAATATCCATGTGGATGAAGGTGAACTGGTAGAGGTAGTGTATTTGGATTTTCAGAAGGCGTTTGACAAAGTCTCTCCTGAGAGGTTTCTACGAAAACTAAAAAGTCATGGGATAGGAGGCAATGTCCTTTCATGGATTACAAACTGGTTAAAAAACAGGAAACAGAGTAGGATTTAATGGACAATATTCTTAGTGGAGGGGGGTGGGCAGTGGAGTGCCTCAGGGATCTGTACTGGGACCCATGCTTTTCAATATATTTATAAATGATCTGGAAAGGAATATGACGAGTGGGGTAATCAAATTTGCAGATGATACAAAATTATTCAGAGTAGTTAAATCACAAGCGGATTGTGGTAAATTACAGGAGGACCTTGCAAGACTGGAAGGTAGGGCATCCAAATGGCAGATGAAATTTAATGTGGACAAGTGCAAGGCGTTGCATATAGGGAAAAATAACTGTAGTGCTGTAGTTACACGATGTTAGGTTCCATATTAGGAACCTAACTACCATTAGGTGAAAAAGATCTAGGCATCATAGTAGATAATACTTTGGACATCGTTGGCTCAGTGTGCTGCAGCAGTGAAAGAAGCAAACAAGCAATGTTAGGAATTATTAAGAAGGGAATGGTTAACAAAATGGAAAGTGTCATAATGCCTCAGTATCGCTCCATGGTGAGACTGCACCTTGAATTCTGTGTATAGTTCTGGTCACCGCATCTTAAAAAAACCCCCAAAAAAACAACAACTGCGATGGAGAAGGTACAGAGAAGGGTGACCAAAATGATAAAGGGGATGGAACAGCTCCCCTATGAGAAAAGGCTGAAGAGGTTAGAGCTGTTCAGCTTGGAGAAGAGACGGCTGAGGGGGATATGATAGAGGTCTTTAAAATCGTGAGAGGTCTTAAACGAGTAGATGTGAATCAGTTATTTATACTTTCAGATAATAGAAGTAGAGGGGGCACTCCATGAAGTCAGCAAGTAGCACATTTAAGACTAATTGGAGAAAATTCTCACTCAACACAATTAAACTCTGGAATTTGTTGCCAGAGGATGTAGTTAGTGCAGATAGTGTAGCTGGGTTCAAAAAAGGTTTGGATAAGTTCTTGGAGGAGAAGTCCATTAGCTGCTATTAAACAAGTTGATTTAGGGAATGGTCTCTATTAATGGCACCAGTAGCATGGGATTTTCTCAGTGTTTTTGTACTTGCCAGGTTCTTGTGGTCTGGTTTGGCCTCTGTTGGAAACAGGATGCTGGGCTTAATGGACCTTTGGCCTGACTCAGCATGGCAATTTATGTTCTTATGCTCTGCCCTGCTTCCCTCCACCCATTCCCCCCACAGTCGCTTCTCTGGTTGTGTTCCTCCTGCCTTCCTTCCTGGATCTTTTCCTGAGTGCTCACCCTCCTTCAGTATCTTCTTCTCCTGCCCTGCTTGCCCATTCCCTTCTATCTTTCTCCCTCCTATGGCCCCTTCCCTGGTCTTACCCCTCAAAGCCCTTTCCTAAGTGCTATTCTTCCTATGCACCTTTCTCTCTCTCTTGCCCTTCCACCATAGCCTTTTCTGAGTCCCCTCCCCCCCATGGCCCCTTCGTGAATGCCTTGCCTCCTGTCCTCTTCCCCCTTCCCTAGTTCTCTCAGTCCTTCCCCTCCTCCCCATCCAAAAAGTGTTTTTATTTAATTGGGTTTATCGCCCATCTTTTTAACTAAGAAAGTCACCCAAGGCGAGGTACAACACATTAAAAAGCTAACATACAGTCAGAGACCTGTGCGTGTAGCAGTTTAACAGTCCTAGTCTAAAGATTTCAGTAAGGACTAAACTTGATATCCATCAGAAACTGGGCTAAATTAAGTAAAAATGCAGAACAGGACTGAACTTGACATATGTCAACAACAGGACTAAGAATATAATCATCTCAGTAAAATTAACACAGGATTGATTGGATAAGAATATAAACATCTCAGCGCAGCAAAAGGTTGCAGCAGCACGGTCAAACTTATATAAATACAAACATCTTAGTAAAACAATAAGTTATAACACGTTTAAGGTACCCCCTATAAGGTGCTAAGCAGTTTATAGTACTCCCTTCTATCCTCCTCCCTCTTAAAGTCCTTTCCAAGTGCTTTTACTCCCATTCTCTGCCTTGTGCTCTCTCCTCCACCCCCTTTTTGAGTGATCCCTCTGTGGTCACTGACCCCCTTCCCTCAATCATGGCCATACTACTCCCTCAGTTCAGCCTTTTTCCCCTCGCTATCCAGGTTAGCAGGAGAGCCAAAGGATACATAGCAGAAGTCAGAAATGCTACAGTTAATCCTTATTCTAATTTTATTTTTTCATTTTACAGCTTTTTATCTCATTTTAACTTTAATTTTTTTAATCTTATAACAGTTTATTTTAGACTACAAGTTTATTTTTTCTTTTGAACCCAATTTGATTTTTTTTTAAATCAATTACCAACATGTTTTATTACTTATGCGCCGGTTTGTTTTAATATATTTTGACAGCTCATGTTATTTTAGATTATTATTCTATATGTTTTATAATGTTTTAGTATTTAGTTTACATTTGTTTGTCTTATCACTTTATGTAAAATGTTTTGTTCTCCACCTAAGCCGTTCTGTGTTAGGTGGACTATAAATCCAAATAAATGTAAATGTACTTAGGGTCATCAGTCTGCTTGCTGCTACCTCTGGTCATGTGGCACAGCAGCTGTTCAAGGTGTTGGTGGCAGCGTGGTTTCCCACTTCCTCTCTGTGCAGCTTCAGGCTTCTTATGCTGGCTTCTTTTTGCCGCAGTTTGGGCTTTTTGTGTCTGCAATCTTCCACTCCTCAGCATGGGATCAGGCAGCAACAATCTAAGAGCAGAATCCCTAGAGGTGAGGTCAACCTACTCTATTTCTCAGTTACACTTGGTTGCCTACCTTCTGGCGGACCCCTGTGAGGACCACAGTCACCAAGTTGGGAACCACTGATTTATGTTATTTAAACATTTATAGCTGGAATTATTCAATACATAGTGTTCTAAGTGGGTGATTCACGGATATGCACTTCAAGCCTGGTTTTGTTCTATACTATAAAGCTATGTTCTGCACAGCTACAGAGCACACAATGTTTGAGATGCAGGACTTGTGTGAAGCCCAGAATTTATGCTGCTGCTAATCCTAGCAATTTAAAGAAAAGGAACCAGAGACAAGATCAGAATCATTATGGATACAAGGCTGTTCACTTACTAGTCATAAAGTCTGATTATTTTGTCGCTATGTTTCTGTAGTTTGTTCAGATAAGAAATTTCATTCTGATAGCTTGTACTAGTCTGCTGGTCTGCTTCATCAAGATCCACATATTTGATGGCATATAGCCGCTTTTTGTCATCTATTACTTGAAATACCTGCAAGACACATAAGCCCACTTTAATAAGGACTGTATGCATGCATACCTCACCGTGATCCATTCACTTAACTCATCTACAAACAGAAATGGACACTATTACCTTACTTGAACCACCAGCACCTATCTGTCTCAGTATAGTGTAAACTCTTCCTTTAATTACAATGCATTCATTTGAAGCAAGAGGCGTTGTTGCCTAAAAATAAATAAATAAATAAAGTTAAGGATAATTTACACACTTTTTTTGCAAAAACAAAACAAATAAAACCACTTTTACTCATCGATAAATTCCAGTTTGCTTTTAAACCTTTTCATTTGATAGAAACTATCCTGCTCTATCCACTCATCTTTCAGCTAAAACTCTGACTCCTTTACCATTCTTTTAAAACTAGCCACTGCATTTGACAGATACACATCATCTCTAGCTCATTCAATTGATTTTCTTCTTCACTTTCTAGTCTTATTTTTAATAATCTTGCAAAAAATTACACCTCTCGTGTGATAGATCCTGATGCCCAATTTTGGGTCCTCTATCTGTACACACAGCCTTGGTTTGTCCTCTCTTCCTTTGATTGTTCTTTCCACTGTTATGTGAATGCTGCACCTAGTAGCTGGACTCAGGGCATATGAGTGCAGGGTTCTAGAAGGAACCCTAGTGTGTGACACCCAGCCAAGAACCGGTGCTGCAATAACCAGACTGAGTTGGGAAGCTAGCTATAAAATAAGGCATATACCCAAGTAGTTGCACATGAAGGATATGGTATCATAGCGAAATGAAGGTGAGTTCCAAATGAGCTAGAGGAGGATTAGGAGGAAGCAAGATCTACACCTACAGCTGCACCGCATCCACAGCACTGTACCACAGCCAGAGACTTCCTAACCCACCCTTTTTGCCCTACAAACCTTATTTTTCTAGTTTGAGCTGGTCCTGAAGCTCATCTCTGGGAGGGAAACTGTAGCTGAATGAGGAGGGGAGAGCTGCTTCAGCGGCCCAGACCCTCCGATCCGAAAAGGAGCAGCAAAAAAGAAAAAACAGCACGGTAAGACCGCCCCTGAAACCCGACATCATCAAGGCGCCTGGGGCCGACGTCAGCCAGGCGCCCAGAGCTCTTTAAAGGGCTCGACGGCCGGAAATGCGCCATTTCGCTCCCCTCTTGCCACCACCCAGGTCGGCCCTCCCCGCACTCTCGGCGCTGACCCGTCGGGGTCAGGGGAGGTGGACCTGAGGAGGGGAGAGCTGCTTCAGCGGCCCGGACCCTCCGATCCGAAAAGGAGCAGCAAAAAAGAAAAACCAGCGCGGTAAGACCGCCCCTGAAACCAGACGTCAGCAAGGCGCCCAGAGCCCTTTAAAGGGCTCGATGGCACTTGGCGTCGCGCGACAAAGGGGCCTGCCCCTTTGTGCGCACCGGGACTACACCTAGCACCCTTCATCAAACACTCTGCCTTCATTCATCCATGCTCCTCACACAGCAAATCAACGCTCTACAAACTCTCTACAGACGGACACCCAACGGACCCACTCTACAGACGGACACTCAACGGACGGACACCCAACGGACCCACTCTACAGACGGACACTCAACAGACTCACATAACAGACAGACATATAACTGCTACAGACGGCCACCCTCCCATCACTCACCTTCCTCACTCAGCAGACGGGCACGCTCTCAATTCCATTCACCCTCCCCTCCCAGCAGAAGGACGCTTCTCACTCACCCAACCACTCGCAGAATAAGGACGCTTAATCCTCTCGCAGCCTCTACCTGACCACCAGGACACACCGCTCTTCACACTGCCAACGTCAACTCTTCAGAATCCCACCCCCAGGATTCCCACTGCTCCAATAAACAGGCACTCAACCAAAAACCAGTCCAGCCTGAACACAAGGGGAACATGACGCAAGGCTACCCGATTCCCATACTCCACCACAGCGCCCTTACCAGGGAAATATCTCTCACATTAACCCGGACACGCACTACCAGATCCCTTATCCCCATCATGATCTCGCCTCTCACCCAACTACTGGGTCTAGCACTACTCTCAGTATCGCTATTTAACGCTCAATCGATCACAAAAAAATCACACATCCTAAATGATTATCTCCTCGACGCAAACCCAGACATCTGCGCCATTACAGAAACCTGGCTTAGAGCAACAGATACAGCCCTGATAAACCAACTATAATGATTTAAAAATGAAGAGACGTCGTAGTGATGATAAACATCACTATGACGTCTTTTCTCTTCCCAGACAAAAAAAAAAAAAAAAAAAAGAGGCGGCGGCCTGCTCCTAATGGCCAAAAAGGAACTTAGGCTAACCCTTCAACCAATTAAATCAGCCTCTAAATTAGAACTAGGCCTGTTTAGATCCGACCATCTACAAATCCTCCTTATCTATGCTCCACCTGGCCTCCTGGACACAGATGCTTCCCCATAATTGAAATCATAGCCAAACATATCAACCTAGATGCCCCCCGCCTTGATTTTAGGGGACTTCAACCTCCATGTCGATTCAATCCCGCTTTCTACTAACTGTGAAGCATTCCTCACCTCTCTCAAGGCCATGGGGGTTCACACAAATCATCAACAAACCCACCCATAAAGCAGGGCATATTCTCGACCTCGTCTTCATCAACTCCAGCTTTCACCCTCTAACCCCCGGAAAGCACACCAGTCCCATGATCTGACCACTAACTGATCACCACCACCCTCTCAATCAAGGAAAACCCCAAAGCACAACCCACTCAGTCGACAATACACTACAGGAAATCCTGCTCCCCAGAGGTCCTCAGCTAGCATCTAACAAAGGAACTCCACAATCTAGAAGTCTCTGACCCCAACTCTGCTCTCGGCTCATGGCTTAACATCACAGAATCAATAGCGAACAAAGTATGCCCCCAGGCAGTCAGAAAAATCAAGCAGACGCCTATTAGGAAACAACCTTGGTTCACCATGGAACTCAGAGAACTTAAACGAAACCTCAGACAAAAAGAAAACAAATGGCGTTAGACCCCATGCCCGAGCACATTAAACGCATACAAATCAGCCTTACACTTATACAGAAACGCCACCCTCTGAACGAAAAAAGAATTCTACGGTCACAGAATACACGACCTTGTCTTTGACCCTAAGACTCTATTCTCCTACGTATCTGAGCTCACAAAAACCTCTACTCCATGCATCCCAGACGAGCAGGCACAAGCAAAGGCAAATGAACTGGCAACTTTTTTCCACAACAAAATTTCTAAACTACTAACACTCCTGCCTTCCAATTCTGCCTCCGCTCGCATCTCCAACTCCCGCCCCTCAAATTTCGGACCCTCACTGGAATTTTTTGAACTCACCTCCGCTCTGGAAATTGAATCCCTAATAAAGAAAATGAAACCCTCTTACCACCCACTTGACCAAATCCCAACCAAGCTTCTTCTATCGGTGCCAGACTCCATCTCCAAGTACCTAGCAGACATCGTAAATTGCTCACTATCTCAAGGAATCGTCCCTGACGTCTTAAAAATAGCCACCCTCAAAACCCCTTCTCAAGAAAGCAAACCTAGACCCCAGAGAACCCAACAACCTCCGCCCCATCTCCAACCTTCCTTTTCTGGCAAAGATCACAGAAAAAATAGTCAACATCCAACTTTCAGAATACCTGGAAGATAACAATATTCTCCACTCATCGCAATACGGATTTCGCAAAGCACTAAGCACCGAATCCCTCCTCATCTCCCTCACAGATCATCTCATTATGGGTATGGACTCGGGTCAGTCCTTCCTTCTAATACTCCTCGACATCTCGGCAGCATTCGACACGGTGAATCACTCCACTCTCCTTAAACGACTCTCAGACATCGGGATAAAAGGTACGGCTTTCAAATGGTTCGACTCCTTTCTCACGAACAGAGGCTACAAATTAAAGATCAACAATAAGGAATCTCCGCTCATCAACACCACAAGAGGTGTTCCACAGGGCTCCTCTCTGTCTCCTACACTATTCAACCTATACCTTCTTCCCCTTTGCCAGCTGCTTACGAATCTTAAACTCAAACACTATCTCTACGCCGATGTCCAAATCCTGATCCCAATAACCGAATCCCTCACAAAAACACTGAAGTTTTAGGACAAATGTCTCCAAGATATCAACGACCTCCTCACTACCTTAAATCTGGTTCTTAACAAATCTAAGACAGAAATGCTCTTTATATCGCTCAACCACAATGATAACACACATTCAATCCACACCAACATCTTGGCCAGCCAAGCAAGAGACCTCGGCGTTATAATTGATAACCAGTTAAATTTTAAAAAGTTCATCACCAACACAACCAAAGACTGCTTCTTCAAACTTCAGGTACTAAAAAGACTCAAACCGCTCCTGTACTTTCAAGATTTCAGATCGGTACTCCAGGCCATTATATTCTCCAAATTAGATTAGTGTAATTCGATTCTGCTAGGCCTTCCCGCCTCTACCACCAAACCGCTTCAGATGCTACAAAATTCGGCCGCCAGAATTTTAACAAACTCCAACAGAAGAGACCACATCACACCCATCCTGAAAAACCTGCACTGGCTTCCTGTAAACTTTAGAATTCTACACAAGTGTCTCACCATCATCCATAAAGCTATATATAACAGAACACTTATTGATATACACTACCCACTTACGCTCCACTCCTCTTCTAGACCCATTAGAGAAGCCTACAAGGGCACACTACACACCACCCCAGCCAAATTCACTCATCTCTCATCCACCAAAGATCGAGCCTTCTTGACAGCGGCACCAACCATCTGGAACACCATGCCCCCTGACCTTAGACAAGATCCATGCATTCTGTCATTCAAAAAGAAACTCAAAACTTGGCTATTTCTACATGCCTTACCTGAGCTATGACCTCCCCAACCACAATAATTTCATGGTCCTCCAGTCAATGTACCCCTGCACTGACTCGGCCTCTGTTTCCATATTAGTTAGTTCAGAGTTCTAAGAAATGACACTATTTAGTCATGAATATACGATATTATTACAGGCCTGAGTACATGATCTTATTTAGATATTTGATAGTACTCAGACATGAGTTCAGACTACTGTCAATCATGAGTGTATAACCGGATATTATTTATCTCTGAGTTACCCATATCTTCGGCTCTTCCTCTTCCCAGTTCGAGTGCCCCTGTTTTATTGTAACTTTTATCACTTCTCGCCTATTGTTGAGGTTGATGTTAATGTTATTGCACCATCGTTTATTGTAAACAGATATGATTGGGATCATGAATGTCGGTATAAAAAAAGCTCTAAATAAATAAATAAAGTGTTAATGAGCCAGCAGCTGCTCTGTATTCAGGACTCACCTTCCATTCAGAAGCCAGGAAGGAATATGGAATCTTGGGGCTCAAAAGCAGAGCAGACACTGACTCAGTCTTATGTCAGCTCATTAACATTCTGCTGCAGTTCTTCCACTCCCAGAGACTGGGCCTCTGGACTTGCCCTAATTGGCAAAAACTCCATGGGGTGGGGGTATTAATTGCAGTAGTGTTATATTGACTGGCAAATAGGAGGGAGAGATAAGGAGGGAAATGACAAGCTAGTGGCTGACTGGCTGGGAAGGAAAGGAAGGTATTTTTTCTTTTCTAAAGACAATACTGTTGCCTGGCTGGGAGGGGGAGAGAGAGAGCTAGGGCGAAGAGAAGGCTTAAAAAGAAAAAAGCAATCAATTTTTTTAAATAAATTTTTTTTAAACTGCTCTTTACCTTCCTAAAATGATACAGACCAGATACAGGGCTGACTCATGAGATTAAAAACCGAGTGGCGGAGGGAGTATATCCTTTCCCCTGTTTAACAACGCTAAAACTGGTCCATGTAATTTAAGGAAGGTAGCTAGAATGGTCCCTGGCATACAAAAGATTGAGAAATACTGGTCTGGCTGGATAATGAAAAAAGTACAGATTAAATCATTTACAGCTCTCTTCAACTTGCCTTTAGATACAAGCTAGGCTTCAAGAGGCTGGAGGAAAGCAGATCTAGTCCTACTGCACAAATATGGAAACCAGGCTGAGATAAGGCAGTCAACTACAGAACAAATCAATCTAATTCTAAAAGTAAGCAAATCTAAAGAAACACTATAAGAGTGTAGCACTTGAAAAAAGTGGATTTCTGGATTCCAAACATGGTTTCACAGAAGTAAGATCCTATCAGACAAACCTGCTTGAGTTCTTTAATGAGGTGATAAAAGTAGTGTAAGAACAGTAGTATTACCTATCTCCCGTTTGGCTTAGAAGATTGGTACATGAACTGTTCAGTACGGAAGGACAGAAAGCTGCTAACTGGGTGAGGAATTGGTTAAACAAGAGAACTCAAGTCTGGTAATCAATAGTCTATTTTGATAAAGGTAAAGTAACCCATAGGGTTCTAGGGCTTAATGCTATGGTCAGTTATTTTCAATATCCTTATTAGCGACATTGCAGCAGAATGAGAGTGAAATATACAATTATTTGCAGATGATACAAAAGAAAAACAACAAGGTAGACGTAGAAGGGTTAGACATATAAAAAGGGGCTTTAAAAAAAAACTGGAAGAATGTTCAGTCATCTGTAAGCTATGCTTCAGTGCTTGAAAATCAGGCATTTGGGTTACAAACATTTACTAGCTACTTCTCAATTAGACCAACAACTGGAAACTTAAATGGGAAAAAAAACCTAAGACTAATCATTTCATATGACTATTTTTGATTTCCATACTGAACAATATTCTATAACCCACAAAGTGTAAGAATAATGAAAATTCACAAATAAACACAATCTCACTAAATATCAAGATGTGTGACTGAATTGAATATATATATATAAAACTTCTTAAATTGAATCTTATATATGGAAAACAGTGGCCATCATATGACACTACATGATGATTATTATCTGGGATCAAAATATTGCCCTTCTATAGTGCCTTGGTTTTAATCAGTCACTCTTCTTTTGTGCGAAACTCAGAAACACTTATTTATAACGTGAAAAAATGTCACATGTTACGTCCCTTTCCCTTTTGTGAATAATTTAAAGAAAGAATGCTGTGATGTTAGTGCCACCATGTTCTAAGTGAAATGCCCAAAACCACAAATAATGGAACCAGGAAAATGCACTCCAAATATTCAATGCCAAAAGGAGATGAAAAGAAACTTAGGTGGTCCAACAATTTTGAAGATTCAAAAAGATTTCTTTATTTTTCAACGTGGCAACACCATTGCTCAATAGTCAAACATGAACAGTTCTCTTTAGGGTCCCCCGACACGGACCCGTGTTTCGCCTGAAGGCTGCGTCGGGAAGGATGAAATGCACACTTTAAAATTAAAATATAAACAATACTTGTATAAGGTTACTTGTAGGGACCAACAACTAGTGGTAAATAACCAAGAAATTTTTGCTGATGAAACATACCTTAGATGCAGCGTTACATTCATAGAGTTGACAAAGCAAGGAGCGCGAACAGTAAAAACAGGACCCGGCGTTTAAGGGAGAAATTTTGGTGCGAAAAGGGGAGCCAATGGGAGAGAGAGGTGTATCTGCTTAAAACAACAATCAAGAACCAGAGTTACACAAAGGAAACCACAGTATTATAAATATTATACAAAGTATTGCCATTCAGTGTCGTTGTTCAACCCCTTCGGATGTAAACAATCAAGTTTAAAAATCCACTTCTGCTCTCTACTAATTAACATCTCTGAGAAATTGCCGCCTTGAGATGGTGGAAGCAACAGGTCAATGACAAAAAATTTAATGTCAGTTTCTGAATGTCCTAGTGCAAGCCAGTGGGTAACTAAAGGGACTGTCTATCATTTATTCTTAATATTTGAGTGATGTTCCACAATTCTAGTGCGAATCGGGCGGGTAGTCTTCCCTACATACATTTTTGAGCACGGATACAAAATTACATAAATTACCCCCCAGGACTGACATGAGGTTGAAAAGTTTAAATTAAATTTTTTGTGAGAAAAGGGATGTTCAAAGATCAATGTGAGTATGGCGTGGGGGCAAACTGAACAGTGCCCACATGGTTGATGACCTGAGTAACCTTGCGGGATTAGCATAGGTGAGTCCTGAAAATGGGAATGTACTAGGAGATCCTTGAGACTTCTAACACGACAGAATGAAAAACGTAATGGACAATCAAAGACCTTGTGCAAAGCCAACATAGACCAGTGGCGTTTTATAATCTTGGTAATATTGTTTACATGGGTAGAGTAAGGTAAAATACAATTTATGCATGTGTCAGTCGTCTTAGCTTGAGGGATGAATAATAAATCTCGATTAACAGAGAGCTCTCTTGAAAGCTTTCCAAAATACTCGCTGGGGGTACCCTCTCTCCCTAAACCTAAGAAGAATCTGCTTAGCTTGGAGTATAAAGTCTGCTCGTGAAGAGCAGTGACATCGCAGTCTGAGTAGTTGGCCAGCTGGGATGTTCATTCTTAAAGTTAATGGATGATGACTATCAAACCTAAGCAATGTATTATGGTCTGTACTTTTGTGAAAAATGGAAGTTGTAAATGAATCATCTTGGATCTCAACCTATACATCTAGAAAATAAATTTTAACTGGGTCAATGGAGAAGTTAAACTTTAATGATCATTGCAGGAATTTAACCAGTCTAAAAATAAAAAGAATTGGATATCTGTCCCTGTCCAAATCAAAAAAAAAAAAGTCATCTATGTATCTATACAAAGAACAAACCACAATTTCAGAGGAACCAATCTCTCACACTCACTTCATTTAATATCAATGGGAAATTGTATCAGAACATAATGTGCTCTTACAGTCGTCTGGCTCATGCCCACAAAGGGCTGCAACCAGTATAGTGTATGTGACACTCACGATCACCTCATTTACTTTTTCCCATTATTTTTTTTTTTTTTAAGACTTCAATCATGCATATTGTGTCACCAATATTAAAACCCTTATCAATGGTGCTTATTTTCAATCACATAACCACTTATCTTAATTGTTGTCCAACACCGTAGTGCTCCAATCTTTCGTTTCTCTTTTTTGTAGATTCTGTCCGCCGCGTTGCACACACTATTTCTTTTTATAGTGTGTGTTTTCTTTCCATCGCACTTCACTCGCTTGTTCAATGTTGATTTCTTCTCTCTCTCAGTGCTGTCTGCCACTATTGTACACGCTGTGTACCTCCCGACATCGGCAATGTTTCGGCAGCTACTACAGCCTTCTTCAGGGGAATCTTTCAGTTTTGCGGCCATACCCGGCTCCTTCCCACAGCACATGCTGAGCGAGAAGTGCTGTTTTTGGAAGTGTGCTGTGGGAAGGAGCCGGGTATGGCCGCAAAACTGAAAGATTCCCCTGAAGAAGGCGGTAGTAGCCGCCGAAACATTGCCGATGTCGGGAGATACACAGCGTGTACAATAGTGGCAGACAGCACTGAGAGAGAGAGAAGAAATCAACATTGAACAAGCAAGTGAAGCGCGAGTGAAGCACAGTGGAAAGAAAACACACACTATAGAAAGAAATAGTGTGTGCAACGTGGCGGACAGCATCTACAAAAAGAGAAACGAAAGACTGGAGCACTAAGGTGTTGGGCAACAATTAAGATAAGTGGTTATAAGTGATTGAAAATAAGCACCATTGATAAGGGTTTTAATATTGGTGACAATATGCATGATTGAAGTCTTTAAAAAAAAAAAAAAATACTGGGAAAGAGTAAATGAGGTGATCGTGAGTGCCACATACACAATACTGGTTGCAGCCCTTTGTGGGCAAGAGCCAGACGACCAAGAGCACATTATGTTCTGATACAATTTCCCATTGATATTTAAATGAAGTGAGTATGAGAGATTGGTTCCTCTGAAATTGTGGTTTGTTCTTTGTATATTTACATAGAGGATTCATAAGCCTGAGAGAAATATTTTTTTTGAATCTATGTATCTATACCATGAATAAATAAAGGATGACCAGGAAGAAGGATAAATGAAATCCTCCTCAAATTTACTAACAAACAAACAGGCTAAGCTTTGAGCCATGGTAGCCCCCATGGCAGTCCCTTTTATTTGCTGATAAATAGTCGTTTGAAACTGGAAGTAATTCCTGGGAAGAGCTAATTTTGAGAGAGAAAGTAAAAAAGATGTGGAGATACGGCAGGGACCTGGACTTTGGTTCAAAATCTCTTCTACTAGTATCAGTGTTTCTTTATATTCAAACATTCTCCAATGTGTAAAGTGACCAAAAAACAGGAATCAGAGGGAAAAGATATGTTATCCAAAATGCTAATGAAATGATTAGAGTCTCGGACATGGGACCGGCTTTTACAAACTAATGGTTGTAAAAAATTGTCCACAAATTGGTACAAAGGTTCCAACACCGATCCTATGCCCGAGACGATGGGGCGTCCAGGGGGGACTGTTCAATGACTTTTAGGAAAATCAGTCTGTAAAAAATAAATCGCTTCCCGGGAGGTAATTTGATGTGAATCAAGAGCTTGTTGCACAGTAACTAAAGTACCCATGTTTTACACTCTCCCTTAAGACATTGAACAGTCCCCCTGGACGCCCCATTGTCTCGGGCATAGGATCGGTGTAAGAGTCCTTAATTTATATATCCAAAATGTTTCTGAACATCGCAGACAAGCTGTCAGATCCCCTCCACATGGGAAAGAGATTATCCTAATAAAGCCTTGAAAAAAGCTTTTACTAGATCGCGGTTTTCAGATCGACAACAACTTTAGCAATATGAATCTAAAAAAAGCTGTGATCAAGTAGTATGTGTGCTACGATATTCTAACATGGTCCATAAAATATGCAAAATTGTTTCAAGACATTGGCATGTTTTAAGTTTACATCCTGAATTCAAAGATTCCCCCTTTGTTTTCATACATGCAGAGACAGAACATTAAAGTTAGGAATCAGAGCACAATTACCATGTAATCAGATCACATCTAGTACATTGACTGGTAATTCAGCATGCTATCGTGATTTTTGTACTTCTACCATACAAGGCATAGTATGGAAAATCCCTCATTCAGGGGTTACAGTAAAAAAAAAAGACAGTACACCACGACTTATCAGATAATATTATCTGTGTTCCACAATGTCCTTGGCCCAAATTATGTGTCTTACCATACGTCCTATTAGAACCCGATTGATTGAGCATAGAAGTCGTTTGAAGACCAAAGATGAATGCGCTCCCATAGTATCACACTGTCTTCAATACAGCCACAGCTTTCAAGATTTGACATGAACAATATTACAACAGGTACCATCTTCCCCATATGGAGGAGATCCGACAGCTCGTATGCGACGTTCAGAAACTTTTTGGATATATAAATTAAGGACTCTTACACCAGAGGGGCTAAATGATAAAATAGACTGGTATTTATTGTAAATTCATTGACCCCAATCAAGTTTTTTTCACAGTTTGAATGATCAATATTGTTCTGGGATTTTTATTTTTCAGTTATTTCAATTTTTCTCCTTTTTTTCATTTTCTCTTTTTGATTGGACACTCCTACATTGTGAGACTCACATCAGTACCATGGACAGCACTATCAAGTGACGGTTGAGCACCAGGCAGAAACAGGAAATGTTATGCTTGATCGACAGCTTTTATCGCGCTATTTTGGATGACATAAAAGCCCTTGAGATGCTGCCCGCGGCAGTTAAGTGTTCCACCCGATAGCTGAATCGCCGGACATCCAGAGACTGAAGCAGTTTCAATGCTATTCAAGTAAGCCGGTATGTTTGTTTTATTTTTAGAAAGCAGCAAGATGCAATGGGGAGATAGAGATTAGCACATTTTTTGATGTGCAGAGTTTTTTTCTCCTTTAGTAAAGTTGAAAAATTGTTTGCCGGCACAGTACTCCATATATCCCATTAAGAACTGTGAGAATTTCAATTGATTTTTTTCCTTTCTAGTCTATTGAATTGATGTGTGGAGCAAATTTCTACCTTTTTAATATTTTTGCTCCTAGTTATAAACAGCTTATTAATTGGATGTTTGAGAGTGAGAACATTGTTCCCCTGAAGAAGGAAGTGTCCAGAGCTTCCAAAACATTGCAATGTCTGGCATTTCAATTAGAATATGGTGGAACTAACACCGCAGCATCCTTTCTTTAAATTAATCACAAAAGAGAAAGGGGAGTATGCATTTGACATTTTTTCACATTATAAATAAGTGTTTCTGAGTTTCCCACAAAAGAAGAGTGACTGATGATTAAAACCAAGGCAGTACAGAAGGGCAATATTTTAAGCCCAGATGATAATCATCCTGCAGTGTCATATGATTGTCACTCTTTTTCATATAGAAGATTCAATTCAAGTAGTTATATATATATATATTCAATTCAGTCACACATCTTGATATTTAGTGAGACTGTGTTTATTTGTGGATTTTTCATTTCCTGCATTATTTTATGTTTAAACTGTTAATGCAGTTTTTTGTGCAAAAGAATTGTGACTACGACCACTATAATGGCTATCGTTACCTCTCCTGCTTCTACTGAATTGATTCCGGAGGAAGTTTCCCCAGCAGAGAAGGAATTACAGCTAATGCTGATTGGTCAACAGTGATTTAGATTTGAATTATGCCTTGGAAGTTGAAAACTCACTATGGGGAACAATGGAGAAATTATACTTATCTGATAACTTCATTTTCCTTAGTGTAGACAGATGGACTCAGGACCAATGGGTTATGCTCCTCTGCTAGCAGATAGAGACAGTCAACTTTCAAAGCTGACGTTACCCTACATACACCCCTGCAGTGACCTCAGTCCTTCACTATTCTCTTCAAAAGACTCTGTGGACATACTATTGAAAAAACTATTAAAAACGGATAACAGAAACTGTACTCAACCAAACACAGATCCCTAGTAAGATTATAGATCCCTGATCTAAGGACTGGATGACTGTTTACCCATAATCTCTTGGAATAGATATCCACTTCACAGGCGAAACCTTGGTACCATTCTTGGGCAACTATGGGCGGGATGCTGATTCCATCTGTCTACACTAAGGAAAACAAAATTATCAGGTAAGTAATTTCTTCGTTTCCTAGCGTGTATTCAGATGGACTCAGGACCAATGGGATGTACAAAAGCTACTACCACACAGGACCAATGGGATGTACAAAAGCTACTACCACACAGGCTCCCGTGACCACTTTAGTTTTTTGGGTACTTGCCAGGTTCTTATGGCCTGGATTGGCCACTGTTGGAAACAGGATGCTGGGCTTGATGGACCCTTGGTCTGACCCAGTATGGCATGTTATGTTCCTTAATCCAGTAAGCTATGGTAGTCTGCGAAGCAGGATTGCCCTGCTTTCTTCCACCGTAAAGGACAAACAGGCAGTCTGTTTTTCGGACCGGTTCTGAAACCTCCAAATACCACACGAAAAGTCTACCGACATTCAAATGAAGGAGGCAGCAGAATTTTTCCACGTTCCATGTACTTATCTAGGGATGGTAACAAAATGGAATGATTCAAATGAAAGTCCGAGACTACCTTGGGCATGAAGGATAAAACAGTACGAATTTGTAATGCTCCTGGAGTCATCTAGAGGAATGGTTCAGAGATGCCTGTAGTTCAGAGATGCGATGTGCCGAACATACCATACTGGGTCAGACCAAGGGTCCATCAAGCCCAGCATCCTGTTTCCAACAGTGGCCAATCCAGGCCATAAGAACCTGGCAAGTACCCAAAAACTAAGTCTATTCCATATTACTGTTGCTAGTAATAGCAGTGGCTATTTTCTAAGTCAACTTAATTAATAGCAGGTAATGGACTTCTCCAAGAACTTCTCCAAGAACTTATCCAAACCTTTTTTAAACACAGCTTCACTAACTGCACTAACCACATCCTCTGGCAACAAACTCTGTGCATTGAGTGAAAAGAACTTTCTTCGATTAGTTTTAAATGTGCCACATGCTAACTTTATGGAGTGCCCCCTAGTTTTATTATCCGAAAGAGTAAATAACCGAATCACATTTACCCGTTCTAGACCTCTCATGATTTTAAACACCTCTATCATATCCCCCCCTCAGCCGTGTCTACTCCAAGCTGAAAAGTCCTAATCTCTTTAGTCTTTCCTCATAGGGGAGCTGTTCCATCCCCTTTATCATTTTTGTTGCCCTTCTCTGTTTCTTCTCCATCGCAACTATAACTTTTTTGAGATGCGGCGACCAGAATTGTACGCAGTATTCAAGGTGCGGTCTCACCATGGAGAGATAGAGGCATTATGACATTTTCTGTTTTATTCACCATTCACTTTCTATTAAATTATTCCCAACATTTTGTTTGCTTTTTTTTTTTTTTTTTTTGACTGCCGCAGCACACTTAACTGATGAGAAAGTAAAGACTGCGGAGCGGCCAAAAGGAAGGCCCTGCCAAAAACTCCAAAACTAGATTAAGATTCCACAAGGGAACCGGCCACGAAAGGACTGAGACCAATTCTGTTGTCTACCTGAAGACTGTTTAGCTGGAGGAGCCGACGGACGAGAAGAACGAAATCTTCTTTTAGACCGAAAACGAGAGTGAGATGAAAGAGAGCTTCTAGGCCTAGGATTAGAATTGTTTTGTAAAGCCTGGACCCATCTTAGTCCAGCTCGCAAAGCCAAGCTACTACACATGGCCGCCCGCACACCAAGAGCAGAAACCTCAAAAATGTGCTTAAGCTGAACCTCCAGCTTATGATCTTGGAGATCTTTAAGAGCTGTAGCCCCAGTTACTGGAATAGTTGTTTGCTTAGTGACGGCTGAAACAGCGGCATCCACCTTAGGAAATTTTAAAATTTCCAAATCTTCCTCAGGTAATGGATACAATTTTTCCATGGTTCGTGCTACCTTAAGCCCCAACTCAGGAGTATCCCACTCCCGGTACATAAGGTCAGTGAGAGAAAGATGAAAAGGAAATGATGTCGTGGGACCTCTAAGGCCAAGCAAAACTGGGTCAACGTCACCCATCCGAAAATCCTTTACTGGAACCTCGAGACCCAATTCCAGTAAAATTGCTGGAATTAAGGGACTAAGTGCTTCACTTCTAAACAGGCGGACTACTTTGGGGTCATTCCCATCCGCAACATGAGGGTCTGAACTAATACTCAAAGCAGGGTCTTCATTTAAATCCCCCTCCGGCATGGACTTGTCCGGGATAGATAAAGAGTCATGCTCAGAATCATCTGAAAAAGAAAACATTGTCTGATCCAGACCCTGACGAAGGGGACACTTCGGAGCTGACCCCACTCCCAAATCCGTGGGACTAGCCCTTTTTGAGGAACGTGGCCTTAACCTCTGTTCAGATGAGAGACTCTTAAGTCTCTTATGAAATTTCTTAGATTTGTAAGCTTTGCGAAGAAAACGAAGAAAATCCCCTGAAAAGGCAGAAGAGGAAGAAGAATCTGAAATCTCCTCCAGGCTTTCAGCTGAAAAATATGGCCCTGTTTCGCGCGGCTTGTCCCCCCCCCCAGGGACCGCCGGCTGCGGCGACAGCGGAGGCGGGTCAGAAGCAGCCTGAATAGCTTGTTGTGTCACCACCCTCCGAGTAGACAGGAGTGCCTCAGTTCCCGCACTGCAGCTAAAAGAGTCCGGGGCAGGAGAGCAGCTGGGCCGAGGTTTTGGGGCCACACGAAGTGGCAGAGTCTTTTTTTTTTTTTTTTAAATTGGCAAACTTGATGAGCCTTCCCCCCCAGGGAAACAGGATGAACAGAGACTCTCCCTGGAGAGACGCGCGAGCACATCTCCACAAGCGCGGCAGGCCGCGCCTCGCGGCATTATAAAGAAAAAACGGCGTGAAATAAAAAGTATGAAATAAACTAAAAAACTAAAAGAAACCCCGGCGAAAAACAAAGGCACGGACCCACCGAACACCAAAAGGTAAGTAAACAACAATTCAGCTGGGTGAGTGAGCCGGGCCCCCTGGTATCACCCCTGCGAGGAGTGGTTGCTGGGTACAAAACCTCCCCAACTCCGGCAGCCTCAAAAACCAGGAGGGATAGTCCTCCCAGGACTTGGCAACCTCCTGGGAGGCAGTGAAATGGCTGTGAAGAAAAAACAAAACTTTTTTTTTTAAATAACTTAAATGAAAAGAACAGGCTCTCTTCAAAAGAAAAAGAAAGCCTGCAAAAAAATTAACTCCTAAACTACCTGACTAAAAAATAACAAACTACCACAGACTGCAGGGGTTAGGGACGTCCACCTCTGCTGGGAGACGGAGAAATACTGATTGACTGCAGGTGGTGCACCAGGGTATACGTAAGAGTCATTAGAATGTTTTCTCTGCCTCCCTCTGCTGGATTGGTGACATAACCCAGGGTCTGGACTGATCCAGGTACGTACAGGGAAAGGCCCTTATTCAGTTAGATGCCCTGAACCACGACACTGTGCGTCCAATTAGGCGCACAACTGAGCATCCAACTAAACATCCAGCTAGGTTCAAAACTAGACACACAGCAGGGCGTGTAAGCGTGAACCAACAAAACTGAAGAGGGCAGCCTTATGTGCAGAGAAAAAAATCATGCGAACACCGCCACGGCCTATTGTACAGCAAAACAATCTAAGCCTGACAGCGGGACCTAGCCCAGAATGCAGCTCAACCCATCAGGCTGCCCAAGTCCCCCCAGAGGTGGGTACGGAGCATGGAGACCGAAGAGGAATCCCTAAATCAACTCACCCTCTTTATGTTTTTATATTTTTTTTAAATTACTGTTTACCTGAGTGCAGCTCATCCTGGCCAAGTAGAGTTGATCTCCAGCTCTGGAGGGAAAAGGCACATACCTTCACACCATGCCCTGCCTCCTGCACTCGCTTGCCTTTGTTAAAAAAAAAAAAAAAGTCCACACTGGCAAAAACCAGCTACCAGACCAAGGCACTCATCTGAGGGAAGGATCCGAAGAAATCACCTCAGGAATCTGACTGAGGGAGGGACCATTTGGTATAACCACATGAGAGCGGGGTAATAAACTTCCTTCTTTTCTCCTTCGCTAAAAAACAACTTAACACAATCCTAGGTAGTGAGATGTACTTCCCCCATCTGCTGGAGACGGAGAATACTGGTAGACTGATGTCAGTGCAGGGGTATATATACCATGACGTCAGCTTTGCTCTGTATCTGCTGGTAGAGGTGCATAACCCACTGGATGTGGATCCACCTATCCGAATGCTAAGAAACTACTTTTTCAAACTGTCTTTTCCTTAATGTTATAAGTTGCCTCCCCTTTATTCAGGTCGCAGAGTAGTATATATATACACACACACACACTATATGAAATGTAACAAATATTGAATGTTAAAATATTTGTTTACCCTTGTGAAAAGGCCTTTTTGAAAATTATTAATCCCTGTCCCTGAATGTAAAATTACCTGCATATATACTATATGAAATGTAGCATTAAAAATATGTATGATGTTACATTTCATAGGGTTCTGGATAGAGCACCATCTTAACAAGAAGAAAACGTGTAAACTCAAAGTATCCCAGGAAGTGTGTACGGCATTCTCGTTTCTACAGAGACGTATACGTAAGTACTGTCTACATCAGGAGTTCAACCTTTCAGGGAGCACAGACCTCTTTTCAGCGTTAAAAGGTGTCACGGACGCTCACACACCTCTTCAATTTTTACATGCCATAACAAAATAAATAATTAGATGCACTCCAGAATCATTCATAATGTATAAACTGATCCGAGTATGTAGGGAGAACAATTTCCAAAGCTATCAAAAGTTTGCCCTCATAAATTGAAGGTAGAGACCATGTCACCTTCCTATCCAGCTGCAGTGGGGAAAAGGAAGCCAGTTCAAAAAAGTTCTAGTTTGACAACTTAGTATGGCCTGGCAGAACATCAGCACATCCGCAATCTAATTTTCTAAGGGAAATTGTCCACAGAGAATCAGTTAGAAAACTCGGGCTAGTGGGGGAAAGTCAGTGCTTTTGTTCCTGTGTATTTTTCATCTGCTTTGAAAGTATGCATGAGGATTTTGAAATTACAGTAAATCTCTGCATGTACTTTCCTTCCACCCACCTAGCCCTGCACCTTTTTCCCTCCCCACAGGTAAAAGTCTGCATGATGTTCACAGTGCAGGTAATTTTACACTCAGGGACAGGGATTAGAAATTTTCAAAGGGGCCTTTTCACATGGATAAACCTATTTACTCACATAAAAAGTTTGGAAACTTACTCTCCCTGAAAATTGACCCCTTTAGCCTTTTCTTATATATTTTTTATTTTCATTTATGATTTTTACAAATGCATACAGAAAGACAAATTTAGATTTTAGAAAAAGCAAAATAGTCTGCTTTTCAATGGGAAGGCGGCTAATGAGATTTCTGTGTCTCTGTCTTCTAAATAATTTGTGTGTTTAATGTCATATCCATACCTGGCTACTGTCTTGTTCTTCCTCCTCCTTTATCCCTGGTCATCTTTCCCTTCTTCCCTCCTGAACCATGGTGGTCCTCTAATCCTTCCCTCTCTCTTTACCTCTGTCCAGTATGATTCCTGGGGTCCTCTCCTTCTCTCTCCATATATGCTGCCAGCCACTCTTACTCCCCTTCACTAGATCAATCAAGGATTCCTGTCTCCCTCTTTATTCTCCATTTCTTTCTTGTCTCATTCTTTCTCCCCTCTGTCTTTCCCCTCATACTGTCAACCCCAGTCCTATTTTCTCCTTTCTTCCTTTGAGCCATTCTACTCACTTGCCTGGTGCAGCTCTCCTCTTTTCTCTCTCTGTCAGGCCAGTAGCAGAGTTCGTGGCAGTACTGGGAAATGTTTCTCACTGGTGTGATAATCTAGTTTTCCCTCAGTGGGCAACAGAGGCTGCAAAGGTTCTAACAGCTGAAACTGGCCGCTCTTCCCCACATCCTCACTGTGCAGCAGTGGGGTTTATGACTCTCGAGGGCTGCAGTAAGTCCCTCTCTCTTCTCCACCTCTGCTAACCATGTGGCAGCAGTGTGGTTTGAGGCTTCTAATGGGTGCGAATTGCCCCTCTCTGTTCCTCTTCCTCCTGGTCTGCAACGTGGGGGGATGTTTCAAGGGCCATAATAGGCCCCACTCTCCCTCTACTGACCTCTGAAAACAGCTCAAATAATCACAAGTAGCAGAAGCCTGCTCCTTTTCTCTCTAGATAAAAAAAACTCTTGCATTCTTTCTAGAGGACCCCCCTGGGAATCCACAGACCCTAGGTTGGGAACCACTGGTCTATGTGATATGTTCGCTCCAGCTATTTCCTCCTATTTCCATTGTGTTTCATTGCTGTCCTCCTTTCAAAGTTTCAGCCTTAACATCACTGTCTTGTTCAGTCCTACATTTGCACACATCTGCCAATTTTTCTCAGCCTTATACCTTGTTCAGTGTCACATAACACAAATAGTATAGTTGTTATGCAAACCTGTTTTGTTTTTGTTTTTTAAGTTTGGAAGAGCGATTCAGAAATGCTTTTTAAATAAAGCTCTCTCATGAATGTACATCCACCACTCTTCAACTAGCTTCACATGCCTTTCAAAATTAAACAGTAGAACAAATGTAGTTGCTAGAGATGCATGGTTTCCTTTGCTAGCAGTCACAAAATGCAAAGCCCCCCCCCCCCCCCCCCCCCCCCCCCAATAACATGCCAACAGCTTGTTGGATTAACCTGCAATTTCTTAATTAGGGCTAGACCAATGACAGCAGGCAACCCACCAAGTTTTAGCAAAATTACTTGGGTGGTTATTGTACCAGTCTTTTAGTTGCTAACACAGATAGCAATCCATTTTTTTAATTCAAGATTTTTATTTTGTTCATGTCAATATCATACATCAACATATAAAAAGTTTAATGAAAAAATAAAGCAACACCAACATTGGAGAAATTACTTACCTGATCATTTCGTTTTCCTTAGTGTAGACAGATGGACTCAGGACCAATGGGTATAGTACCCCTGATAGCCATTGGAGACAGATCAGATTTCAATCTGACTTCAGCCTCAGTACATATACCCCTGCAGGAAATGCAGCTCTTCAGTATTCTCCTAGAAAAGCATTGTGGATATATGTGTGACTGACTAATTTGATTAACTTGAATAACTTCATAACTTGGTTAAACTTTATAACTTGATTAACTTGATCTGGTTGAATTGGCTATAGCTGGAGACCGCCAGTGCCCTCAACCGGAAAGAATCGACACCTGGTAGGATGGGTGTCCAAAGTGAATAAAAGCATGGCTTACCCTTGTATCATTCGAAATTCCATGAGTAACACCAGCCAAGGGTGGGATGCTGAGTCTATCTGTCTACACTAAGGAAAACGAAATTATCAGGTAAGTAATTTGTCCATTTCCTAGCGTGTAGCAGATGGACTCAGGACCAATGGGATGTATAAAAGCTACTCCCAAACCAAGTGGGAGGCTGCCTGTGACCCACCTTAGTACTGCCCTTGCAAATGCCGTGTCCTCCCGAGCCTGAACATCCAGGCGGTAGAACCTGGAGAAGGTGTGGATGGAGGACCATGTCGCCGCCCTGCAAATCTCGACGTGTGACAACATTCTACTTTCTGCCCAGGACACTGCCTGGGCTCTAGTAGAATGGGCCTTTATCTGTAGAGGTGGCGGCTTGCCTGCTTCTACGTAGGCCGCCTTGATGACCTCCTTGATCCAGCGGGCTATGGTTGCCCGCGAGGCTGCTTCCCCTTGTCTCTTCCCACTGTGAAGGACGAATAGGTGGCCCGTTTTTCGTACGAGTTCCGACATTTCAAGGTATCTGGATAGGAGTCTGCAGAAGTTGAGGTGGCACAGACTACGAGCTTCTTCCGAATTCTTAAACTCATCCGGCGATGGTAGCGAGATGGTTTGGTTAAGATGGAAGTGCGACACCACTTTGGGAAGGAACGAAGGGACAGTGCATAGCTGGATGGTTCTCGGGGTGAGCCTGAGGAACGGCTCATGGCAGGACAGTGCCTGTAGTTCTGAAATGCGGCGGGCTGAGCAAACTGCCAGCAGGAATGCTGTCTTTAAATTTAATAGTCAGAGAGACAGTCCTCGGAGGGGCCTGAAGGAGGCTCCTACTACAAAGTCCAGGACCAGGTTGAGATTCCAAAGAGGTACCGGCCACTTTAGGGGTGGGCGGATATGTTTGACTCCTTTCAGGAAGCATGAAACGTCCGGGTGAGAGGCTATGCTGTCGCCCTCGCTCTTGGTGCCATAGCATGACAATGCAGCCACCTGTACCTTGATGGAGTTGAGGGACAGACCCTTCTGTAGGAATTCCAGGAACACGGGAACTTTAATTAAGCGTGGTGTGATGTCGTGGTCTTCGCACCAGGCTTCGAATACTCTCCAAATCCTTACATTCGTTAAAGATGTGGAGAACTTGTGTGCTCGGAGTAGGGTGTCGATTACAGCCCCCCGAGTATCCGCTCTCTCAGGCGAGCCCTCTCAATGGCCGGGCCGTAAGAGAGAATTGAGCTGGATCCTCGTGGAGGACTGGCCCTTGGTGAAGCAGGTCTCTGTGTGGAGGCAGTGGCAGGGGGGTCCCTGCCAGTAGTCTTCTCGGCCAGTCCGGGGCCACCAGAAATACTAGTCCCCTGTGTAGCTGTATCTTGTGAATGATTGCACCCAATAGGGGCCACGGCGAGAAGGCCAGGTCTGTACCAGGGCATCAATCCCCTGGGACTGAGGTTCCCGCCTGCGGCTGAAATACCTGGGTACTTGGGCATTGGACCAGTTTGCCAGAAGGTCCATGTCTAGTGTCCCCCACCGGTTCACTATCATTTGGAACGCTGCGGACAACAGCTTCCATTCTCCTGGGTCTAGACTTTCTCTGCTGAGATAGTCTGCCGTGATGTTGTCTTTCCCGGCGATGTGGAAGGCTGAGATCTCCTGGAGGTTTACTTCCGCCCACGACATTAGGGGGTCTATTTCTAGAGACACCTGTTGGCTTCTGGTTCCCTCCTGACGGTTGATGTAGGCCACTGTCGTGGCGTTGTCCGACATTACTCTGACCGCTCTGTCTCGGAGTCTGTGGGCGAATCATAAGCAGGCTAGTCTGACCGCCCGTGCTTCTAGGCGGTTGATGTTCCATCCCGACTCTTCTGCGTTCCACTGCCCTTGGGAGGGGGTTGACTCCTCGCAGTGTGCTCCCCATCCTCTTAGGCTGGCGTCTGTGGTGAGCAGGGTCCAAGTTGGAGAAGATGGCTGACCTGATCCTGATCCCTGGTTCAGGTGGCTGACCTGCAGCCACCACCATAGCTGGGTCCGGGCTCTGCCCGGGAGTGATAGATGTACGGCATAGTTCTGAGACAGTGGATTCCATCGCGATAGAAGTGAGCACTGTAGGGGTGTCATGTGAGCTTGCGCCCATGGCACTACTTCCAGTGTGGATGCCATCAGATAGAGGACTTGCAGGTAATCCCATGCTGTGGGGCGAGGTTCGCTCAGCAGAGTTTGTAACCGGTTCCTCAGTTTTGATCTCCTTGTGGGAGTCAGGCTGACCTTGTCTTCTTTGCTGTCAAATCGGACTCCTAGGTATTCTAGAGACTGTGAGGGTTGTAGACAACGTTCGTTTGTGTTGACCACCCATCCTAGGCTCTCCAGTAGAGTTTTGACTCTGTTGGTTGCTTGGTGGCTTTCCTTTGGGGATTTCACCCTGATCAGCCAGTCGTCTAGGTAAAGGTGTACGAGGATTCCTTCCTTCCTCAGTGTTGCCGCCACCACTACTATGATCTTGGTGAACGTCCGGGGTGCTGTGGCTAACCCGAAGGGTAGTGCCCAGAACTGGTAGTGACGGTCCAGGATTTTGAAGGGTAGGAAGCGCTGGTGTTCCTGATGAATTGGGATGTGTAGGTAGGCCTCAGAAAGATCCAGGGATGTGAGAAACTCTCCTGGTTGCATTGCCCTTATTACGAGCATAGGGTTTCCATGTGGAAGCGGGGAATCCTCAGGTGGCGGTTGACCGACTTGAGGACCAGGATGGGCCTGAACGTCCCCTCTTTCTTGGGAACGATAAAATAAGTGGAATAATGCCCAGTATTTATTTCTTTTGGAGGCACTGGGGTTATGGCCTCGAGGACCAGTAGTCTGGTTAGTGTAGCTTCCACTGCTACCCTCTTGGAGAGGTCGTGGCAGGAGGATTCCACGAACTTGTCCGGAGAGGTTAGTAGGAAATCCAGATAGTACCCCTCATCAATGATGGCTAGGACCCACTTGTCCGAAGTTATCTCGAGCTATCTGTGGTAGAATAGGGCTAGTCTGCTCCTTGTGACTTCTTCCCTTGGACGGTTCAGCTGAATCTCATTGTGGGGTGCGGCTGGGGCCTGGACCCGAGCTGGTTCCCCTCTTGTTGTGCTTGTTCCGAAAGGACTGGTTCCTGCCCGTAGGGCAGGCGCTTGATAGTTGCTTCTGTATGGATTGAAGCGCTGTGAATCTCTGCCCTGGAGGACTGGGGGAAGGGTCGCTGGTTTCTCTTATTCCTGTCCTCCGGTAGGCGCGGCAATGGGGACTCACCCCATTTGTTGGCCAGTTTCTCTAGTTCGCAGCCGAAGAGGAGGGATCCTTTGAACGGCATCCTTGTGAGACGCGTTTTGGAAGATGCGTCGGCCGACCAGCTTCGGAGCCAGAGTTGTCTCCTGGCAGCCACAGCTGATGACACTCCTCTGGCTGCTGTGCGCACCAGATCGGAGGCAGTGTCCGCAAGGAATGATACTGCTGGTTCCATGGCCTCCCCAGGAGTGTTGCTCCTGGTCTGAGAGAGGCAGGCATGTGTCACTATGGTGCAGCAGGCCACTATTTGTAGGGACATAGCAGTGACGTCAAAGGACTGATTAAGGATGGATTCCAGACGCCGGTCATGAGCACCTTTGAGCGCTGCTCCTCCCTCCACTGGGAAAGTAGTGCGCTTCGAGACCGCGCAGACCATGGCATCCACTTTTGGGCATGTCAGAAGGTCTTTGGCCGCCGGAGTGGCTATGTGGCTATGTGGACCGGGTTTTAATGTGCTACGTTCGCGCGACACACCTGCAGACTGCAGGCGACACACTAACGTGTCGCGACACACAGTTTGGAAAGCTCTGTTCTAGGGGATCTGCTTCCTCTTCAGAGTTGTCCGTGTCACCATAGGTGGGGCTTCTGGGCGGTGGAAACATTTGTCTAGGCCTAGAGGGGCCTGGGGCATAAAGGTCCTCTGGTGGAGGCTGTGGCTGTTTAGCCGGAGGCTCCGTCTGCATGTGGACGAAGGTGTGTAGCCTTTTGAAGAATTCCACCCATGAGATAGACGCTGGGTCCAAGCTAAGGGGGATTGAGTCCCTGGGGGTCCCCATCTGAGGGGGTGTCCCGCTGGAATTTGCTACGTCCGGGGTACTCATTGAGGTGCTAATACTCGGCCCTGGGTGGGACTGGATCTCCCAGGGCCTCCTCGCACTGAGCGCACAGGGCATTGGCATCTTCGCTTTGTGCGGTTCTGATATGGCATGCTGAGCAGAGGCCTTGAGCCTCGATCCCCGTTTCTGGTGGTGCCATGGCTATAGGTGCGTAAACCCTTATGCGCTCTGGCGTGTCTAAGATGTGCATGCGGGTTGTGCGCATAGTTGTACGCCCAAGTCGCAGGTATACGCTCAGCCCAGTAGGCGTGCGATGTGCGTATATCTTATGCGCACAAGAATTTTGTGTGCCTAGCTAGCCTTGTGCACCCGGATTGAGATGGCGGACAGAGCGGCAAATAGGGCCAAGATGTTGACGGCGACCACGCGGGCAATATGGCGACCACCTCAGAGGGTCTCCACTTGGGAAGACCCTTTGAACTATCCGGGGCATGGCCCTGTTAGGGTGGATCAACCCGGCAGCACTGGTCCCGGCCGGCGCCCTGTGCAACTCCTCAAACCTCAGAGACCGGAGTCTATGCTGAAGATTTCTACCTTACCTTGTCTTCGGCGCTTCACGGTTTCGTTCCGGGCGGTCTCCGGCTGCGGGGGGAGAGGGCAAATACCTTCACCGTCGCGCTCGAGGGTGCACCCGCTGCCTCTCGGCCGCGCCCGAGATCAGGGGCTAGGTCCTCGCTGCGAATCAGCCGCCGGACCAAGGCTTACCTCAGATGGACCACGGAAATCACCTCTGGAATTCTCACTGGGGGAGGGACCAGAGGGTATCACCGCAGGAGAGCGAGGCTCGTCTTCAGAGTAGGTTTTCTTCCGAATTTGGGTTTTCTCCGTTGAATTTGTTCTAACGCTTTGAGAGCGTGCAGATAGTCCCTAACTGCTATGGAGACGGAAAATACTGAAGAGCTGCACTTCCTGCAGGTGTATATGTACTAGAGGCTGACGTCAGATTGAAATCTGATCCATCTCCAACTGCTATCAGGAGTACACTATACCCATTGGTCCTGAGTCCATCTGCTACGTGCTAGGAAATCTTAATTTGTATATAATTCTCCTCCCCACCATTCTCCAGTATTAACCATATAAGAGGTAGGAATAGAGAGAATTAGAAATCCAAAACATACATATATATCTCTCAAACTAAAATGTAAAAAAAAAAATTGTTTAGATCATACGTGGTGATGGTGGGGACAAAAAAAAGATGAGACCAAACAACATGACCAGGACCATAAGGTGTTTTATTACTTTTTAGGCATTCTTTCTGCAAGAAAAGTATGAGTGCTACTTTTCATGAAACCAATTTGAACGGGGAAAGCCTGATAGTACTCAAGTTTATCATTCCACAGCCACACTGCCAAGAGTAGTTCCTTGTCCACAGGCTGGGAACAAAGGGCGGGGGGGGGGGAAGTGTTTTAAGTTTAGAGTGCTATTGTTTGGTAATACCTAGGAACCAAATGGTTAACACTAAGAAGAAACCTATTCTACTTACTATCTGTTGTGGGTGGGTAGGGCCAGTGCTTTTCTTTCCTGATTTTGGAGAATGATGCGATTTCTGTACCTGCAAACAAGTAGGTCTTTGGAATGGAGTTGCTGGAGTTTCTGGCTGATGTTGGTAACCTGAAAGAAGGCTGTAGGGTGTGGAAACTTTTGATATGGGTGCAAATTCACTCTTGGTCACAGGAGTTCGAAAACTAAAAAAGAAATAAAATGCAACCACTAGTCATTTTAAAGCTTTTTCACTCAACCTGTACTAAATTTGATTCTGCAAAGTAAGAACTGCACAACCTGAAGTTGTCTTCTCTCTTGCAATACAACTGCCATTAAGCTAAAGTCTCACCTCATATTGCCCTCACTGAACACACACAGTGCTGATTGCTAGATTATCACATTCGGGCCCATAAAGTAAGGACGCATAAGAAACAGTGCGGCAGTGCCGGGTGCCCGCTTGTTTGCCATGCGCATATTTTGGTTCACATACCGCTCGATTCAGTATTCAAATTAGATGCAAATCCAAGCGGCGTCCAAAGCGCGTCAATGAAGCAGTAGGCGTTCGCAATCCATTTTACTGTATAGAGCGGTATGCAACGCCTATACAGCATTCAGGGTGCGCTGGTACCTGTCATTTGAAATGTATTTCCACCAAGTAAGTGGATGGTTCTTTTCTACAGACCCCGCTGTCTTGAGCGCCCGGCCGGACGTCCAAGCCGGGACTTTAGATGTCCGGCTGGGCGCTCAAGGCAGCGGTGCCTCCGATCATGGACGCCCGGATACAGGCGGGAAGGTCCATGAACAGACGCCGCAACCTTGGACGGCCGAAGTCGCGGCTTCCGTTCAAGGACCTTCCCGCCTGTAGGCCCCGCTGCTTTGAGCGCCCGGCCGGACGTCCAAGTTTCCCAGTACATACATGGATATGCCATACTGTGGATTCTCTGGTGTACAGTTTGACTGGCAGCACATAAAAATAATTTAACAGTTCATACATGGATCTGCAACACTGTATTCTCAAGTTTGCATTCTCAACTCAGCTATGCGTTCTTATTTCAGCGTCTACTACAGCCTTATTCTAACGCAGGAGGAAGGCTCCGTATAGGCGTCCATGTCTCCGCTGGACCCCGGAGCCTCAGGACGCCTAGCGGACGCCCATCTCTCAGGTGTCCGTAGAGGCGTCCATGTCCGGAGCCTCAGACTTACAGTTTAACCCTAGCCTGGCGCAGCTCCCTTCTAACGCCAGGGACAGGGTACTTGGTAAATATTCAGGTTAAAGACGCGGTAAATAAGCTGGTTAACAGGGCAATAAATTTGGGCGCACGTTACTGTATTGGAGGGAATAGCTAATCCGATCATTAACATGTCATATACATGCAGTGGGCGGAAAGGGATACGCGTCCTTTTCGGCAAGCGGTAAGGACGCGCAAAAGCAGATACTGAATCGCAGGTATGCCTTACGTGTCCAAAACGTGCGTCCAAAGCGGGTTAAAAACTGTGTAACCACGGGCGCACTTTACTGTATCGGCCCGATTGTTCTCAGACAATCTCAGCATCCTTTCCAGGTAGAAGATACACTCAAACTCCCCCTTATAATAAATAGGGTATGAGGTGTGTCTAAGGTTCAGATCAGTTCATCTCAGATGTTTATTTAAATCCTGTTTTAAAGTAGCTTGGGGAGCTCCTCATGAAAAAAATATTTCACACAGGAGCCAAAAATATGATTAGTTTCTTTTGGCAGACGGATTACTTTTAATAGATGGGCCAAAGAGCTGCAGTTGATAAGGGCAACAATTGCTCACCACACATTGGTTATGTATGCCTTACATGCTTTAAATATTTGTTGATGTGTATTTGTAATCCACTTAGAACGGTTGGATCTGATATGAGGAAAATGGAGACATTTTCTATTCTGTTAATTTCCTTTCCTTTCCTTGAATCCTGTTACACCAATCCAGATAAGTGGCTTATGCCACCCTACAAGGAAATGGAGGCAAAGAACACATCTTTCTCTATGACATCATGATAGCTACTTACATGTGGTGTAGCCTGGGGCGGGGGAATTCACAAAACAAAACAGTATTCTAATAAAGCACCAAATGTAACCCAAAATATTGTGAATATAATCTTGAAAAGTTCAAAACCGGTTCCACATGGAGAACTACCTGTCCATTTATCAGGAGACAGAAGACAAAAACATGTATAAGAACAAGAAAAGAATGCTTAAACATAGCAAGATATCTCTGAATAGGTACATTTAAGCCATGTGAAAGAACTCTTCCTCACCTGCCTTAAGGCCTAACTTCTCAGACAGGTCCTGGGCTAGTGTAGCAGGATTCAAGGAAAGGAAATTAACAGGTAAGAACATTTCTCCTCTCATCACCCTGCTACACAAGTAGAGAAAAATGGAAAGTACCAAAGCCCTACTAATTTGGGAGGGAGGCAGTAAGTGTAGAGATCCTCCCAGATCTCTACTAGAAGGAATGATTCATTTATTGGAAGGGAGGAAACAATAGCTAGCATGTGTTGTAGCTCCCCCATGTGGGAGTTCAGAATAGTGTGTTCATAAAGAATTTTAAAAGCCCTGAGCATGTCAAAGCCAAGAGATATGTGCGCAAGTTGGGCGAGCATGTGCCAAAAAATTTTATAAGCTGCCTGCGTACGCGCCTATAAGAAACCGTAATAAAGTACGGAACGTATGAACAGTATAAGTAAGCACTGAACGTACCAACAGTGTAATAAAGAAATAGTAAGAGCAAACATGCCAAAGTGCAAAAACTTGCAACGGGAACCACCTGGCATTAACAGTAGTAACAGCAGTGAAGTATATAAACCTACGTTAAGGAGCGCCGCTATCCCAAACCTACGATTCTGAGGGTGGGCGTCTGGGCTGATCCATGGTACTACAGGAATGAAAATTAGCAGGTAAGGAATAATTTTCTTTTCCTGTATGTACCCAGATCAGTCCAGACAATGGGATGTACCAAAGCTTCCCTAAGTAGGGTGGGGGCCCCGGATAGCCCAGCACGAATAACCTGGTCGCCAAAAGAGCCCAAATCAGGAGGTTGAAGATTCAAGCGATAGTGCCTTGCAAAGGTATGCAACGATTTCCAGATAGCTGTCTGTATATCTCCTGTGGCGAGACAGAGCTACTCACGGCCCAGGAGGCTGCCTGAGCTCGAAGCAAATGAGACTTGATGCCGTCTGGAGGACTACATCTGACCCCAATGTACGCTGAAGCAATAGCATCCTTCAACCAGCGCGCAATAGTAGTTTTAGAAGCCTGGTGCCCTCATCTGGGACCGCTCCACAGAACAAAGAGATGGTCTGATAAACAAAACTCACTGGTGACCTCCAAATAACGAATAAGCACTCGCTTGACATCAAGTCGCCGAAGTTCATGACACTCCTCGGCGGCGAAGGATGGAAGTTCCACAGACTGATTCATGTGAAATGGTGAAACAACCTTAGGCAAGAAGGATGGAACTGTAGACAAGGACACTCCAGAGTCCGAAAAACGGAGGAAAGGTTCTCTACAGGATAGAGCCTGTAACTCCGAGATCCTGTGCGCAGAACAGATGGCCATGAGGAAGGCAGCCTTCATGGTGAGATCCTTGAGATTTGCGCCCCTCAAGGGTTCAAAAGGCGGTCCGGTGAGGACTCGAAGGACCAAGTTGAGACTCCACGAAGGGCATAAGGAGTGAACCGGTGGCTTGACATGCTTTACTCCTCTTAAAAAATCAGACAATATCCGGATGAGTAGAAAGAGGAGCTGCCTCCTGATGACAGACCAGTGCTCCAGCGCTGCCACTTGAACTCTTAAGGAATTATATACCAAGCCCTTGCCCAGACCGCTCTGTAGGAAAGATAAAATATGAGCAATGGAAGCGAGACGTGGAGGGATATCCATCGAAGCTCACCAGGACTCAAACACTTTCGAGACCTGGATATAGGAGATGGAAGTGGATGTCTTTCATGCCCGGAGGAGCGTGGAAATGACCTCTTCAGGGTAGCCTCGCCTCCTCAACCTCCGCCGTTCAAAAGCCAAGCCACAAGACAGAAGCTATCTGCCCAGTTGAAAAATACTGGGCCTTGCTATAGAAGGTTCGATAGATGCCCTTGGTGGAGGGGGCCGTCGACTACTAGGTTGACTAGGTCTGCAAACCATGGTCTTCGTGGCCATTCCGGGGCCACCAGAGTTACTGGTCCTTGATGAATCTCTATTCTGCGCAGCACCTTGCCCACCAGGGGCCATGGCGGGAAGACAGAGAAGGAGATTTCTCGGCCATGGAAGGACGAGAGCATCTACGCCCTCTGCGCAGTGTTCCCTTCGTTGGCTGAAGAAGCACAGAACCTTCGCGTTCCGGAAGGTCGCCATCAGGTCCAGATGTGGAGTCCCCCATCTGTTGAAGAGGAGCGCCACCACTTCTTCGCAGAGCTCCCACTCGTCTGGATCTATGCGTTGCCGGCTTAGAAAGTCAGCCTGAATGTTGTCCACTCCCACTATGTGGGAAGCTGAGAGGCAAGAAAGGTGAAGCTCTGTCCACGCCATCAGCTTGTCTACCTCCCGCGTGACATGCTGGCTCTTCGTCACCCCTTGGCGATTGATATATGCCACCGTAGTTGCATTGTCTGAGAGAATCCGCACTGCCTGATGACGAACCAAAGGGAGGAATCGCTGCAATGGCAGACGGACTGCTCTGGTCTCCAGTCGGTTGATCGGCCATAAGGATTGGACAGACTAACATCGTCCCTGAGGCAACTGCAGCTGACACACCGTTCCCCAGCTGGACAGGCTTGCATACATGGTGACGATCACCCATTGCGGAACCTCCAGATCCACTCCCTTCATCAAGTAGTCGAGGCTGAGCCACCAGGTCAAGCTGTGTCTGGCGAGGTCTGGCAATGGCAAGAGGGCTTGAAAATCCTGAGACACTGGGTTCCAAGTGGCACAGTAACACTCTCTGTAGGGGATGCATATGCGCAAAAACCCATGGCACTAAATCTATAGTAGAAGCCATCGTGCCGAGGACCTGAAGTTCGTCCCATGCTGTGTGATAGTGGAGGCTCCGAAAACGGTGGACCTGCGTTATGAGAGACCGAGCCTGATCCTGGCGGAGGTAGACTTTTCCCACGTTGGTATCGAAGCATGCTCCTAAGAAGTCTAGTGTTTGAGAAGGAGTAAGGTTGCTCTTTGTCAAATTGACGACCCATCCTAGGGAGCAGAGAAGGTTGAGAACTCATTCCACCGCTTGATGACAAAGGTCTTCTGACTTCGCCCGGATGAGCCAGTCATCCAGGTAGGGATGGACTAAGATTCCTTCCCTCCGTAGAGCAGCTGCCACTACAACCATCACACCTTGGTGAAGGTGTGGGGGGCTGTCGCCAACCCGAAAGGTAGGGCCTGGAACTGGAAATGTTAACAGAGGACCTTGAAATGCAGAAAAAACTTGATGTACCTTGAGGATGGGAATGTGGAAATAAGCCTCTGTCAGGTCCAAGGAGGCCAGGAACTCTCCCCGGTGTACCGCCGCCACTACTGATCGTAAGGTCTCCATACGAAAGTGAGGCATCTTTAGTGCCTTGTTGACCATCTTGAGGTGCAGGATGGGACGGAAGGAACCTTCCTTATTGGGGACTACGAAGTAGATGGAATAATGGCCTAATCCTTGTTCCAATGGCACTGGTAGGATGGCCCCGAAAGCCATGAGGCAGTCGAGCGTCTGTTGGACCATAGCCTGCTTCTGAGGGCTTCCGCAGGGGGAGAAGAACCTGTCTCGCAGGGGCCAAGCAAATTCTAAAGCGTAGCCGTGTGTTAGAATATCTAAGACCCATTGATCTGACATGAGCTTGACCCACTCCCTGTAAAAAAAAAAAGAGACAGGCGTCCGCCTATCCTGGGAATGGAGGAGTGGGTCGGCAAGCTTTCATTGGGAAGACTTGGAAAATGCCCCTTGAGGAAGGTTGTCACGGACTGCTCTCCGGCCTCAAAAGGAATGAGACCAGGACTGCGAGCGCGAGGATGGTGGTCCCTGTGCTGGCGGCATTGTCTGACGAAACCTACGTTGTCCTCTGAAGCGAGTTCTCGAAGAGCTGAAGGTCCTGAAAGTCTGAGGTAGCTTATAGACTTTGTTTTCCCCGAGGGTTTGGTCAGTTGTTCCAAATCCTCACCAAATAGCAATTTCCCCTTGAAGAGAATTGCGACTTGGAAGACAAATCCGCCGACCAATTGCGAAGCCAAAGCAGCCGCCTAGCTGAGACCACGGAAACCATGGATCTGGCAAGAACAAGCAGAAGATCATATAGGGCATCCGCCCCATACGCAATGACTGCTTCTAGGCGCTGAGCTTCCTCAGGTGGTAAATCCTGGGCACTGAGCATTTGTTGGACCCAGCGGAGCCCTGCCCTCTGCATGAGAGAGCTGCAGGCGGTCGCCCGGACCCCCAGAGCAGACACCTCAAAAATCAATTTGAGGTCATTATTTAACTCCCAACTATCAACACACATCGCCACAATATCATTAATAGCCACCTCTTACAATGTTATTATATGTAATTATATGATCTTCATTTTCCTTCTTACTCCAAGTTCTATATTTCCTTGTTACATGTAACTGCTTTTTCTGCACTATTGTTCACGTTGATAAGTTTATTATAATTTGCACTCCTGTTTCTTGTGAACCAGCATGATGGGACTATCGTCTTGAATGTTGGTATATAAAAACTTAAATAAATAAAGAAAGAAAGAAAGAAAGAAAGAAAGAAAGAAAGAAATTGCCATACTGGGTCAGACCAAGGGTCCATCAAGCCCAGCATCCTGTTTCCAACAGAGGCCAAACCAGGCCACAAAAACCTGGCAAGTACCCAAAAACTAAGTCTATTCCATATTACTGTTGCTAGTAATAGCAGTGGCTATTTTCTAAGTCAACTTAATTAATAGCAGTTAATGGACTTCTCCTCCAAGAACTTATCCAAACCTTTTTTGAACCCAGCTACACTAACTGCACTAACCACATCCTCTGGCAACAAATTCCAGAGCTTTATTGTGCATTGAGTGAAAAAGAATTTTCTCTGATTAGTCTTAAATGTGTTACTTGCTAACTTCTTAGAATGCCCCCTAGTCCTTCTATTATTCAAAAGTGTAAATAACCAATTCACATCTACTCGTTCAAGACCTCTCATGATCTTAAAGACCTCTATCATATCCTCCCTCAGCTGTCTCTTCTCCAAGCTGAACAGCCCTAACCTCTTCAGCCTTTCCTCATAGGGAAGCTGTTCCAACCCCTTTATCATTTTAGTTGCCCTTCTCTGTACCTTCTCCATCGCAACTATATCTTTTTTGAGATGCGACGACCAGAATTGTACACAGTATTCAAGGTGCGGTCTCACCATGGAGCAATATAAAGGCATTATGACATTTTCCGTTTTATTAACCATTCCCCTTCCTAATAATTCCTAACATTCTGTTTGCGTTTTTGACTGCTGCAGCACACTGAGCCAACAATTTTAAAGTATTATCCACTATGATGCCTAGATCTTTTTCCTGGATGGTAGTTCCTAATATGGAACCTAACATCGTGTAACTACAGCAAGGGTTATTTTTCCCTATATGCAACACCTTGCACTTGTCCACATTAAATTTCATCTGCCATTTGGATGCCCAATCTTCCAGTCTTGCAAAGTCCTCCTGTAATGTATCACAATCCGCTTGTGATTTAACTACTCTGAATAATTTTGTATCATCCTCAAATCTGATAACCTCACTCATCGTATTCCTTTCCAGATCATATATATATATAATATATATATATTAACATATACATATATACACACACACACACACATATATATATATATATCTGCAGGACCGCAAGCTTGAAGTCTAAAAGGCACCAGGGGCGATCCGGGTAACTTCAGTGCCGGGAAAAATAGTGGAAACTAATCTCAAGATCAAAATCGTAGAGAATATAGACAGACATGGTTTAATGGAACACAGTCAACATGGATTTACCCAAGGGAAGTCTTGCCTAACAAATCTGCTTCATTTTTTTGAAAATGTGAATAAAGGTGAACTGGTAGATGTGTAGTGTATTTGGATTTTCAGAAGGCGTTTGACAAAGTCCCTCATGAGAGGCTTCTAAGAAAACTAAAAAGTCATGGGATAGGAGGCGATGTCCTTTCTGTTTAAAAGACAGGAAACAGAGTAGGATTAAATGGTCAATTTTCTCAGTGGAAAAGGGTAAACAGTGGAGTGCCTCAGGGATCTGTACTTGGACCAGTGTTTTTTCAATATATATATATATATATATATATATATACACACATATACACACTACACATCTACCAGTTCACCTTTATTCACATTTTCAAAAAAATGAAGCAGATTTGTTAGGCAAGACTTCCCTTGGGGGCTCCGAGATGAAGATATTCAGGTCCGGGGTGCCATCAGTGGTTCCGGATCCCTCTCCTGGCTGTAGGGGTTCTTGTTTTGGTTCCCCTAGTGTCTGCTCACATTGCTGGCACAGGAGGGATTCTAATTCGGGCTGCGCGGCTCTCAATTGGCAGGCTGGGCAAAGGAAGGGTCCTTTGGCTTTCTTGGATGGCGGTTCCATTGTTTGCGCACATGTAGTTCTTAAAAACTCGACGTGCATGGAGTTATGCAAGCGGATGCACTTAGTTGTGTGTATCGGAAGCGTGGAAGTTATGTGCACGAAGTGCGCTCTGTTGTGCATGCAACCTAGTTGTGTGCGTCGCTGTGCATACAACCCAGATGTGCCCGCCGCTGTGCACTACCCCGTAAGATAAGCATTTAAGTTAGGCGCTTTGGGCCTCCGGCCTACCCTGCGTGTACCGCCGGTCGAGGGGGGGAAATGGCGCTGACAGCACCCTCAGAGGGTCTCCACATGTGTGGACACTCGTACCGAATTGGGGCCTGCCCAAGGAGGGCTGCTCAATCGGATTTTAAAAGCCTCGTCAGAGGGAGGACGGCACAGCTATTCAAGCCTTGGAGACCAGAGACTTAGTAGTAAAGCACTATTTTCCCCCCTCGACCTGGTCTCGGCGCTTACCGGTCGCGTTTCGGGCAGTCTCCAGCTGCAGGGGGGGGGGGGGGAGGAAATACCTTCACCACCGCGCTCAAATCTGCACTCGCTGCTTTTTAGCCACCCTGAGGGCTGAGTCCACTCCGGGAATCGACCGTCAGACCAAGGCTCACCTCTGAGGGATATCAAAATCACCTCAGGAAAGTCTCAACTGGGGGAAGGACAGTTAGGTTTCACCGCAGGAGAAGCGGGTCTCTCTTCTTAAGGTAAATTTTCTCTTCTTTTTTGCTGTAAATGTTACACTATTCTTGTTTAGGATAGTGTCCGCATCTGCTATGGAGACGGAGAAATACTGAAGAGCTAAGCACGCTACACGGGTATATGTAGGCTGACGTCAGCTTTGAAATCTGACTCAGTCTCCCATCTGCTATCAGGAGAGCACAATACCCATTGGTCCTGAGTCCATCTGGTTACATGCTAGGAAACTGATGTTTCACAGACACAAGTGAAATGTTTTATCATGCTTGGCCTACTCTACCCAGGAGCAGAGTAACGGCTTAGGGGTTAGAGAAGAAGGCTGAAAACAGAGGAAGCCAGGGTTTCTCCCACGTTGACACTCTGTGACCTTGGTTAAGTCACTTCACTCTTCATTGTCTCACAAAGGAAAATTAGTTTCTTACCTGATAATTTTCGTTCCTGTAGTACCAAGGATCAGTCCAGGACACCTGGGTTGTGACTCCGCACCAGTAGATGGAGACAGACTAAAACTTGTGGGCGGAGCATATATGCCCCTGTACCAGTCACAGCCCCTCAGTCATACGTAATGTCAAAGTAGACAAAAGCCATAAGGCAACCATAACTAACCATACAAACTTGGTAGGGAAACGAAAGAAATCCAACACCCCTACAGGAACCAGACTCCCCAACCGGGAGAGCGAATAAACAAGGGTCAGCGTACTGAAAGAAACAATAATGAGCGGACTCTCCGTTACTATAGCGCAGCACTGCGGGCGGGATCCTGGACTGATCCTTGGTACTACAGGAACGAAAATTATCAGGTAAGAAACTAATTTTCCTTTCCCTATACGTACCAGGATCAGTCCAGGACACCTGGGATGTACCAGAGCTAACTTACCGAGGGTGGGAAGCAGAGAGTCCCGCTCGGAGTACCCTCTCTCCAAATCCCCCAGCATCAGTAGCCTGAACATCCAACCGGTAATGCTTAATGAAGGTATGCAACGACTTCCAGGTAGCCGCCCTGCAAATCTCTTGAGGCGACACCTGAGAAGATTCCGCCCAAGACGCAGCGTGAGACCGCGTTGAATGAGCCCGAAGACCCATCGGCGGTGATTTTCCGCGCAGAATGTACGCGGAACCAATGGCTTCCTTGAGCCAACGGGCAATTGTCGTGCGGGACGCCGCAGAACCTTTCTTTGGACCCGAAGTCAACACAAACAGATGATCCGTCACCCGAAACGGATTAGTGACCTCGAGATAGCGAAGAAGGGACCTCCGCACATCTAGCTTTCGCAATTCTCTCGATTTCGGGTCCAAAGACCCCCCAACCGCGAAAGCGGGAAGTTCAATCGATTGATTCAAATGGAAAGCCGACACGACTTTAGGAAGGAAGGAGGGAACCGTCCGCAAGGAAACCCCCGAATCGGAAATGCGCAAGAAGGGCTCCCTACAGGACAGCGCCTGTAATTCCGAAACACGGCGAGCCGACGCAATCGCCACCAGGAATACGGTTTTCAACGTGAGATCCTTGAGCGTAGAACGTTTCAGGGGCTCAAACGGCGCAGAGCCTAAGGCTGAGAGCACCCAGTTGAGGTTCCAGGACGGGCAAGGGAGCCGCAAAGGAGGACGGAGGTGTTTAGCCCCCCGAAGAAAACAGGAGATATCCGGGTGGAGAGCCAGAGAGACCCCCTGGACCTTACCACGCAAACACCCAAGCGCCGCCACTTGGACCCGAAGGGAATTGCACGCCAAACCTTTGGCGAGCCCCGCCTGGAGAAAAGCCAAAATATCGGAAATTGAAGCGGAAGTGGGATCCAGACCCCGCTCCACGCACCATTCCTCAAAAACTACCCAGACCCGAACATAAGCTAGGGACGTAGACTGTTTTCTGGATCTCAGCAACGTAGCAACGACCGCATCCGAGTAGCCTTTTCTCTTCAACCGATACCTCTCAAAAGCCATGCCGCGAGACAGAAGTGAGCCGCATCCTCCAAACAGACGGGGCCCTGACGAAGGAGCCCCGCGAACCCCTGTAGGCGAAGAGGTGCGGCCACCGACAACTGGACCAGGTCCGCAAACCACGGACGGCGTGGCCACTCTGGCGCCACCATGATCACGTTGGACGGGTGCAATTCTATGCGCCGCAGGATCTTGCCGATCATGGGCCACGGCGGTAACACATACAGTAGCACATCCGCCGGCCAGGGAAGCACCAACGCGTCGACTCCCTCTGCTCCTCTTTCGCGACGTCGACTGTAAAATCTCGGAGCCTTTGCGTTGTGCCACGTGGCCATCAGATCCATGTGGGGCGTTCCCCAAGTCCTGCAGATGAAGAGAAACGCCTCGTCCGCCAGCTCCCACTCTCCGGGATCCAGGTGGTGACGGCTGAGAAAATCCGCCTGGACGTTGTCGACCCCTGCTATGTGGGACGCAGCGAGATGGCTGAGATGCCGCTCTGCCCAGAGCATCAAGAGCCGCGCCTCCTCCGCCACTAGAGGACTTCTTGTCCCGCCCTGGCGATTGATGTAAGCCACGGTGGTAGCGTTGTCCGACAACACCCGGACCGCCTGTCCGCGCACTGGGGTAGAAAAACTTGCAGCGCCAGACGAACCGCTCTGGTCTCCAGCCGGTTGATAGACCACCGGGTCTGCGACTGACCACAGACCCTGAACCGACTTCCCTTGGCAAACTGCCCCCCAGCCGGAAAGACTGGCATCCGTGGTCACCACCGTCCAGTTGGGCACCAGAAGGGACACTCCACAGGAGAGATGCTTGGAATCCAGCCACCAGCTCAGGCTGGATCGCGCCTGACCCTCGAGAGGTAGAGGTAGATAGAAATCTTCGGAAACCGGTTTCCAGCGGGAAAGCAATGAGGACTGCAGCGGTCGTAGATGAGCGAACGCCCAAGGGACTAACGCCAGCGTGGATGCCATAGACCCCAGAACAGTCAGGTAATCGCAGACTCGTGGCCGGTGTAGCGACAAAAGACGCAGCACCTGAGACTGCAGTTTGCACATTCGTGCCTGAGAGAGAACCACCTTGCCTCGCTTCGTGTCGAAAAGGGCTCTAAGATACTCCAAGGACTGGGAGGGTTCGAGATGACTCTTGCTGTAGTTGACCACCCAGCCCAGGGACTGCAAGAGCTGCAACACCCTGGACACCGCCTGCCGACACAGACTCTGAGACTTCGCCCGGATCAGCCAATCGTCGAGGTAAGGGTGAACCAGCAGTCCTTCCCGACGCAACTGCGCCGCCACGACCACCATCACTTTCGTGAATGTCCGAGGCGCTGTCGCCAGGCCGAACGGGAGTGCCCGGAACTGGAAGTGACTGCCCAGAATGCAAAACCGCAGGAACCGCTGAAACGCTGGATGGATGCCCACATGAAGGTATGCTTCTGTGAGATCTAGGGACGCCAGGAATTCGCCGGGACGCACAGCCGCGATCACCGAACGAATGGTCTCCATCTTGAAGTGAGGGACCTGAAGGCATCTGTTGACTCCTTTCAGATCCAGAATTGGGCGGAAAGTGCCGTCTTTCTTGGGGACTATGACGTAAATGGAGTAACGGCCCTTGCCGTACTGATCGGCCGGAACCGGAGAGATGGCTCCCAAGCTTTCTAGTCTTTGGATGGTATCTAGCACCGCCACCTTCTTCTTGGGATCCTTGCAGGGTGAGACCAGGAATTTGTCCGTTGGGATGCGAGCAAAATCTAACTCGTAGCCGTGTTTTATCACGTCGAGGACCCACTGATCCGACGTCACGCTGGCCCATTCCTCGAGGAATAAGGATAGACGCGCCCCCACGTTTGGAACAACGGGCCGAGGACGCGACGAGGGATGGGCCGGCCGAACTTCATTGCGAAGGCTTGGAGCCCGCACCCGACGGGGCCCCTCCTTGTCGGCCAAAACGTTTGCCCCGAAAGGACTGCTGCCACTGGGGGTTCCGAGAGGAAGACGGTCTATACGAGGGTCCAGAGGATCTTTGCGGCCTTGACTTCCTGGGTCCCCGGAACCGGGCTCTGCCTGAAAAGGAAGATCTGGACCGGGCCCTATCCTCCGGCAGCTTAAACGCTCGGTTCTCTCCAAGGGAAACCATCAAATCGTCCAACTCCTTGCCAAACAGCAATTTCCCCTTAAAAGGCAAAGCCCCGAGGTGAGCCTTGGAAGAGCCATCCGCTGCCCAATTGCGCAGCCAAAGGAGACGACGTGCCGACACCGCTGCCACCATGGACCTAGCTGAGGTGCGCAAAAGATCATGGAGTGCATCAGCTCCATAGGCAATAGCCGCCTCCAATCTGTCTGCTTGGGAAGCCTCCTCGGAAGAGAGACCCGCATTCGCCTGCAGGACCTGAGCCCAGCGCAGACTAGCACGCATGGCAAAATTTGTGCAAATGGCGGCGCGCACCCCTAGGGCAGAAACCTCAAAAATCTTTTTGAGTTGAACCTCCAACTTCCGGTCTTGAATATCCCGGAGGGCTGTCGCTCCCGTGACCGGGATGGTAGACCTCTTCGTGACAGCGGACACCGCTGAATCCACCTTTGGGAGTCGGAGGAGCTCTAGCGCGTCCTCCGGCAAAGGGTAAAGTTTGTCCATGGCCTTGCTGACTTTCAGACCTAACTCCGGAGTATCCCATTCCTTGAAGAGGATATCCGTGGACGAAAAATGAAAAGGAAAGGCGACCGCCGGCCCTGTGAGCCTAAGCAGCACGGGATCCATATTTGCCTCCTGGCGGACCACCACCGGAGGAGCTTCAATCCCCAGCTCCTGGAGAATGGCCGGAATGAGTGGCGACAGTTCCTCTCTGCGGAACAGACGCACCACCTTGGGGTCATCCCCATCGACGGCCTGCGCTCCTTTACCTGAACTTGGCTGCGCCGAGCCATCTGCTGCTGCCGTTCCGGCCCCCGGCAGGGGCTCCTCGGAGGCCTCTGTGTCCGCCCCGGAGGTATCTTCGGAATCCGAGTCCTGCGGCACCCCTCGGGGAAGCCGCTTGCCCCGGGCCGCGCTCTGGGTGATCTTCGCCACCCTCCTGGCCGTCTTCTTCTGCGGCGGGGACCGGTGGACCCTCGAGCGCGAGGCGTCCCCCCGTCTGCGCTTGCCGCGCTTATAACGGAGAACTTTGCGCAGCAAAAGCGCCAAATCCTCCAAGAATTCGCCCGAATCCGAGGAATCGCATCCAGACGTCCCCCGGGACTGGGGCCCCTCCGAGGGGACCTCCCCCGCCACACCCCGCTGCAGGGAAAGCGTAGGAGGTAAAACCGAGGCCCCCACCGTTTCCCGCGAAACTACCCGGCCGGTGGACAAAATGGCCGCCACTCCCGCGCTGACCGGGAACGGGTCAGGAGGCCTATCAGGAGGACCCCCCCCCCCTGCGACGGCGATCGCGCGACCCGGGAACGGGCCCCCCGAGGTGCCGCCGACGATCCCTCGTCTCCCGGGACGCAGGCCGAGCAAAGGCCGTCCTGGGAGAGACGCAGGCCCTGCACTGCGAGCCGCGCGGCATCGCAAAAACCGCGGGAAACCAAGGACGCGCCGAAAAAACACTGAGGGGCGCTGAGGAAAAAGAAAAAAATCACCGCGGCGAAAACGGCGACCTCCCCCCTGCCGACGACGCCCCCCCCCAAGCGGGACGGAGCGCAACGCTAGGCAACGGAAAGCCGACAGAAACAAAAGTCAAACACTTTTTTTTTTTTTTTTTACAGAGAAAAACGCTGTCCCTGGTACTGAAAAGCCCTATGTCCTGCAGGGGTGAGTGAACCGGGCTCCCCGGTGTCACCCCTGACGCTGCTACTAGACCAGCCGGGTCCTCAACCCTAGCAGCGGCCTCAACCTGGGGAGGGTAGTCCCCTCAGGACCTCTCAACTCCCCAGGGAGGCAGGGCAACCGGGACTAAAACTAACCAAATTAAACAAAACCCCAATTTGCAGAAAAAACCAAGCAGAAAATAAAAACCCAAAAGCGAACCTGACTAACAACCAGAATCAGGCCCGACAGGGCTGTGACCGGACCTGCACCACCTACTGGAGACAGAGTAAGACTGAGGGGCTGTGACTGGTACAGGGGCATATATGCTCCGCCCACAAGTTTTAGTCTGTCTCCATCTACTGGTGCGGAGTCACAACCCAGGTGTCCTGGACTGATCCTGGTACGTACAGGGAATTTAGGATTATAAACTCTCTGGGGATAGGGAAATACTGTATCTACTGTACCTGACCTTAACAATGCACTGGAGATTGAGAAGGCAAGTAATCAAATCTGAAAGAATTTTTCCATTTACAGACTATGCAAAGAATTTACACAAATGCTACTTTGGGAAACTTATCAAGCAGTAAAGAAATTAAAACTGATAAGGAAGGAGAAACACTCTTTCATTTAAACAAACAAAAAGTAAATACATTACCAGGACATGCTAATTGTGTTGTTACTGGGTGTTTCACATGCAAGCATACGATCCTCTCTTGCAGGAGCTGTCCCAGGCGGCGTTACTCTTTTTGAAATGGGAAGAACAGGTGGCTCAAAACTGGTACGCTTTCCCTAAATCGGAACATAGAATAGTTACTTACCTGTAGCAGGTGTTCTCCAAGGAGAGTATGATTTCAGTCCTCACACATGAGTGACATCAGATGAAGAATGACATGAAACAGAGGCATGTACAGCTCTGACCACCCACCCCCGCATCCCAGGCAGGGCCCTTCAGTCCTTGAAGAAGCTAAAGCTTGGAGAAACCAACTCAAGGGAAGGTCGGGAGAGTTTTGGAGAGCTGACATCCAGCTATCTTCTGATAACACCTGCTACAAGAAGCTATTTTTTTTTTCTGAGGGCAAGCAGTTTGGTAGTCCCACATATGGGGAATCCTAAGCTACAGGCTGCCCCAAACAAATTAGGGAAAACTTACTCCAAAACAATGTCAATGAGCAAGACTTTTTGGTGGCAGTCTGGAACCAAAATAACTAGCTCTAGAAAAGATGGAGTTGGATTCACACCCCTCCTCAAAAAAAAAATTTTTTAAAAAAGATTATATGGGACAGACTGGCCAAAACTATTATGTCAAGAGCCCTGTCAAAAAGTAGCACGATAATGCAACCTGATTTGAGGGAATGGAGAGATATGTTTGAGCCAGCAGGATTGCAATCAAAGATGAATATATTACCTAGACAAATATCTTTCAGCATATTCTTCTCTTTGTCCTTTACTTAATACGGTTATTTCTAGGTTTATATGGCAAGGTTAAGTCCCTAGGAATAAAGGTCAGCACACTGTGGCATTCTAAATTGAATGGTGGCATGGCAGTCCCTAATTTATTGGATTACTTTTGGGTATCATGGCTAGACTGTCTGAAGGACTGTCTTGGTAGGAATTACAAATTGACAAAGCTGTTTTTGAAGGCTAGAATAGCGAAAGATTTACAGCTCCATTTGATTTTGCTGTCCATCTCATCGCATATTCGGCAGGTATATCAATCAAATTCTATTTCAGTTCATACAATGCAGACTTGGAAGGTTTTTTTTGTATGGGAACTGGAATTTCGGGTGAGGGGTTGTCTCCTTTATCTTTACTGAACGATAATCCTGGGATATCCATATTCACATTTAGGACGGATTTGGAAGATTAGTGGAATGCTGGTTTAAGATACTTAAGTCAGCTGTGGAATGACAGAGTATGGATCAGATAGGAAGGAGCATGCTGGAGCCGAAAGGTTCCCTCATGTTTGGAAGTGGTTTTCATGCTTGCGGAGGAGGTAGGTAGGTTAGTTTCCTTACTTCATTAGGTTATCATTCAGAGTTAAGAAGGCACATCTTACATCTTAAATAGATCAATGGAAAGCAGAGTTGCTTACCTGTAATAGGTGTTTACCTAGGAGGGCAGGATGTTAGTCCTCTCAGATGGATGACATCATCAGATGGAGCCCAGCAGAGAACATGTCCAGCATGCCACTATCTGCACATTCACATGGGGTCCCCCTTCAGTCTCGTAAATTAGAATTCACGAGCGAAAAATAAAACAAAACGCAGGGAAACCCCAACTCCGCGAGGAGGCGGATGGGTTTCCTGAGGACTAACATCCTGCTGTCCTAGGATAACACCTGTTATAGGTAAGCAACTCTGCTTTCTCCTAGGACAAGCAGGATGGCAGTCCTCACAGATGGATGAATATCAAGCTACAGGCTGTTCCCGGAAACATATGACCAACCTACACTGAAAAGCAGGTGCCAGGCGGCACCAAAACATCTACGGTGCGGTTGGGAGAAACGGGGGGACAACCTGGTCCCAAATAAAGGGCCTTATGTAGGAAGAGTTGGGTTTAAGACTGGAAGAGGTTGTGAAGGACAGATTGGCCGAAGCTACTACTATCTTGCCGACCATCCTTGTCCAAGCAGTAGTGGACCGCGAACGTGAGCAGAAAGCTCCAGGTCACAGCCCTGCAGATTTTGGCAACAGGAACTGCCCGTAAGTGGGCCACAGATGCTGCCATAGCCCTCACAGAGTGAGCTTTGACCCAGCCTCCCAGCTGAAGACCCGCTTGGGCATAGCAGAAGGATATAGAATCTGCTAGCCAATTGGACAGAGTCGGTTTTGCCAAAACAGATGAAGAACTGAGTAAATTACCTGTGGCCTCCTGTGCGTTCTAAATAGAAGGCTAAGACCCTCTTGCAGTCCATGTGAAGAGCCCATTCACCCTGGTGTGAATGGGGCCTCGGGAAGAAGGTGGGTAAAACAATGGACTGATTCAGGTGGAAATCGGTCACCACCTTAGGCAGGAACTTGAGATGTGTACCGAGGACCACCCGCTCATGAAAGAATTTCGTATAGGACGGGTAGGTAACCAAGGCCTGAAGCTCACTAACCCTGCAAGCTGAGGTGATCACTACCAGGAACAGAACGTTCCAAGTGAGGCACTTCAGATTGCAGAAGCGCATAGGCTCAAAGGAAGGATACATGAGCTGAGCTAACACAACACTGAGGTCCCAGGACACAACAGGAGGGGGGGGGGGTTCAACTGAAGCAGGCCCCGCATAAAGCAACCTACTATGGGCTGAACAGAGATGGGCATGCCAATGACACCTCGATGGTAAGCACTGATGGCACTCAGATGGACCCTGACTGAGGTGGTTTTAAGCCCATCCTCTGAGAGGTGCCACAAATAGTCCAAGAATCTTGGAATGGGGCAGGTGAATGGATCTAAGCCATGTCCCTCGCACCAGATGGAAAGGTTTCTCCACTTCAATCAATAAGACTTCCTCATGGAAGGCTTCCTGAAAGCAACCAGCACCTGAGACACGTCGTCAGGTAGGTCCAGGGACTGAAAGACTAGGCACTCAACCTCCAGGCCATTAAGGCTAATGCCCAGAGGTTCGGATCAGATGCAGTCCCCAGACTGATAGGATCTCGGATCAACAGGTCTTGGAGGAGTGGGAACCAGACTTATCTGGGCCAGTGCAGGGCCCTAGAAACTTTGACAAAAGTTTTCCATGCCGGCCTCCATCTGATGATGTCACCCATCTGAGACGACTACCATCCTGCTTGTCCTAGGAGAATGAGTACCTTCAGTTTGTCGTTAGGAGCCACTGATTGGAAACTTTTATAGAGGTCTGCTCAAAACGCATCGATTTGCAGTCAAAGGACAGAATCAACGTATAAATAGTTATGCAGGACCTATAGATATCTCCTTTGTTCCTTAAGTTTTCTCCAGCCTCTTCTAGTCTTTGTTGGCGAGTGTGGAAAAGAGGAATCCTATTTTCATATATGGTAGTTGGACACAGGTTGGGGCCAGTATTGATGCTATCCTTGAGATTTCTATGCGTTTGAGACCTGCTCTCTCTTTTGGAATGGTGGGAGGATGTAATCTTTGAATATGTACCCAAAAGTTTTGTGGTCTATTAAAGAGCAGCTAGATTTACAATAGCCACTTTTTAGAAAGCCCCTTTGTGCATTGGAAAAACAGATGCATGAAGTGGAACTGATAAAGAAGCAGACATTCAAGCTTAAGAACAATGGGGCAATGTTTGATAAGATTTGGGGGAAATCCTGGGGAATATGTTGATAGATTGTTTGATATTCATAATGTTGCCTAGGTGCTTTCAGCATTTCTTGCTCTTGGCAAGATATTCTTTACTGTACATCTTATACAGCATTGGTTGTATTATACATTCTATTTAAATAAAAAGTAAAAAAAAATAGCAAGATATGAAAATGTGGCAACAACTCTACATTACAGCTTTGCAGATCTCAATAGAGGCAGATCTCAGGTGAACTACTGATGCCACCATGGCTCTAAATCTTGACATGACTCAGATCCAGGCCTGTCTGGGCGTAACAGGAAACAGAACCTGCTATCCAAACAGAAGTAGAACGCTTGGCTATGGTGATTCCAGACTTATTGGTGTCAAATGAAACAAAAATCTGTAAAGTCTGACTAAGATAGAAGACTATGGCTCCCTTGCAATCTAAACTGCAATGTCCCTTCAACTTTGTGGAATCAGACACAACTGTAAGCAAAGACTTAGGATGCATGCATAGAACAACCATACTGTGGGAAAACCCTGCATAAGAAGGGCTTGGAGCTCACTGACTCTGGGTACCAAAGTTGTCACAAAAAATATAACCTGGTATAAACACTGTGGATCCATAAAGTCTAGAGGATGTGAATGAAGAGAAGAGGCAAGGGGTGGCTTGCTTGTGGGAATGACGGCTACTACCTGGAGATTAATATCCTTATTCAATAAACATACACACAGTTAATGCGACTCCAATATTGCTCCATGCTTCAACGGCAAGAGGAAATGTGGAAAAAAAGGATTTGCATCCACAAAAAAGCAAGGGAGTAGCTGGCTTGTTACGGCGGTTACTACCCCAAATCAAATAAGCCTGATACTTCAATTTCAATGCACATCCAGCATAGCTCTCTCCTTCAACGGCAGGGAAAATGAAGAAAAGATGATTTATATTCAGCATCAACCAACAAGGAATGAATTATATAGTCTGGGTAAACAAATAAGCATGGGAGTAGCTGGCTTGTTATGGCGGTTACTACCCCAAATCAAATAAGCCTGATACTTGACTTGGAATAAGTATCCAGTGCAGCTCACTACTTAATTCCTTCTGTTGCTGAAGCAAAGAGGATTTTTATTCAGACAACCAAAAATGGCTGAATTGCACATGCAGGGTAAACAAACGGGAGTAGCTTGCTTATTACGGCGGTTACTACCCCAAACCAATTAGCTAGATACTTCACTTAGATGCAGCTCCAGCACTGCTGTCTGCATCGATGGTGGGGGTGGAAGATAATTGTAACCAAAAAGTTACCAATAAGGGCCCTGACCTCAGCGGTCAGAGTAACAGATTATGAAAACAAATAGGTGTGAAAGCTTGCTGGGCAGACTGGATGGGCCGTTTGGTCTTCTTCTGCTGTCACTTCTCTGTTTCTTTCAGGTCAGCTACTTCTACTCAAGAGTGTCCAGAGGCTCGAAAAGGGCTTTCATCAACTGAATGAGCGCCACATTAAGGTCTCATGACATAGCAGATAGCTGGACGGGAGGCTTCCACTGAAGCAAGGCCCACATAAACCAGACAACTAATGACTGTAAAAGATGGATTTACTTTTTACATGGTGGTGGAAGTAAGTACCAAATGCACAGAGTTGATTCTTAAACCCTACTCAGACATGAAAGGTACTCAGTTTTTGTATGAAACAGAAGAAAGGATCTAGGGCTTTCCCCACACACAGCAAAAATCAATCTGACTGCCATATTTTGCATCTTCTTGCAAATCTTCCCCATAACTCTCATCAATACCCTATTGCAATAATCAAAAAGTGGTAGGACTAGTTTCCTTAGTCTCTTATGACTTTCCCTAAGATCCTATGACCAGAGGAATTGGAGAATATTCTTACAGAAAGCCCTGACTCATACAAGGTGAGGATATCTGAGGCTAGTTGCTGCACGCTCCTCTCGTATCAGAAGATCAGCGACCCTTTTGCTCAGAGGAGATGTAAACAGAGCTACCACGGGTGTGCTCCACCCATGGAATATCTGGTCTACTACTCATTTTCCAGGCACCATTTGATGGGGTTCCAGGACTAGACTTAGTCTGTCCAAAACGACATCCAGTTCATCCACCGGATCCCCATCCTCCACCACAGCACCCTTACCAGGGAAAAATCTCTCACATTACTCTGGACACGCACCACTAGATCCCTTATCCCGATCATGGTCTCGCCTCTCACCCAACTACTGGGTCTTGCACTACTCTCAGTATCTCTTTTCAACGCTCAATCGATCACAAAAAAATCACACATTCTAAATGAGTATCTCCTAGACGCAAACCCAGACATCTGCGCCATAACAGAAACCTGGCTTAAACCAACAGATGCAGCCCTGACAAACCAACTACCTTCCCATCAATACGACATCTACTCTCTTCCCAGACAGAAAAAAAAAGAGGCGGTGGCTTGCTCCTTGCGGCCAAAAAGGAACTCAGGCTTACCCTTCAACCAATTAAGACAGCCTCTAAATTAGAACTAGGCCTGTTTAAATCCGACCATCTACAAATCCTCCTTATCTACACCCCACCTGGTCTCCTGGACACAGACGCCTCCCCCATAGTTGAAATCATAGCCAAGCATGTCAACCTAGATGCCCCCGCTCTGATATTAGGGGACTTCAACCTCCATGTCGATTCATCCCCGCTCTCTACTAACTGCGAAGCATTCCTCACCTCTCTCAAGGCCATGGGCTTCACACAAATCATCAACAAGCCCACCCATAAAGCAGGGCATATACTTGACCTCATCTTCATCAACTCCAGTTTTTCACCTTCTACCCCCTGGAATGCACACCAGTTCCCTGGTCTGACCACTCGCTGATTACCATCACCCTCACAAGCAAGGAAAACCCCAAAGCACAACCCACTCAATCTACAGTTCACTACAGGAGATCTTGCTCCTCAGAAGTCCTCAGCGAGCATCTAACAAAGGAACTACACAAACTAGAAGTCTCTGACCCTAACTCGGCACTCCGCTCATGGCTTAATATCACCGAATCAATAGCGAACAAAGTATGCCCTCGGGCAGCTAGAAGAATCAAACAGACGCCTAACAGGAAACAACCATGGTTCTCTGATGAACTCAGAGAACTTAAACGAATCCTCAGACAAAGAGAAAACAAATGGCGCAAGACCCCGTGCCAGAGCACACTGAATGCATACAAATCAACCCTACACATATACAGAAACGCCACTCACCGAGCGAAAAAAAAGACTTCTACGGTCACAGAATACATGACCTCGTCTTTGATCCTAAGGCCCTATTCTCCTATGTATCAGAGCTCACTAAAACCGCTACCCCATGCATCCCAGATGAACAAGCGCAAGCAAAAGCAAACGAATTGGCAATTTTTTTCCACAACAAAATTTCTAATTTACTAACTCTCCTGTCTGTCAATTCCACTTCCACTCACATCTCCAGCCCCCCCCCCTCTCAAATTCCGGACCCTCACTGGATTCATTTGAGCTCACCTCTGCTCTGGAAATTGAATCCCTTATAAAGAAAATGAATAAAGAAAATGAAACCCTGCCACCACCCTCTCGACCAAATCCCAACCAAGCTTCTTCTATCTGTGCCTGACTCCATCTCCAAGTACCTAGCCGACATCATAAACTGCTCACTATCTCAAGGAATCTTCCCGGACGTCCCAAAAATTGCCACCCTCAAACCCCTTCTGAAGAAAGCAAATCTAAATCCTAGAGAACTCAACAACTTCTGCCCCATTTCCAACCTACCTTTTCTGGCAAAGATCATAGAAAAAATAGTTAACAACCAATTATCAGAATACCTGGAAGATCACAACATCCTCCACTCATCGCAATATGGATTTCTCAAAGCTCTAAGCACCGAATCCCTCATCTCCCTCACAGATCATCTCATCATGGGTATGGACTCCGGTCACTCCTTCCTTCTAATACTCCTCGACATCTCGGCAGCATTCGACACGGTGAATCACTCCACGCACCTTAAACGACTTTCGGACATCGGGATAACAGGTACGGCCTTCAAATGTTTCGACTCCTTTCTCACGAACAGAGGCTACAAAGTAAAGATTAATAATAAGGAATCTCCGCTCATCAACACCACTAGAAGTGTTCCACAGGGCTCCTCTCTGTCTCCTACACTATTCAACCTATACCTTCTTCCCCTTTGCCAGCTGCTTACGAATCTTAAACTCAAACACTATCTCTACACCGACGATGTCCAAATCCTGATCCCAATAACTGAATCCCTCACAAAAACACTGAAGTTCTGGGACAAGTGCCTCCAAGATATCAACGACCTCCTTACCACCTTAAACCTTGTTCTTAACACGTCTAAGACAGAAATGCTCCTTATATCTCTCAACCACAATGATAACATTCATTCAAGTCACACAAACACCCTGGTCAGCCAAGCAAGAGACCTCGGAGTTATAATTGATAATCTAAAAAGGTTCATCACCAACACAACCAAAGACTGCTTCTTCAAACTTCAGGTACTAAAAAGAGTCAAACCGCTACTGTACTTTCAAGACTTCAGATCGGTACTCTAGGCCATTATATTCTCCAAATTAGATTACTGCAATTCCATTCTGCTAGGCCTTCCCGCCTCTTCCACCAAACCGCTTCAGATGCTACAAAATTCGGCCGCTAGAATTCTAACAAACTCCAACAGAAGAGACCACATTACACCCATCCTAAAAAAACTTGCATTGGCTCCCAGTAAACTTTAGAATTCTTCACAAGTGAAGAAGCATACAGAGAAGCATACAAGGGCTCGCTACACCCCCCCAGCCAAATCCACACATCTCTCATCCACCAAAGATCGAGCCTTCTCGACAGCGGCTCCAACCATCTGGAACTCCATGCCCCCAGACCTTAGACAAGAACCTTGCATACTGACATTCAGAAAGAAACTCAAGACATGGCTATTTCTACAAGCCTTCCCTGATCTATAACCGCCCCAACTATAACAACTCGCCATGGTTCTCCAGTCGACGTACCACATCCCTGACTTGGCTTCTGACTATACATTAATTAGTCCCGAGTTTTATGAACTGACACTATTTAGTCAGGAACATATGATATTATTACAGCCCTGAGTATAAGATATTTACATATTTGAAATAATCCAGTCCTGAATACATGTTTTATTATAATCCTGAATATTTGACTAGATATTATTTATTTCTGAGTTAGCCATGTCTCTGGCTCTTCCTCCTCCCAGTTCATGTGCCCCTGTTTTATTGTAACTTTTGTTCACTTGTTCTCTCTTCGCCTATTGTTCATGTTGATGTTAATGTTTTTGCACCATTGTTTCTTGTAAACCGATATGATTGGTATCATGAATGTCGGTATAAAAAAAGCCCTAAATAAATAATAAATAAATATGTTGCTTCAAGGACCATTCTGTGAGGAATAGCCTGGTGACATATCCACACAGTTTTCTGCCACCGAAGGTACAATTTCATTGCTCCTTGCTTGTTGATGTACAACATAGCTACCTGAATGTCTGTTTGGATGAGGAAAAATTTGTTGGGAAATCGAATCTTGAAAGCCTTCACAGCATACATTCAAGCCCTTACCTAGAAGTTTAAATGATGAAATTATTCCTGAGCAGACCAGAGACTCTGAATGCAGAACCCAAATCAGGTTGGATGCATGTGTAGTTAGGACATATTGTGCCAGAGGAATTTGAAATGAAATCAGCCTCCAGGACACAGTCCCTCAAAAAAAGAGGGATGCAGATGTTATCCAGAGATGCCAAGTGGTGACACAAAAGTAACGTATGTAGTTGAAATCATAAGGACCAACAATCAGGACATGTCCCTCGCTGATGTTTGCTGACTCGTCTCCTTTCTTTTCTGTAGCAGATAAGTTAGTTCTCTCTTGCAGGAGAAGGGTTTTCACCCAAGTTGCAACTAACAGAGCTCAGGTGGAATTTGGGGTAATCACACTTTAGCAATTTCAGCTCTCAAATGGTCTTCCTGATTAGATTCCAAGATGTGCTTATGATCAATCATCCACGTAGGGAAACATGCACCTCACCCCTCTCAAAATGTGTGTGGATGCGTAGTGACTACCGCAAGACATTTTATAAACAAGTGAGGTGTTGAAGTGAGGCCAAAAAGCAGCATGCAATATTGGAAATAGTGTTTCCCTATTACGAATCTTGAGAGACTTCCTGAGTTCTGTAAGATTTCTATGGGAGTATAAGCATCTCTTATATCTAGGTAGGACAGCCAGCCACCCTTTTCCTAGAAAAGGAATCTGGGTGTTGAGGGGAACCATGTTGACCTTTCCCTTAGTAGCATGGATCTATTAAATGTTTGAGTACTTGCCAGGTACTTGTGACTTGGATTGGCCACTGTTGAACACAGGATACTGGGCTTGAATTACCCTTAGTCTGACCCAGTATGGCAAACTTTATGTTGGTACTTAATGCCCTCAGATCAAGGAAAAGACGGCCTTCTTGCGAGTGGCTTTGACTATCACAGACTGCTTACATGATTCCCCTCCTCCTCACCAAATCAAACCTCATAAGAAGCCTACCCAGCCCTTCCAACACCCCCCCCCCCCCCCCCAAAGTCCTGAACTCCTTAGAATACACCACTGCTCTGGAAATTGAATCAATTCTTAAGAAAGCCAGACTTTCCTCCCATCCCTCAGACAATCCCTACAAAACACCTCCTCTCCATCCCTAACATAATAGCCCAACCTATAGCAACATTATAAATGCCTCCCATCACCTCAAGCTTAGTACCCAACCCCCTCAAACAAGCAATAGTCAAGCCAATACTGAAAAAACCTAAGCTTGACCCCACCGACCTGTCTAACTACCGCCCCATCTCAAACCTCCCGTTCATCTAAAAAATTCTTGAAAAAAACGATGAATAAGCAACTCACTGAATACCTGGATGACCATCTACTCTCTCCCTCTCACTACAGCTTTTGGAAATTCCATAGCATGGAAACCCTCTTCCTTTCCTTGACAGACGACACATTAAAGGCCTAGATAAAGGACAAGCATATATATCTTAGACCTTCTTAGACATATCCTCAGCCTTCGACACCATTAGCCACAATATCCTCCTGCAGCGCCTTAAAGAAATTGGAACAACAGGTGTTGCCCACAATTGGTTCAAATCCTCTCTCAGTAATCGGAACTTTAAAGTTAAAATCAGAAACCATGAGTCCAAAGCAATACCCCTTGACCAAGGAGGCCCACAAGGTTCCTCTCTGTCTTCCACCCTCTTCAACATTTACATCCTACCGCTCTGTCACCTCTTATCCGACCTCAATCTTCCCCACTATATTTATGCAGACTATGTGCAGATACTTATTCCAGTATCTGACACCCTTCCTAAAGCCATGAACATCTGGAAATCCACGCTACTCTCAATCAACAAGCTCCTATCCAATATTCACCTTGCCCTTAACATAACAAAAATTGAAATTATGCTTATCTCACCACAAAGCTACCCTAATACCCTTCCCCTGCTTCACTCCCTATCACCACCAATCTCGTTCTCCCAACAGGTACGAGATCCAGGGGACACTCTAGACAATCAAATCAACCTTAAGAAATTCATTAATACAACGTTGAAAGAGTGTTTCTTTAAAATACACACCCTAAAGAAATTAAAGTCTTTGCTCCACCTTCCTGACTTTCATACAGTACTACAAACTATCGGGCCGATACAGTAAGGACACATAAGAAACTGTGGCAGTGCCAGGCGCCCGCTCGTTTGCCGCGCGCACATTTTGGTTCACAAGCCGCTCGATTCAGTATTTCAAATTAGACGCAAATCCAAGCGGCGTCCAAAGCGTGTCCATGAAGCCGTAGGCGTGCGCAATCCATTTTACTGTATAGAGCGGTATACAGCGCCTATACAGTATCCAGGGTGTGCTGGAACCTGTGATTTCAAAATGTCAGGAGAGGTACTTTGAATTGAGCTTAGCACTCCCAATCCTTTTGAAAAGTTGACTCCAATTTATATTTCATATTTTCAGGTTCGCAACCTCGGACGTCATGGACCTTCCTGCTGCCTTGAGCGCCCGGCTGGACGTCCAAGCTGGACCTCCGAGGTTGTGGCTTGGACGTCCAGCCGGAAGCTCAAGGCTCTAGAATGGAAGTAACAGCTGTTTACAGAGTCAGTCTTCTTCCTCTTCACCCCATTTTTACCTCTGTCAGCTGAGTCACGTCATGGCTGGTGAAAGAGATCGATGTTATTCCACTCTCCACCGCTCCATTTGCAGCACCTTCTGAAATTAGAACTCTGATTCTATGCCTGCAGTGGCAGGGCAAGCGGGCCTAGATCGGGCCTTCCCAGCTGACCTGACCCATGTACACCTAGAGTGTACATGGGTCAGGTACACTCTAGGTGTACCTAGAGTGTACCTGACCCATGAGCCCTAGAGTGAAAGGAACATGTTTTAAATGACTTTTGTGCAGAGAAGGTTGAAGGAGGGAGATCCAGAGGGGGCGAAGATACAGCTCAAGGCAGCGGGAAGGTCCTTGAATGCCTGGCCGGACGTCTGAGGTCGCGGCTTGGACGTCCAGCCGGGCGCTCAAGGCAGCGGGAAGCTGAGTGAACACCACACTAACGCCAGGGTCAGGGTAGGTGGTAAATATGCAGGTTAAAGACACGGCAAATAAGCATATACATGCGGCGGGCGGAGACGGATACGCGTCCATTTCGGCAAGCGATAAGGACGCGTAAAACCGGATACTGAATCGCGAGTTCGCCTTACGCATCCAAAGCGGATTAGAAACAGGATAACCGCGGCCGCGCTTTACTGTATCAGCCCGTATGATATTTTCTAAATTCAATTACTGTAACTCACTTCTCCTAGGCTTACCCAAAAACTCCATCCACCCACTCCAAATTCTGCAAAACACTGCTGCCCGGATCCTTACTAACACGCGCAGAAATGAACACATTTCACCTGTACTAAAGGAATTACACTGGCTCCCTATCACATCCCGAATCCAATATAAGACCCTCTCTATCAAACATAAGGCTCTTCACACAATCCCAATATGAAATTGTTCAATGATTCACTGATATTCCACAACTCATCTAAACCAAATCAGAAACCAATACCTTGCTACCATATGTACACCTTCCCCCAAACTCACCAACCTGGCATCCACAAGAGCATGTGCGCTCTCCATAGCCGGCCCCGCCTTATGGAACACAATGCCAGTAGATCTACGCTAGGAAGACTGCCAAAAACTTTTCAAGCAAAAACTAAAGACGTGGCTGTTCGCACAAGCTTACACCTAATCCTACCCATCCCAGTCACCAAGCATCCTCCTCTGTTCCACCCCCATTTTGATGTTTATATTCTTGATACATGTGCAATAATCTCTATTTCCTAACTACTCTGACCTAATCTCCAAGCTCTACCTTGTACCATACCACCCTCTAATTCTGTACCACTGAACTTCAATACAGCTTTTCTTTTGTAACTTTCCCCTTAGTATTTTGTAAGCAACCTTGTAAGTAATTTTAGTGCTGTGTACATGGTCCCTATATATTTACTCTCCTCATTTATATCCTCATATATATACATATATATTGTTCCTGGCATTGTATGTATTTGATTTCATGTTATCTGTCAAGCGCCACTTAAGCGTAGTTTCTCGTTTATTGTAAACTGATGTGATATCCCTAATGAATGTCTGCATATAAAACCGTTAAATAAATAAATAAATGGCAGACCCAGACATTATTAGATACACATTTAGACTGTGAGCCCTCTGGGGCGGATTTTCAGAGCCCTGCTCGCGTAAATCCGCCCAAAACCGGGCGGATTTACGCGAGCAGGGCCCTGCGCGCCGGGAAGCCTATTTTACATAGGCCTCCCGGCGCGCGCAGAGCCCCGGGACTCGCGTAAGTCCCGGGGTTCTCGGAGGGGGGCGTGTCGGGGGCGTGTCGAGGGGCGGGCCCGGTCGTTGCGGCGTTTCGGCAGCGTTTTGGGGGCGGGTACGGGGGCGTGGCTGCGGCCCGGGGGCGTGGCCGCGCCCTCCGTACCCGCCCCCAGGTCGCGGCCCGGCGCGCAGGAGGCCCCCTGGCGCGCGGGGATTTACGCCTCCCTCTGGGAGGCGTAAATCCCCCGACAAAGGTAAGGGGGGGGTTTAGACAGGGCCGGGCGGGTGGGTTAGGTAGGGGAAGGGAGGGGAAGGTGAGGGGAGGGCAAAGGAAAGTTCCCTCCGAGGCCGCTCCGATTTCGGAGCGGCCTTGGAGGGAACGGGGTAGGCTGCGCGGCTCGGTGCGTGCCGGCTATACAAAATTCATAGCCTTGCGCGCACCGATCCAGGATTTTAGTGGATACGCGCGACTCCGCGCGTATCTACTAAAATCCAGCGTACTTTTGTTTGCGCCTGGAGCGCAAACAAAAGTAGGCTGTTCGCGCTCGTTTTAAAATCCGCCCCTCTATGTACAAGGAAAATACTTACTGTATCCGAATGGAACTTTGAGCTACCAATGAAAGGGAACGAGCTAAATACACAAAATAAATAAAATTATAATAAACTCTTCTGGGTCCTAGGATCTAGTGGACGGGCAAGAACTGCAATATTCATGGAGGAACCCACGAATTGGTCCTGGACTCTTCTTTCTGCAAGTCAAAACAGAACAGCATCTGCCATTCTCTTCACAAAGTTGCCAAAAGGAGAGCACCTCTGAAGGAGATTCTCTCCTTTATTGTGGAGAAGATGGGTCAGAGGGACATTGACCCCCTTCTTGATCAAAGTCCATCCTCATGATTACTCTGTCCAAACTGAACAGGCATGACAGGGTGTGGATTGGGATCTCAACTGGTTATAAAGCAATGCCCCAGAGGGGGCTCAGTTGCTTATGAGGCTCAGCTGGAACATCTGCATGTTGGGGAAGCTTCATCTGCCAAGGCACTAAAAAAGTCAGTGTTCTGGTGCCCCAATGCCATTCCCATGGGTATGGAAGCACCAGAAATCCATTCCCATGTTATGTGACAGCACCAGAAGAGACTGGATGTTAGTCTGCCTCAAAACCAAGTCAGCAAAGACTGGGAGGCAGAAGTGGAAGCCATGTCTTACTGGGAGCCAGAGGCAAAATGATTATCTGGGCCCTTCAAGATCAATGTAGGATAAGCTCTTATCCCTATGGGAATGCTTGGGGGAGGGATATGGGGTAGAAAGAAGGAGGAATTTTGCCTGTCCAGCAGAATGTCCCCTCTTCTGGCACCATGCCTTGACCTGATGTTGATGCCACTTAATTCTTCCTGATTGGATAGAAATGAAGGGGGTGGAGGGGAAGAATCAATGTTTCCCCAATGGCCTATTCAGCTCCAGGGTCCCTCAATGTCTACTGGCCAGACTAACGTTTCCCAAATTCTAGGACCTTCCACCAGGAATGATGCTCTCAAAACATCATGGTCAAACCCCCAGGCAAACATACCATGCAGGGAACACTTACCTAAGCCAAAGCCCCCACTGAGAATTCATGCTAAAAATAAGCCAGTTGAATAAATTACTTGATGGCGGGACAAAAAAAACAAAAACCTTCTGATGCTGCTCAAACACCAGAACTGATGCACCACTCCGTAGACAAAAAATAATGGAATTCAAAACCAACCTAAAGGATTAGAGGGTGAAAAGATACAGGGCTGTATGAAAACAAATCTAGAAAAAACTTTCACTGCACCGACAGAGAGAGATGAAACATTACCTATAGGGTCTGCAGAAAAGATACAACTAAGGGGCCTTGCATAAGATGTGAGGGCATGAGGGCATGATCAGGGCTGTGCATGCTCAATGGAGCATGCCCAAAGCTTCTAGAAGTTTTGATGACAAAGTTCCATGCTGGGCTCCATCTGATGTCACCCATGTGTGAGTACCATCATCCTACTTGTCCTCAGATAAAACAAAATATAAAATTAAGCAATGCACAAGTTAAGAGATCATTTTGCTGGTTTTATTTACATGCTCCAATAGATGTAAACATCCTACATACTGTCATGTTTCTGTGACTAATTCCTGGGATACATTGTTGCAATGTGGACAGAATAACTGAGCAGACTTACTTGATAGGCCAACTGATTTTTTTGCCATCATTTACTATGTAACTACTTGGAGTAAAGTTGACAAATTGTTTTGCTTTACAAAGAAAATTACCTCTTCATCAGATGTAGTTTCTGCACTCTTCCAACCACACAATGTCTCAGCAGGATTCTTCTTAGGCTGCTCTCTAGGTTTGTGGCTGTTACTTTGACTATAAGGATCTGCTTTGTGCTCTTGCTGACTAAACTCAGGTGCACTTGGCTCCTTTCCCGTCATTTGTATATCTAACACAAAAAAAAAAAAGAAAAAAGGCGTACACACAATTCTGAAAAATACTAGGCTATAGCAATCTTACTCACAATCCTTCAATGACATGATGCTTATCTGAGCATGATATCACATGGGATTCTTTAGGATCCTCAGTATGGTCCTTGCAGCTGACCTTGCTCAGGTAGGAGTTTGGATTTTTCATTACAGGAAAAATCCTGGCAGCCATGAAACCCCAATGCTGCCTCTGCTACAAAAATCTATTTCCAAAATGGTTGAGAGTAGGTCTAGAAACTCAGGTACACAGGGATACACACTAAACCCCCAAAACGAAAATACAGAGAGATCTTTTTGGTTAGGATATAAGAAATGCCACACTGGGTCATGCCAAATGCCCATCAAGCCCAGCATCCTGTCTCCGATGGTAGGATCCCAAAGAAGAGACCCAATCCTTCTTGCTTATAACTGGGGATAAGCAGTGGCTTTCGCAAGTTCACAAGGCTAATAATGGCTTACAGATTTTTCACCCAATAATGATACAACACAGAATTGTAAACCTACTGAGGGCTTTAAACTAGAATCATTGGGGATGGGTGAACAAAACCTTAAGGAAAGTAAAACATTAAATACTGATAATAGGAGATATAGGAAAAAAAAGGGCAATATTTGGAAAACTATGTAGACTAATGCTCACCATATGGGACGTAAAGTCCCAGATTTAGAGGCAGTCATGGAAGAAGCCAATTTGGATACAGTAGCTGTCATGGAGGCCTGGTACACAGGAAATCATGACTAGGATATAGTTATACCAGGCTATCACCTAATCAGGAAGGATGGATATCAAGGACGGGAGGAGGCATGGCATTATATAGAACAAATTATACTAAAACCAACAGCATTCATGGCCTTAAGGGGTGAGGAGGTGGCACTGTGGGTTAAACTGGAAAGAGGGAATGGAACATTTATTTATATTGGTGTAATATTCAGACCATCACAGATAGATGAAGTGGATAGAGATTTAATGGAGGATATTCACAGGATTGCTGAAAGGGGAGGAGATATTACTAGGGGATTTCAATCTGCGGGATGTTGATTGGGACATCCGGGCTGCAGTGTCTTCTAGAAGTATGGAGATCCTGGATTCTCTATAGGAAACCTGTTCTGTCAACTGCTAACAGAACCCAAACAGGAGGGGGCAATACTAGACCAGGTGCTTACTAATGGGGAAAGTATTTCTAATATAGTAGAGGATGATCACCTGGCATCCAGTGACCACAAGATGGTGTAATTCAATATCAGGACACAAGAGTTGAAGTTTCCTTCTAAGGCAAGGGTCCTAGACTTCAGGAAAACTAATCTCCTTAAAATGGGGAAGTACCTCAAGGAGTCATTAACTGGATGGGAAAATCTAGGAGAAGTAGAAGGGCAGTGAGCAAAACTAAGAGTAGTTGATATAAGGCAGACTAATCTTTTTGTTGGGAAAGTAAATAATGGAAAGAGGAAAAAGATGCCATTAAGTTTTTCTAAAGAAGTAGCTGAAAAGCTAAAGGAAAAAAGGTTAGTGTTTATAAACAAGAGATTGCAGAAAGAGGAAGACAAGTAATATCTGGAAAAGCTAAGGGAAGCTGAGAAAGTAATCAGATATGTAAAATTTCAAAGATGAAAAAAATATAGTCTTATCCCCCCTTTTACTGTATTTCCTATTTTTTTTTTTTTTTAAGATATGTTAGTGATAGACTAGCAAAAGTGGCATTGTGAGACTCAGAAGTGAAGGAAAAGAATATGTAGAGGTTGATGAGGAAAAAGCAAAACTGCTTAAATATTTCTGGTGGAAGAGCACATACACACATACACACATACACACATACACACAAAATAACTTGAGAAGAAGCTTTTCTGTAAGCTGAACCATTTCCTGCGCTGACTTAGAGTATGATTCCTACTGAAGGAGAGAAGGAATATCATCTGATAAAGGTGAAACTGCTATGACTCACGCATGGGATGCTTGCCTACCATCTGCTAGAGACAAAAAATACTGGCAGGCTGAGGTAAACATAGACCCTATAAGGGATGATGTCAGTAAGCCTGTTCTGTCTTCATCTGCTAGCTGGGAGACATAAACCCATGCGCCAAACTAGTCTGGCTGGCTGAAGAGGAAAGTGATATCACTGTTATAGGGAGAGAAAAAAGAAAATTATTCCTTACCTGCTAATTTTCGTTCCTGTAGTACCATGGATCAGTCCAGACGGTGGGTTATGTCCCCCGTCCAGCAGATGGAGTCAGATCAGAGCTCGAGAGTGCCACCTCATATACCAGCGCACCCTCTGCTGGAGCTCAGTATAACGGATAGCAAAGCCCAATTAGTTATATTCTCTGTTTCACTTATGGTTAAGTGCTCTTGATCCAAACAGTTTGGATCAAGAGCACTTAACCATAAGTGAAACAGAGAATATAACAAGAAACAGCCAACAATAGGCCAAAAACAGCCAACCTGTAGGGAGCTGTGAACATCAAATATAAAAAATTGAAAGAGACAGTAGACAGCTACATAAAAGAACCCAAGCAGGAGCCAAAATCCCAGAGTGGTGGGCGTCTGGACTGATCCATGGTACTACAGGAACGAAAATTAGCAGGTAAGGAATAATTTTCTTTTCCCTGTACGTACCAGGATCAGTCCAGACGGTGGGATGTACCCAAGCTTCCCTAAATCGGGTGGGTCGCTGAGAGGCCTGCTCGGAGAACCTGGTCACCAAAGTGCCCAGAGGCTGACGATGCCAGGTGCAGTCGATAATGTCTCGAGAAAGTGTGCGATTTCCACGTTGCCGCACGGCAAATTTCCTGAGAGGAAACTGAACGAGATTCCGCCCAGGACGCCGCCTGTGAGCGAGTGGAGTGAGCTATGACGCCCCGAGGCGGAATCCGATCCGCACCAATGTAAGACGCGAAGATGGCGTCCTTTAGCCAGCGCGCAATCGTCGTCTTCGATGCCTGTGACCCTTTCTTCGGTCCCCGACCAGAGCACAAACAAATGATCCGATACCCGGAAGTCATTGGTAGCCTCCAGGTAATGGAGCAAGGCACGCTTGACGTCCAAATGACTAAGAGACCTTGGTTCATCGGAGGCGAATGCAGGGAGTTCCACCGTCTGATTCAAGTGGAAGGCCGAAACCACCTTCGGGAGAAACGACGGAACCGTGCGAAGGGAGACTCCCGAGTCCGAGAAACGAAGATAAGGCTCCCTGCAGGATAACGCTTGCAGCTCAGAGATGCGGCGTGCGGAACAGATGGCTACGAGGAATACCGTCTTGAGTGTAAGATCCTTAAGGGTTGCTCCGCGGAGTGGTTCAAAAGGCGAGCCCGACAAGGCACGAAGGACAAAGTTGAGGCTCCAGGAGGGACAGGGGTCCCTGAACGGTGGTCGTAGGTGCTTGACACCCTTGAGGAAACGTGCGATGTCCGGCTGTAGTGGAAGAGAGATGTCCTCCTGTACCAGGGAGTTCAGGGCCGCCACCTGAACCCGAAGTGAATTATAGGCGAGCCCCTTATCCAGTCCATCCTGGAGAAACTGTAGGATCCGTGGTACCGTTGCCTCCGTGGGCCGGACCCCGTGGTTAGAACACCATAACTCAAAAACCCTCCAAACTCAGACGTAAGAAACTGAGGTAGATGGTTTACAAGCCCGCAGCATAGTCAAGATCACCGCCTCCGGGTAGCCTCTGTGACGGAGACAGCGCCGTTCAAAAGCCATGCTGCAAGACAGAAGAGTTCTGCCTGCTCGAAAAATACCGGGCCCTGGTGCAGGAGACGAGGCAGATGACCGAGTCGAATCGGTCCGTCTACCGCTAGTTGCAGGAGATCTGCGAACCAGGACGACGGGGCCACGAGAATCACGGCTCCTTGATGGTTTTCTATTCTGCGAAGAATCTTGCCCACCAAAGGCCGGGGTGGGAAGACATAGAGCAGCTGATCTGTCGGCCACGGAAGAACTAGGGCATCTACCCTTCCGCGCCGCGCTCCCTCCTGCGACTGAAGAAGTGGGGGGCCTTGGCATTGAGGGAAGTCGCCATCAAGTCCAAGTGTGGAGCCCCCCAACGGCGGATCAGAAGGTGCGTCGCTTCGTCGGCGAGAGACCATTCTCCGGGGTCCAGCTGCTGACGACTCAGGTAGTCCACCTGAATGTTGTCCACCCCGGCGATGTGTGAAGCCGCGATCCGGACGAGATGGATTTCCGCCCATTCCATCAGGAGCGTGGACTCGAGGGAGACATGCTTGCTCCTCGTCCCTCCCTGCCGATTGATGTAGGCCACGGTGGTGGCGTTGTCTGAGAGAATCCTTACCTCTCTGTTCCACACCATTGGAAGGAAACGATGGAGTGCCAGCCGTACTGCCCTGGTTTCCAGGCGATTGATCGGCCATGTCGCCTCCACTGGTGACCACATCCCCTGCGTGGCGCTTCGATCGCAGACGGCGCCCCATCCCACGAGACTGGCATCGGTGGTGACCACCACCCAATTGGGCACCTCGAGAGAGACGCCGCGAACCAGGTGCGACGGGTCAACCACCAATTCAGACTGTCCCTGGCGGCCGGTGGGAGGGGTAGGATCACTTGATAATCCTGAGAGACTGGTTTCCAACGGGAAAGGAGAGACGCCTGCCGGGGGTCGCAGATGCGCAAATCCCCAGGGCACCATGTTGATGGTGGAGGCCATCACTCCCAGGAGCTGAAGATAATCCCAGGCGGTGGGTTCTGACAATGCAGAAAACTGACGTACGTGTTCCCGCAAGGATTGAGCCTTGTCCGGACGTAAGAACACCTTGCCCTGCCGCGTATCGAAGCTCGCCCCCAAGAAATCCAAGCGCTGTGAGGGCACGAGGGAGCTCTTGGAGAGATTCACCACCCAGCCCAGGGAGCGGAGAACCTGGACAACCCTGGCCACCGAAGACTGCCCGTGTGTGAAGGACTTTGCGCGAATCAGCCAGTCGTCCAGATAGGGATGCACAAGGATGCCCTCCTTCCATAGGGCCGCCGCCACCACAACCATGATCTTGGTGAAGGTACGAGGGGAGGTCGCCAAGCCGAAGGGAAGAGCCTTGAATTGGAAATGCTGACCGAGGATCTTGAAGCGGAGATAGTGCCGGTGAGCAGGAAGGATGGGAATGTGCAGGTACGCTTCCGTCAGATCCAGGGAGGCAAGGAACTCCCCCTGGTGCACTGCTGCAATAACAGAGCGTGGAGTCTCCATGCGGAACCGGCTGACTCGCAATGATTTGTTGACCTCCTTCAGATCCAGGATGGGCCGAAAAGAACCGTCCTTCTTGGGTACGACGAAGTAGATGGAATAATGGCCCAAGCCCACCTCGCCGAAGGGGACGGGAGCAATGGCCCCTATCTTCTGCAGCCGGTCTAGTGTTTGCTGAACCGCCGTCCTCTTGAGGTCCGAACCACAGGGGGAGAAGAGAAACCTGCCCCTCGGAGGGCGGACAAACTCCAAAGTGTAGCCGTTCTTTATAGTGTCCAGGACCAACTGGTCTGCGGAAATATGCACCCACTCCTCGTAGAATTCCGTAAGCCGACCCCCGATTCTGGGAGTGGAGGAGTGGGCTACTTTGGCATCATTGAGTGGACTTTGGGGGAGGGTTCCCCTGCCCCGAACCGTCTCGCGTGGGTAGTCTTCCACAAAAGGACCGCGACCAGGGCTGAGACCTGGGGGCGGTTGTCCGAGAACCTGACTACCGGTAAGACCTGTAGCGCCGCTGCGCCCTAGCCCTGGTTCTGGCCGAGGCAAAGGACCGGGTGGGGCGGTGTCTATCTTCGGGCAGCCGATGGACAGCATTCTCCCCCAGGGACTTGATGATTTGGTCCAAATCCTCCCCAAACAGAAACTTGCCCCGGAATGGAAGGGAATCAAGGCTCGACTTGGAGGAGGTATCCGCCGCCCAGTTACGGAGCCACAGCAGCCGCCGGGCCCCTACTACCAACACCATGGATCTCGCCAGCACTCGAAAGAGGTCATACAGAGCATCCGCCCCGTAAGCTATGGCAGACTCCAGACGGTCCGCCTGGGTGGCCTCTTCGGGGGGCAGGTCCTGAGAGGTGAGAAGTTGCTGAACCCAGCGCAGACTGGCCGTTGTGCGAGTGAGCTGCACATGTCGGCTCGCATCCCCAGGGTGGAGACTTCAAAAACCCGTTTAAGAAAAATCTCCAGTTTGTGGTCCTGTGTATCCCGCAGGGCCGCCCCGCCCGTGACCGGAATGGTCGTCCTCTTAGTGACTGCCGAAACTGCTAATCCACCTTGGGGACCTTAATGAGGTCCAACAAATCCTCGGGCAGCGGGTACAATTTTTCCATGGCACGTGTGACCTTTAACGATGCTTCAGGCGTGTCCCACTCCCTGGTGAGGAGCTGCAGGAAGGAATCATGTATGGGAAAGGCCCGCGCCCTCGGCCGGAGGGCGGCAAGAACTGGATCCCCCTTCTTTGAAGACGTGGTGACGGCAGGAGCCACTGGAGCTGGAGGATCCGGCGGTGGATCAAGATCCAGCTCCCGGAGAATCTGGGGAATAAGATCATCCAGCTCCTCTCTCTGAAATATCCGGAGTGTGCGTGGATAGTCTCCTTCAGACTGAAGGTCCGGGTGCGCTGGATCCGGTAGGTCACCTCCCGCTGGTGCAGCCGCCCCCGTAGCACGAAGCCGGGGTGGCAATCCAGGGGCCCCCGGGACCGGGCCAACCAGGTCAGGCGAACCAGGAGAAGCCGAAATCCTAGGGGCTTTGGGGGGAGGGGGCCCCGAGGGGAGACCCCCCCCCGGGCCCTCCAGCCCCTGCAAGTAAGCACTATGCATTAATAAAATGAATTCAGGGGAGAACAACGGCATGCTGGGAAGAGGCCCTGGGGAGGGACCCTCTGTGGACCCCTGATCGGGCAAATCCCCCCCAGGGATAGGTTCGGAGGAGAAAGCTCCCGAAAATCCCTTTCCTGTGTTGTAGACCTGGTCGCATTGCGCTGGAAATCTAAAATGGCCGCCGTTCCCGCCAATGGCGGCGAAGTGCCCGGGCCGCGGGGAGGGGAGGAATGAAAAAGTGCCAGGAGGCTGCGAGGTGCCTTCCCCCCTGGGAAGGCACCGAGCACATATCCCTTCCCGCGAAATTCGTGACCCCGGCTCGCCGCAGGCCGCACACCGCAACAGCCGCGGCATGGTGATCGCTGGAGTAAAACAAAAAGAAAAGCCTCGGGGGGGGGCCCGGAACGGCCTGCACAACCCGCCGGAGAGGTCCCTGGTCGTAGGGGAATTCCCCTTCCCGGAGCAGCAATACCCGCGAAAACGTTCCGTCGGGCCGCGGGACCGCAAGCGATCGCGTGGAGAGGCCGGCACCACTGGCTTCCACGAGGCACAGCGCTCAAACCTGAAAGAAAGAATGCCTGCAAAAAATAAAAGACCGTCACTTACCCCGGCCAGGGAAGGAGGAGAGAACAGTAGAAGGAGGCAGAACAGACCAGAGATACGCCTCCCCAAAAATTGGAATTTTTTTTTTTTTTAAACTTTAAATCTAAGCTTGATCCAAAGTGCAAGGAAGTGACAGGAAGAATAGAAGAAGAGGATAAAGAATAAGACCCTGCCACCCTGGGGAAGCCACTGGTTCCCCCAACTCTCATCTGCTGGAGTCAGAAAGATACTGAGCTCCAGCAGAGGGTGTACTGGTTTATATGGTAACGCCCTCAAAGTCTGTTCTGACTCCATCTGCTGGACGGGGAACATAACCCACAGTCTGGACTGATCCTGGTACATACAGGGAACATTTGATATGTAGTTCCATATAGCTGTAAAGGAGAAAAACGTATGCAATTTGTGACATGTGGAGGGACAAATTTATATAGTGTTTCAGCTACTCAAATTACCAGGTTATGTGAACTCTTGCAATCCAATTTCATAAAAATGTTAGTTAGTAGCAATTACCTGATTTTCTTGGGAATGCAAGAAGAGAATCCAGTCTATTCACTGATGTTGCAGTTGAATAAGCTGAAGTTTCCAAATTGTCTTTTTTTGACGAATGAGACATCACAGGGCTATTTTTTGAAAACTGATTTCAAAAAAGAAAAAGGGGGGGGGGAATGATATTTAATCCCTATCAACGCAAAATTCGAGTTCTCAGTGAAATGTATTGTCAAAGCTGAACGTTAAATAAGTCTACATTGTGTAGACATTAAACTTTAAACTCTATGGATGATTAAATGAAAATTTTTGTTAATAACTGAAGATGCTCATTTCTCCAGCTAAAACAATATCTGTATAATAAAGCCTCAGGAAAAACACAAGAACTCAGGATTTCAAAGCAGGGTGACAAGTCTTCCCTCAAACTGAAGCATTCTTACTAAAAAGCACTCTAGTTCCACAAATATGAGTAAATATGTTCAGGTATTGCTGAAGCTTTGCACTAATCGAAAATCTTTGCAATGAAAAAAATATGTAAAATATTGCATGCCCAGGTCTATAAAATGAAAGAATAAGTTATCTTTGAATCTGCATTTTGTTTTTCCAAGTGGTTAATTGCCTCTAGAATTTTAAAGAGAAAAAAATTCACCACACACTGATTTTATATTACCTTTAGTTTATCCAAATCACAGGAGTCATCTCCATTATGCTTTGGTTTACGTACAGAGGACTCAGTATACGTACACCTAGTCTCAGAGGTCTGCCTTAAATAAAATTAAAAAAAAAAACAAAAAAAAACAACAAATTTAAAAGTCAAAATGCATTTTCAACCCAAACAAGCAAACATTTATTCACTGGTCAGATGTAATAAGCTTATATTTTTTGTGCAAAAAAACAAATCTGCAGCATTAATACCCAATTCATATCATGCCACTGTGAAAAACCAAACATGTCTGACTACTTGATGTCATTGTACATAAGGGTCCATCTGCATGGGCAAGCAACTCCATCAAAACCCATGTATCTGCAAAAAAAAAAAAAAAATAAATAGGAGGCAGACTGAGCATGTGGAAATGTAAATACAGTCTAAAAATGGTTTACTGTACTTTTAGACTATGAAACCCTGTCCCCAGGAGCTCCAAAGTGTTTGGGGGCTGTTTGTATACACACAGCACCAAGATTGTTAGTTGTATGGAGAAATTGTGTCTTAGCTGTTAATTTCCTTTCCTTCTGCTATACCAATCCAGAACCTATGGGTTCTCCTCTCATTCCGGCACACATGGAGGCAAATGAGAAATTACTTACCTGATAATTTCGTTTTCCTTACTGTAGACAGATGGACTCAGGACCAATGGGTATAGTGTACTCCTGATAGCAGTTGGAGACTGATCAGATTTCAATCTGACATCAGCCCTAGTACATATACCCCTGCAGGAAGTGCAGCTCTTCAGTATTCTCCTCGAAAAGCATTGTGGATATATGTATGACTGAATAATTTGAATAACTTGATTAACTTTATAACTTGGTTAACTTGATTAATTTGAACTGGTTGAATTGGTTATAGCTGGAGACCGCCAATGCCCTCAACCAAGAAACATCAACACCCGGTAGGATGGGTGTCCTAGCTGGAGGAAAGCATGGCTTACCCGTGAATCACTCGCTCTTGGGGATGTCACCCGAGAATTCCATGAATAACGGCAGTTGTGGGTGGAATGCCGAATCAATCTGTCTACACTAAAGAAAACGAAATCATCAGGCAAGTAATTTCTCCATTTCCTAGCGTGTAGCAGATGGACTCAGGACCAATGGGATGCATAAAAGCTACTCCTGAACTGGGTGGGAGGCTGCCCGTGACCCACTTAGTATTGCCCTTGCAAATGCCGTGTCCTCTCGAGCCTGAACATCCAGACGGTAAAACCTGGAGGTGGTGTGGCTGGAGGACTATGTCGCCGCCCGGCAGGTGACAGCATCTTGGTTTCCGCCCAGGACATTGCCAGCTTCTACGCAGGCCGCCTTGACTTCTTTGATCCAGCGGGCTATGGTTGCTCGCGAGGCCACTTCCCCTTGCTTCTTCCCGCTGTGAAGGACGAACAGATAGCCCGTCTTTCGTACGGATTCAGACCTTTCCAGGTAACGGACTAGGAGTCTGCCGACGTTGAGATGGTGTAGCCTGCGAGACTCTTCCGAATTCTTATGCTCATCTGGCAATGGTAGCAAGATGGTTTGGTTGAGATGGAAGTGAAATACCACTTTGGGGAGGAATGACGGAACTGTGCGTAACTGGATGGTTCCCAGGGCGAGTCTGAGGAACAAGCTCGGAGATATGACAGGCCGAACAGACTGCCACCAGGAAGGCTGTCTTCAATGTTAATAGTCAGAGAGATAGTCCGCGAACAGGTCTGAAGGAAGATCCTGCTAAGAAATCTAGGACCAGGTTGAGGTTCCAAAGAGGCACCAGCCACTTTAAGGGTGGTAGGATCTGCTTGACTCCTTTCAGAAAGCGGGAGACATCCGGGTGAGAGGCTATGCATCCCTTCTGTAGACCGTTCTGCAGGAATTAAAAATCGCAGGAATTTTGACCGAGCATGGAACGATATCGTGGTCCTCACACCTGGCTTCGAATACTCTCCAAATCCTTATGTATGTAAGGGATGTGGAGAACTTGTGTGCTCGGAGCAGGGTGTCAATTACTGCCCCCGAGTATCCGCTCTTCCTCAGGCAAGTCCTCTCAATGGCCAGACAGTAAGAGAGAATAGAGCTGGATCCTCGTGGAGGATCGGTCCTTGTTGGAGCAGGTCTCTGTGTGGAGGTAGCGGGAGGGGGCTTCCTGTCAGCAGCCTTCGCATGTCTGCGTACCACTGTCTTCTTGGCCAGTCCGGGGCCACTAGAAGTACTGGTCCTTTGTCGTGTTGTATCTTGTGGATGATTATGCCCAATAGGGGCACGGTAGGAAGGCGTATAATAGAGTTTCCTGTGGACAGGTCTGTACCAGGGCATCGATTCCCTGGGACTGGTGTTCCCGCCTGCGGCTGAAGAAGCTGGGCACTTGGGCGTTGGACCGGTTTGCCAGAAGGTCCATGGTTGGTGTTCCCCCAACTGTTTACTATCAATTGGACTGCTGTAGTCGACAACCTCCATTCTCCTAGGTCTAGACTTTCTCTGCTGAGGTAATCCACAGTGACGTTGTCTTTCCCCATGAAGCGGATGGTCAAGAACTCTTGAAGGTTTTCTTCTGCCCCTGACATTAGGGGGTCTATTTCAAGACACACCTGTTGGCTTCTAGTTCCTCCCCGATGGTTGATGTAGGCCACTGTTGTGGCGTTGTCTGACATTACTCTGACTTGTCTCGGAGTCTGTGACCGAACCGTAGGCAGGTTAATTTGACTGCCCGGGCCTCTAGGCGATCGATGTTCCACCCCGACTCTTCTTTGTTACGTTGCCCCTGGGTGGTTAGCTCCTGGCAGTGTGCTCCCCATCCTCATAGGCCGGCGTCCGTGGTGAGCAGGATCCAGGATGGTGAGGATAGTCTCACTCCCTGGCTCAGATGGCCTTCTTGTAGCCACCATCGTAGTTGGGTCCGAACTTTGTCCGGGAGCTAAAGGCGTATGGTGTAGTTCTGGGACAGTGGATTCCAACGTGATAGTAGTGAGTGTTGTAGGGATCTCATGTGGGCTCTTGCCCATGGCACTACTTCCAGTCTGGATACCATGAGGCCGAGGACCTTTAGGTAGTCCCATGCTGTGGGGCGAAGCTCACTCAACAGGGTTCGCAACTGGGTCATCAATTTCGATCTACTTGTCAGTGTCAGGATGACCTTGTCTTGTTTGGTGTCGAACCGGACTCCCAAGTATTCTAGAGATTGGGAGGGCTGCAGACAGATCTTGTTTGTGTTGACCACCTACCCGAGGTTCTCCAGTAGAGTTTTGACTGGAGAGCCTTGAGTGGGTGGCCTGGTGGCTTTTCTCTGGGGATTTCGCCCTGATCAGCCAATCGTCTAGATAAGGGTGTATGCGGATTCCTTCCTTCCTCAGTGTTGCTGCCACTACCACCATGATCTTGGTGAACGTCCGGGGTGCTGTGGCTAATCCGAATGGTAGTGCCCAGAACTGGTAGTGACGGTCCAGGATCGTGAAGCGTAGAAAACGCTGATGCTCTTGATTGATCGGAATGTGAAGGTAGGCTTCCGACAGGTCCAGGGATGTAAGGAACTCTCCCAGTTGTACCGCCCTTATTACCGAGCGTAGGGTTTCCATGCAGAAGCGAGGAATCTTCAGGTGGTGGTTGACAGACTTGAGGTCCAGGAGGGGCCTGAACTTTCCTTCTTTCTTGGGAATGATAAAATAGATGGAATAATGCCCAGTATTTATTTGTTGTGCAGGCACCGGTGTTATAGCCTCTAAGGCTAGCAATCTGGTTAGTGTAGCTTCCACTGCCATCCTCTTGGAAGGGTCATGGCAGGGATATTCCACAAACTTGTCCAGAGGAAGGTGGTGGAAATCCAGGTAATATCCCTCTCGAATGATGGATAGGACCCACTTGTCCGAAGTTATCTCGACCCATCTTTGGTGGAATAGGGCAAGTCTGGCCCCTATAGCTTCTTCCTTTGGACGGGTCGGCTGAATTTCATTGTGGGGTGCAGCTGGGTCCTGGGCCTGAGCTAGCTCCCCTTTTGTTGTGCTTGTTCCGAAAGGACTGGTTCCGGCCTGCGGGGCGGGTCGCTTGATACGTGCTTCTCTATGGGTTGAAGCACTGTGATCCTCTGCCCCTGGAGGACCGGGGGAAGGATCGCTGGTTTCTCTTATTCCTGTCCTCCGGTAGCCACGGCAGTGGTGATTCACCCCATTTGTTGGCTAGTTTCTGTAGTTCGCTTCCGAACAGGAGGGTTCCCTTGAAGGGCATCCTTGTGAGTCTCGTTTTGGAAGATGCATCAGCCGACCAGCTTCGGAGCCAGAGTTGTCTTCTGGCTGCCACGGCTGATGACACTCCTCTAGCTGCGGTGCGAACCAGATCAGAAGCGGCATCCGTGAGGAATGATACTGCTGGTTCCAGGGCTTCCCCAGGAGTGTTGTTCCTGGTCTGTAATAAGCAGGCGCATGTCACCGCGACACAGCAGGCCGCGATCTATAGAGACATAGCGGAGAAGTCAAAGGATTGTTTGAGGATGGATTCCAGACGTCTGTCTTGAGCATCCTTGAGTGCTGCTCCTCCCTCCACTGGGATAGTAGTGCGCTTTGAAACCGCACAGACCCATGGCATCCACTTTCGGACATGCCAGGAGATCTTTGGCAGCTGGGTCCAGAGGGTAATTGGCTTCCAGAGCACGCCCCCCTTTGAACATAGTCTCCGGGGCATCCCATTCCAGATCAATTAGCTGCTGGATGGCTTGTAATAGTGGGAAATGACGGAAGGTCTGACGGAGTCCCTCTAGTAGGGGATTCGTCTTAGGTTCCCCCGAGGCACTTGTGCCCGGGATAGCAAGCTCCTTCAAGCTGTGTGTGACCAGGTCTGGAAGCTCGTCCTTGGTGAAAAGCGTTTCACGGTTCGGTGGGGCTCCGTCCCCGGAGGGAGTTCCCCTTCCTCCAGAGGTTCTGAATCCTCATTTGAGTTGTCAGTGTCCCTGAAGGTGGTGGTATCACTTCCCTGGGCATAGAGGGTTCCGGGATGTTGAGGTCCTCTGGTGGAGCTTGTGGCCATATTATTGGAGGCACCGGTTGCATGTGGATGAAGGTATGCAGACCTTTGAAGAATTCCACCCAGGAGATAGATGCTGGGTCTAAATTTAGAGGCGCCCTGTCCCTGCAAAGCCCCGTTTGAGGGAGGGTCCAGCTGGGAGATGCTAGGTCTGGCGTACTGTTCAAGAGGCTGGAACCCGGCACCAGCTGGGGAGGGCCATGGGCTGGATTTCCTAGGACCTCCTCGCACTGTATACATAGGGCCGTGGCCTCCTCATGCTGTGCAACTCTAATGTGGCATGCTGGGCAAAGGCCCTGAGCCTTGAGTTTCTTTTCCGGTGGTGCCATGGCTTGCGCGCGTAAAATAAAGTTATGCACTCTGGTGCGTCGAAGTTGTGCGCGTAGATTTGGTGCGCGCTCAGGGAGATGTGTGTGCTGTTGTGCGCACAGATCGAAGTTATATGTGGCTATGCGCGTCGCTTGTGCGAACAAGGTATTTGTGCGCACGGCTCGCCTCTGTGTGCACGGATCAGAATGGCGGACAGGGCGGCGAACAGATCAAAATGGTGACTGTGACCACGCGGTCAATATGGCGACCACATCGGAGGGTCTCCAAGTGGGAGGACCCTCGGATCTAACCGGGGTCTAGCCCTGCTAGGGCAGATCAACCCGGTGGCACTGGTCCCGGCTGGCGACCTGTGCGACTCCTTGAGCTTCGGAGACCAGAGACTTTTAAATAGATGTCTACCTTACCTTGTCTCGGCGCTTCCCGGTTTCGTTCCGGGCGGTCTTTGGCTGCGGGGGAGAGGGAAAATACCTTCACCGCCGCGCTCGAAGTTGCACCCACTGCCTCTCAGCCTCACCCGATTTCGGGGGCCAGGTCCCCGCCGAGGGTTGGCTGCCGGGCCAAGGCTTACCTCCGAGGGATCGCAGAAATCACCTCGGGAATTCTCAACTGGGGGAGGGACCCAATGGGTGTCACAGCAGGAAAGCTGTAGAGGTAATATTTCTTATTTTGGTTTTCTTTGGTAAAATTACTCTAACGCTGTGCAAGCATGCACAGAGTCCCTAACTGCTATGGAGAATGAAAATACTGAAGAGCTGCACTTCCTGCAGGGGTATATGTACTAGGGCTGACGTCAGACTGAAATCTGATTAGTCTCCAGTTTAGGTTTTTTTGGGGGTTTTTTTAAATGACATCACCAGCTTATATATGTCATATCTAGAATTAATTCAGCCAGTTTACTACTATCAAAACTATAAAACAAAACAAAAAACACCATCTAACAATGAACAAGTATCAGTTAAAAAAAATAAATAAGTCAAACTAAAAATTTTGCCAAGTCCTGTCTTGCATTGTCACAGCCTAACGCTGTGCTTACTTTTAACATTTCCCTTTTAAAAATAAAACTTTCTTGAAGGAAAGTCACTCTTTGCAAAAGCAAAGCAAATATGAAGATACCTAAATCTGATATTTGCTCCTTTTTTTTTTTTTTTTTTTTTAAATGGGAGAGTTTCTGGACTGGTGTAGCAGAAGCAAAAGAAAGGAAATTAAGAGATAAGAATTTCTCTTTCCTCTTCCTTCTACTCCACTAGTTCCGAACCTACGGTAAATATCAAAGTCCATCTAAGGATGGATAGATGATAATACCATCTTTAAGATTGTAAAACAAAAAAGGGTATCTGTCTAGCAAGAAGATCCAACCTATAGTGCCTTGTAAAAGGCCCCAAAGAGGTTCATGTGGCTGCTTTACAAACCTCCAATGAATTTACTGCTAATTTTTTGGCCCATGATTAAGCCTGTGCTTGTGTTGCATGAACCTTAATCATTTTAGGTACAAGTTTACCATGCAGTAAATAAGCCAAAGAAATGGTATTCTTTAGCCACCTAGCAATCGAAGCCTTTGAAGGAGATTCTCCTTTTCGTGATCCAAAATAGAGAATAAACAGCCTTTCAGATTTACGAAAACACTTCGCTCTCTCAAAATAAACAAGCATACCCATGACTGACATCGCTCTTGAATTGCTGATAACATCGTTGTTGACCTCCCCATAACTCATTACCAGTGCTGAAACATAACTTTTTTTTTTCTCTCTCCCCCCCTCCCTGACGATACCCATGATCCCTTGCAATTTATCCGGCATTTGTCCCATTAGAATAAGTCCACCTTATGTATATTTATCACACGTATTACAAATGTTGTTCTATTATTATTTTATTGTAAAGCTGGTTGCTGCATTATGGTTCATTGTAAACCAAGGTGATGTTCTGAACGTGCCGCGGTATATAAAAAAAGCCATAAATAAATAAATAAATAAATAAATCTATTAACGTACAGATACTTTAATGATTCTAAATCTTCCTTACATTCCTTCTTGTTCAGGGCAGGAAGAACAAGACGTTGACTAATATGAAATGAAGATACTACCTTAGGTTTAAAAAAAAAAAAAAAAAAGGACCGATCTCAAAATAACAATTTTTAATGAATCTCAAAAAGTGGGTTTGGCATGACAAAGCCTGCAATTCAGAAATTCGCCCTGCAGATGTAATTGCTACCAAGAAGACTGTCTGAGGTTAAATCCTTTAAATTTGATTGACTTAAAGGCTCAAAAGGAGATCTAGATAAAGCTTGCGAAACCAAATTTAAATTCCAATGACCAAAAAGTTCCGATTGGTGGACATGTTTCACCCCATTCAAAAAACAGGCAACATCCATATGAGAGGAAATCAAACTATCCTTTATTTGTTCACGAAAACAAGAAATGGCACCTATTTGAACCTTTAAAGAATTTAGAACTAAACAGGATGCAGGACTTGATGGTCCCTTGGCTGACCCAGCATGGCAATTTCTTATGTTCTTAACCTTTATCCAATCTACACTGTAAAATGGCTAGAATATCCTGTACCTGTGCAACCCATGGAGATAAATTCTTCTTTCTGCAAAAATGCTCAAACACACACCAAACTCTTATATAAAATAGAGAAGTAGATTTTTTCCTAGGAGTGCAACATCGTAGTAATCACCAATGGGGAGTAACCTCTTTGCTAACCTTGCCCTTTCAATAGCCAAGCCATAAGCAAGAATGGACTTGAATCCTCCATCTCTACAGGTCCCTGATATAAAAGGTCCTTGACTTGCGACAGGCACAGATGCTGATTTATTAATAAGATCCTTAGGTCTGCATACCGTGGCCTTCATGGGCAGTCAGGAGCTACTAAAACCACAGATACTCTTTTCTATTTTTCTCAACATGCGAGCTATTAGCAGCCATGGAGAAATAAAAAAAAAAAAAAAAAAAGAGATACAAAAGCTTGTATCCTTGAAAGGCATCTGCTGCCTTGCTGCCTACCTTCTTTGCAGCATCTGAAAAACCTGCTTACTTTCTTGTTTTGACTGGAGGCCATCAAATCTATCTGATGTGGCTCCCATTTTCTGAAAACAGTCATCCTGACAATGCCCACTTCTCTAGTATCTATTATATTCCAACTTATAGTCTGCCTGAACATTGATCTGGCCTGCTTGTGTTGATCTTTTTTGTACTGTTCCATTTCTGTTACAAGTTTTCTCTATCCCCCGTTCGATGTAAACCGATCTGATATGGTATTTAACCATGAAATTCGGTATAGAAAAATGCTAAATAAATAAATAAATAAATAAATAAATCTTTCAAGTGAAATAGATGGTTCTTGGTCCAAAAGAGAGATCTGTCTCCTCCAAAATGCCCTGACTGTGTGTTCCAGTTTATATATGCAACTGCTGTTGCATTGTCGCATAAGACTCTCTGCCATCCCCTGAAGGAGATTCTGTAAATGTAACACAGCCAATCTAATGCCTCTGGTTTGTAGGCAATTTATAGACCATTGAGCCTCACTCTGGCACCAGAGACTATGAGCATCATTATTCTTGTAATGAGCTTCCCAGCCTAATAGACTGGCATCCATTGCCAGCAGATCCCAAATTGGGACTTTCCAAGGGCATTCCTTTTTGCAAATTCAGGGGATGCAGCTACCATTTTAGAGAAACTAATCTTGTTTGATAATAGAAGGCGTACACCATAGCCTTGAAGTTGTGGATTCTCTCTCGAAAGGAATTAGATCTGTTGAAGTCTTATATGAGCCCTTGTTCAAGGCACTAATTCCAGCGAAGCCATTGAACTTAGAAGCTGCAGGTAATGCCAAGCAGTTGGTTCTTGCTGAACTGAAAAACTTCACCCGAGAACAAATCTTTGAGATTCTTTTATGGTAGATATACCACACCTGCGGCCATATCGAATACCACCCTAGATGTTGTATAGTTTGGGAGGGTTACAAATGACTTTTTGCAAAATTAATTACCCAATCTAATCATTGGAGTAATGAAACTACCTCTTCAGTCGATGCCATCCCCTCGGATTATGATTTGGCCCTTATTAGCCAATTGTCCAAATAAGGATGAATCAAAATTCCCTTCCTTCTTAAAAAGGCAGCTACAACCATGGCTTTTGTAAAAGCAATTGGGGCTGTTGCCAGCCCAAAATGTAGAGCAACAAATTGGTAATGTTGACAGATTATACAAAAATTGAGAAATTTTTGGAAATCTAGTTTCAATGGCCTATGAAAATAAGCCTCTTAAATCAAGGGATGATAAAAACTCGTCCTTGCGAACTGAAGCAATTAAGTGTGGGAAGATATTCCATCTGAAGTCAAGGGATATATATATATTCCGATTTACGCCCTTTAGAACCAAAACAGGTCTAAATGAATTGTCCTTTTTTGGAATCACAAACTGAATACCCCTTTCGATGTTCCTTGAATGGAACTGGTAGAGTTGCCTGCAATTGAATCAACTTGTTCAATGTCCAATGATTTGCAGCAACCCCGACTGAAGTTCTGATAGAAAGTAACTGTATCCAAAATGCTGTGAATAATCAAAAGAAAAACTTCAAGTGGACGAATCAGAAAGAAACCACAGCCCGGGCGGGAGTCTGGACTGATCCGTGGTACTACAGGAACAAGAATTAGCAGGCAAGAACTAATTTTCCTTTCCCTGTACGTACCCGGATCAGTCCAGACAGTGGGATGTACCAAAGCTTCCATAAATAGGGTGGGACAGAGGCAGTCCCGCTTGAAGCACCTGCCATCCAAGGGAACCAAACACGGGCGCCTGGACATCGAGGCAATAATGACGAGCAAAACTTTGCAGAGACTTCCAAGTAGCCGCTCTGCAGATTTCTTGCGGAGAGACCGACTGACTCTCCAAGAAGTAGCTTGTGCACGCAAGGAATGGGCCTTTAAGCTCTCCAGAATCAACCGGCCCCAACAGAGATAAGCCGATGCAATCGCCTCCTTCAGCCAGCGAGCATTTGTATCCTTGGAGGCCTGGTTTCCTCTATTTGGGCCACTCCATAAGACAAAGATATGATCAGAGATCCGAAATTCGTTTGTGACCTGTAAGTATTGGAGTAGTACTCTCTTTACATCAAGACGCAGTAGGTCACCGCCCAGTGTGCTCGCAATGTCTTCTGGAGAAGAGGCAGGAAGCTCCACAGACTGATTGATGTGAAAGGAAGAGACGACCCTTGACAAAAAGGAGGGTACTGTCTTGAGGGAAACACCTGAATCAGAAAAGCAAAGAAAAAGCTCCCTACAAGACAAGGCTTGGAGCTCAGACACTCTCCTGGCCGAGCAAACGGAGACCAGAAATACTGTCTTAAGAGTGAGGTCCTTAAGCGTGGCATGCCGGAGGGGGTTCACAGAGCACCTTGCAAAGGACTCGAAGCACCAAATTAAGGCTCCACAACGGACAAGTAGGACGGACAGGCGGGGTTAAATGTTTGGCCCCTTTGAGGAAGCGGACAACATCCGGATGAGCCACCACTGTGTAACCATCAATACGTCGTAAGAGGGAACAGAACCGAAACCTGTACCCGCAGTGAATTGAAAGACAAACCTTTGGAGAGACCATTCTGTAGGAAGGAGAGGAACTGGGACACCGTAGCCTTGCATGCCGGGACTCTGGACTTGGCGCACACATCCTCAAAACACTCTCCATACCCAGATGTAAGCGAGAGAGATAGAAGTCTTACGTGCCCGCAACAGAGTGGATATAACTTCCTTCTTATACCCTTTTTTCAATCGGTTGCCGCCGCTCAAAAGCCAGGCCACTAGACAAAAGCGATCTGCCTGATCGAAAAATACTGGACCTTGGCGGAGCAGGTTTGGGAGGTGACCGAGGCGAAGAGGACCATTTGTTGCGAGGTTCACCAGATCCGCGAATCATAGTCTCTGAGGCCACTCTAGCTCGACGAGGATGACCGGCCCCTTGTGGAGTTCTATCCTTCTGAGTGCCTTTCCCACCAGAGGCCAAGGTGGGAACACGTAGAGAAAAACAATCGTGAGACCAGGGAAGAACCAGGGCATCCACCTCTTCCGAGCAGTGCTCCCTTCTGCGGCTGAAGAATCTGGAAGCCTTTGCGTTGTTCAAGGTAGCCACCAGGTCTAAGTGAGGAACTCCCCACTTGCGCACCAGAAGATCTATTGCCTCTTCAGACAACTCCCACTCTCCGGGGTCTAGGTGTTGTTGGCTGAGGAAGTCCGCTCAAACATTCTCCTTCCTCGCAATGTGGGAGGCTACCAGACGACTCAGATGTCTCTCCACCCAGGAGAGCAGCTTGCTGGCCTCCAGAGCCACCAGACGACTCCTGGTGCTACCCTGGCGATTGATGTAAGCTACTGTGGTAGCATTGTCGGTGTTATGGTTATGAGGTGTTGGAGTGGATTCTTAGGTACTGTGGTGATGGCCACTCCCACAGGGAGGAGCCCCGTGAGGAACCGCAGTACTAGGCTAGACTCTATACACAAAGACACAGAGAAGTTGTATTTATTGTACAGCTTGATGGTACTGCCCAGGGGGCGGGCAGCAGTGAAGTAGTCCAGGGGTCTTCAGCAGAGGAGACCAGTCTCACACTTGAGTAGATGATAGGCAGCGCGGCGTAGCAGGGACAGGTCCCGGATGTTGTCACAGAGCGCTGAAGCTCAAGGTGAGAGAGACTGAAAGGGTTAGTACTCACTGAAGCAGAAAGCTGTATTGTTGAAGGTCCCGGCAGGCAGAAATTGTTCAGTAGCAGGCACCAGATTAGGGAGAACAGGCCCTCGAGGAGCGAGTACCCAGTATCCCAAGATAGGTACCTGAAATAGAGCAAAAGGGCCCCCCGAGAAGCGGGTAATCCAGGTTAGAGAAGAATTATCCAGAAGGGCAGAGAGAGAGCTTCCTGTGACAGCTGGGAAGCGGCACAGCAGCTTAGACAGGAGGCAATCCAATCCTTGCTAACTCAGTTTCTAGCATAAGAACATAAGAAAATGCCATACTGGGTCAGACCAAGGGTCCATCAAGCCCAGCATCCTGTTCCAACAGTGGCCAATCCAGGCCATAAGAACCTGGCAAGTACCCAAAAACTAAGTCTATTCCATGTTACTATAGAGAATAGCCACTGCCATTAGCAAAGTGAACTTAATAGCAGGCAATGGACTTCTCCTCAAAGAATTTATCCAATCCTTTTTTAAACACCGCTATACTAACTGCACTAACCACATCCTCTGGCAACAAATTCCAGAGTTTAATTGTGTGATGAGTAAAACAGAACTTTCTCTGAATAGTTTTAAATGTGCCACATGCTAACTTCATGGAGTGCCCCCTAGTCTTTCTACTATCCGAAAGAGTAAATAACCGATTCACATCTACCCGTTCTAGACCTTTCATAATTTTAAACACTTCTATCATATTCCCCCTCAGCCGTCTCTTCTGCAAGCTGAAAAGTCCTAACCTCTTTAGTCTTTCCTCATAGGGGAGCTGTTCCATGCCCCTTATCATTTTGGTAGCCCTTCTCTGTACCTTCTCCATCGCAATTATATCTTTTTTGGGATGTGGCGACCAGAATTGTACACAGTATTCAAGGTGCGGTCTCACCATGGAGCGATACAGAGGCATTATGACATTTTCCGTTTTATTCACCATTCCCTTTCTAATAATTCCCAACATTCTGTTTGCTTTTTTGACTGCCGCAGCACACTGAACTGACGATTTCAATGTGTTATCCACTATGACGCCTAGATCTCTTTCTTGGGTTGTAGCACCTAATATGGAACCCAACATTGTGTAATTATAGCATGGGTTATTTTTCCCTATATGCATCATCACCTTGCACTTATCCACATTAAATTTCATCTGCCACTAGGATGTCCAATTTTCCAGTCTCACAAGGTCTTCCTGCAATTTATCACAATCTGCTTGTGATTTAACTACTCTGAACAATTTTGTGTCATCTGCAAATTTGATTATCTCACTTGTCGTATTTCTTTCCAGATCATTTATAAATATATTGAAAAGTAAGGGTCCCAATACAGATCCCTGAGGCACTCCACTGTCCACTCCCTTCCACTGAGAAAATTGTCCATTTAATCCTACTCTGTTTCCTGTCTTTTAGCCAGTTTGCAATCCACGAAAGGACATCACCACCTATCCCATGACATTTTCCCTTCAACGGCAGGGAAAATGAAGAAAAGATGATTTATATTCAGCATCAACCAACAAGTAATGAATTACATAGTCTGGGTAAACAGATAAGCATAGGAGTAGCTGGCTTGTTACTGCGCTTACTACCCCCAAATCAATTAAGCCTGATGCTTCACTTGCAATGCACATCCAACATAGCTCTCTGCTTCAACGGCAGAGAGAATGAAGAAAAGATGATTTATATCAGCATCAACCAACAAGGAATGAATTACATAGTCTGGGTAAACAAATAAGCATGGGTGTAGCTTGCTTGTTATGGTGGCTACTACCCCGAATCAATTAAGCATGATACTTGACTTGGAATAAGTATCCAACACAGCTCACTGCTTCAGCAACAGAGGGAATTAAGTAAAGAGGATTTTTATTCAGATAACCAACAATGGCTGTATTGCACATGCAGGGTAAACAAACGGGAGTAGCTTGCTTATTACGGCGGTTACTACCTCAAACCAATTAGCTAGATACTTCACTTAGATGCAGCTCCAGCACTGCTGTCTGCATCGATGGTGGGGGTGGAAGGGAATTGGAACCAAAAAGTTACCAATAAGGGCCCTGACCTCAGCGGTCAGAGTAACAGATAATGAAAACAAGCAGGTGTGAAAGCTTGCTGGGCAGACTGGATGGGCCGTTTGGTCTTCTTCTGCCGTCACTTCTATGTTTTACTTTTCCTAGAAGCCTCTCATGAGGAACTTTGTCAAACGCCTACTGAAAATCCAAGTATACTACATCTACCGGTTCACCTTTATCCACGTGTTTATTAACTCCTTCAAAAAAGTGAAGCAGATTTGTGAGGCAAGTCTTGCCTTGGGTAAAGCCATGCTGACTTTGTTCCATTAAACCATGTCTTTCTATATGTTCTGTGATTTTGATGTTTAGAACACTTTCCACTATTTTTCCTGGCACTGAAGTCAGGCTAACCGGTCTGTAGTTTCCCGGATCACCCCTGGAGCCCTTTTTAAATATTGGGGTTACATTTGCTATCCTCCAGTCTTCGGGTACAATGGATGATTTTAATGATAGGTTACAAATTTTTACTAATAGGTCTGAAATTTCATTTTTTAGTTCCTTCAGAACTCTGGGGTGTATACCATCTGGTCCAGGTGATTTACTACTCTTCAGTTTGTCAATCAGGCCTACCACATCTTCTAGGTTCACCGTGATTTGATTCAGTCCATCTGAATCATTACCCATGAAAACCTTCTCCATTACAGGTACTTCCCCAATATCCTCTTCAGTAAACACCGAAGCAAAGAAATCATTTAATCTTTCTGCGATGGCCTTATCTTCTCTAAGTGCCTCTTTAACCCCTCGACCATCTAACGGTCCAATGGACTCCCTCACAGGCTTCCTGCTTCGGATATATTTTTTAAAGTTTTTACTGTGAGTTTTTGCCTCTACAGCCAACTTCTTTTCAAATTCTCTCTTAGCCTGTCTTATCAATGTCTTACATTTAACTTGCCAACGTTAATGCTTTATCCTATTTTCTTCTGTTGGATCCTTCCTCCAATTTTTGAATGAAGATCTTTTGGCTAAAATAGCTTCTTTCACCTCCCCTTTTAACCATGCCGGTAATCGTTTTGCCTTCTTTCCACCTTTCTTAACATGTGGAATACATCTAGACTGTGCTTCTAGAATGTTTTTTGTTTTTTTTTTATAACAATGACCACGCCTCTTGCACACCTTTTACTTTTGTAGCTGCTCCTTTCAGTTTTTTCACACAATTTTTCTCATTTTATCAAAGTTTCCCTTTTGAAAGTTTAGCACGAGAGCCTTGGATTTGCACACTGTTCTTCTTCAAGTCATTAAATCAAATTTGATCATATTATGATCACTATTGCCAAGCGGCCCCACCACCATTACCTCTCTCACCAAGTCCTGTGCTCCACTGAGAATTAGATCTAAAATTGCTCCCTCTCTCGTCGGTTCCTGAACCAATTGCTCCATAAAGCTATCATTTATTCCATCCAGGAATGTTATCTCTCTAGCATGTCCCAATGAAGAGCAGGCTAAATACTAGGACGTGATGACGTCACTCGGAGGGGACGCCCCCGAGGTTCCCGCCATGATGTGGGTGGCATGTGCGCACGTACCCTAGGAGGCCCTCAGGAAAATCATGGCGAACACCGTTGCCTATCCGGGGACACCGGAGACAGCGGCATGAAGATGTGGCAGCAGCCATCCTCCCAAGGCTTGAAGAGAGAGAAAGAAGAAAGGTGAGGCACAGAGGTCAAAGCCGTCTGAGACCAATGAACGCAACAGTCTGAGAGGACCTGCACAGCTTTGCGACTGAGCAAGGGCAAGAACGCCTTGAGCGCCAGACAGACAGCTTGGGCCTCCAGATGATTGATGTGCCATTGGGATTGTACAGGAGGCCATAATCCTTGTGTTGACTGGTTCTGTCACACTGCTCCCCAGCTGTAAGCGAGTGAAAGCCACCACTGCATGCTGGCAATGGTAGAGAGTGAGAGCGGTAGGGGTTGGAACTCCTCCGAGACCAGCTTCCAGCGGGAATGCAAAGCTTTCTGTAGAGGACGCATATGCGCAAACGCCCAAGGAACCAAATCTATGGTGGAAGCCATTGACCTGAGGACCTGGAGATACTCCCAGGCCGTGGGTACAGAGAGAGATAAGAGATGTTGGACCTGATCCATGAGCTTGAGCGCCCGGTTCTCGGGCAGCAAAACTTTGCACACGCGGGTGTCGAAACAGGCTCCCAAGAATTCCAGGACCTGGGAGGGCTTGAGGTTGCTCTTGGAGAAGTTGACTATCCACCCAAGGGAGGTGAGAAAAGTCAAGATTCTGTTGACTGCTGCGGCGCAGTTTCTCCGACTTGGCCCGGATGAGCCAATCGTCCAGGTAAGGGTGGCCCAGGACTCCCTCCTGGCAGAGGGAGGCTGCCGCCACCACCACCATGACCTTGGTGAACATGCGTGGCGCTGTGGCCAGGCCAAACGGAAGGGCCCAGAACTGGAAGTGTTGCCCCAGGATAGTGAAGTGGAGATACTTCTGATGGTTGTGACGAATGGGGATATGCAAGTAGGCCTCCATCAAGTCGAGAGAGGCCAGAAACCTGCCTGAGCGAACTGCCGCTATGACCACTCACAGGGTCTCCATCCGAACATGGGGAACCCTGAGGGCCTGGTTGACTCTCTTGAGGTCCAGGATTGAGTGGAAGGAGCTGTCCTTTTTATGGAACGACTAAGTAGATGGAATAATCTGGTATAGATGGAATAGATGGAATAAACCGGTGTGATATGTATATTATACAGGAACATCGGTATATAAAAACTAAAAATAAATAAATAAATAAATAAATAATGGCCGGACCCCTGTTCCTCCAAGGGCACAGGGAGTATGGCACCGAGCTCTTGCAGCCTGTCGGGAGTCTGACACATCACTGGATGCATCAGATTCCCGCAGGGAGAGATTAGAAAGCGGTTGGGGAGATCCCGAGCAAATTCTAAGGAGACCACCTTGAGGACCCACTGATCTGAAGTAATTTTGACCCATTCCTCGAGAAAAAGGGACAGACGTCCACCTAAGGTGGGAACGGAGGAATGGGCTGGCCGCATCCCATTGGGAGGACTTCGAGGCGGAACCCTGAGGGTGAGCATCTCGGAACAGACGTCGGCCACGAAAGGAATGAGACCAGATTGGTATCTAGAGGAGGTGGGTCTTTGGGCAGCCCCTCTCGGCCTGTTGTATCTGTGCTGACCCCTGAACCAAGCGTGAGAAGGGAAAAAGGACTTGGATTGCCTAGGGCAGTCGTCCGGCAGTTTATGAACCTTATTGTCCCCTAGAGATTTAATAAGCTGCTCCAGGTCCTCCTCAAAGAGCAACTTACCCTTGAATGGGAGAGTGCCCAACTGTGATTTAGAAGAGGAGTCCGCTGCCCAATTACAAAACCAGAGAATGTGTCTAGTGGACATTGCCGAAACCATAGCTCTGGCCTGCACCCTGAGAAGATCATAGATGGCATCCACCCCATATGTAATGGCACCTTCCAGCCGATCTGCTTCTGCAGACGGGAGGTCCTGGGTGCTGAGTAGTTGTTGAACCCACCTGAGGCTTGCCCGCTGCATGAGACTGCTACAGACTGTTGCCCGGACCCCGAGCACCAAAACTGTACGAAGGCCTTCAAAAAAAGATTCCACCCAAGAGATGGCCACCGGGTCCTTACCTAGCCCAGGAAGAACTGGAGTAAGTGCCTCTGAATTTCCCTTTCCTACAGAAGATCCAGCCCCAGGAATATTCAGATCCGGGGTGCTTCCAGTTAAGGTTGCGGCTGATCCATCCTCAGAATGCGAAGAACCAGGCTTGGTAAAGTCTGGGGACGTCAATCTCTGGGCCTCCTCACAGTGCTGACATAAGTAAGAATTTAAGTCAGACTGAGTAGCCCTAATATGACAAACAGCACAGAGAGAATGGCATCTATTATTTTTTTGCTGCTGGAGCCATTAGAGATGGCAGTTGTGAATTCAGATGGCTCGCACTTGAAGACTTTGTGTGCGCACAGATTTCGGGCACTTAAGTTGCGGCGAGCTGCATGTACAACCGTGCGCAAAGTTGTTTGCGAACTTGTGCGCACAGCACGGGCGCCGAGCCAGCACGCACCACGCGTACAGACACTGTGTGGAGGGCAATGTAAGGTGCACAAAACCGCACACAAGATGGCACCGAAGCAGCCTACCACGGGATATAGCCCACTGGGGGGCTGCTCAACCCACTCGGATGCCCACTTCTCTTTACAACAACGGATTGGGAACGATGTCAGTATGGCACACCGAGCAAGACGACCGGAGGAAGTCTTACCGAAACCCCTCCAATGTCTCAGAACAGGAAATTGCTCTTTTTTTTTTTTAAACTTACCTGGGCTCAGCACTTACCGGCTGAGTACAGAGACTGTATCTGGCTGCAGGAGGAGAGGGCTTTAGCAGACACCGCTGCGCTTGGCTTCCTGCACTCGCTGCCTTTCGGCTACTTCAGCAGCAGATTCCATGCCAGAAACTGGATACCGGACCAAGGTACACCTCTGAGGGATCTCGGAAGTCGCCTCAGGAATTCTCAACTGGGGGAGGGACCATTATGTATCACCGCTGGAAAACGGGGTTCAATCAATCTCTCTCCAATTTAAAAGGTATAATTTCTTCTTCTAAAAAGAGTACGGCGATCCCGATAGGGAAAGCACATCCACATCTGCTAGGAGACGAAGAGATACTGAAGGGCTGAGGTCACTGCAAATATGTAAGGTGACGACAGCTTTGAAACCAGATTCCATCTCCATCTGCTAGCAGGGGAGCATATAACTACCAGAATTGGTTCTGAGTCTGAGTCTATCTGGCTACACACTAGGAAATGTGTTTTCTTTTTTGAAATTTAAAGTTTATTCAGTTAGTATTACAAATCCACAGCTTTCCAAACAGTAATAAGAAGACAGTTAGTGACTTCTGGTCCACATATACACAAAAGCAATGTACCTGAAAAATACAGTTGAGTTAACAAAAAGTCATGTTGGCGAATATTCATAAAAGGATAAACGTGTGATTTTCCCTCCTCCCGACCCCTTTCCCATCCTCCCCCCCTTCCCTACCCATCACGACAAAGTCATATAACAAGCAACAGATAACAATCAACAGATATCCGTGGTATATACGCGTTAATATCAGTGACTAAAGTAAGTTGACATAGGACAAGAAGCTAACATGTGTTAGAGGGGTTCCTCAGTAATACACTGGTAAATCATAAACTGGTAATATGGTTTATAAATGGTTGTCATATTTTATGAAAAGATGCTAGTCGATTATTTTTAGTAGCAGTCAAGGAGGCCAATCTATAGCAAACATGCAAGCGTTCTTTGACCTTAGCTGCTGTCGGGATACAAGCCATTTTCCAATGTGCTGCAACAAGGCTTCGTGCAGCAATAAAAAAAATTGTGCACAGAATCATGTCTGAATTTCAGGAATGGTATCCGGAAATATACCTGGTAAGACCATGGCCGCTGAAGGTGTCACTTCTACCTCCAGTATTTTACTTAGCTATGTAAATAATGCCATCCAGTAGGATTCAATGAGGGGGCAGGACCACCATATATGGAAATAGGTGCCCTTTCCGCCACATTGGCGCCAACAGCTGTCATCGATCTGGGGATAGAGTCTATGTAGCCTGTCTGGTGTGAGATACCATCTATAAATCATCCTATAGCAGTTCTCTTGCATAGCAGCTGATATAGAACATGTCTGGGCAATCCATAATGCGTCCTGCCAACGGCTAGAGTACATGTAAATCCGCCTCCCAGCAGCTTCTATATTTACAATGTTCCCTCCCTGGCAGGAAAAATAGTTGATACAATTTCGAGATGGAGCCAGTAATAAAATCACTAGCTAAGCAGTAAGATTCAACCAACAATCTGCTGGTGCGTATTTGTTTGTCCAATTGCTGTGAGTGTATGAATTGAGCAATCTGGGCGTGAGCCAGGAATTCACAATGTGTAAATTGATATTTAGTAGTTAGCTGTTCCATAGGGATAAGCAGAACCTGGGATAGTAAATGGCCAATGGTTGTAACTCCCCTATCTCGCCAATATTTAAAGTATGTTTTGATGACCACTGGGAAATTGCAAGTTATGAAATAGAGAGGTTTGATAAAAATATTTATGAGAGCCTACTAAATGCTTTCTTGCTTGACCCCAAATACGCAATGTGAAAGCCAATGACCAGGGGAGGACTTTCACTGGATGCCGTGTGTTCCGTGATTGCCATGGCATTGCATCAATTGCCATCAGAACTACCATAGCTTGTTCAATTTGTACCCACTGTTTGGGAAATCTGGTTCTATTAACATCCAATAAGGCCCTCAGCTGAGAAGCAGCATATCACCACATAAAATTCGGGACTCCTAAACCTCCCTGCGATTTAGGTAGGTATAAAATATCTCTAGAAATTCTAGGGGAAATGTGTTTTCTGTTCATAAAGTTTTAGCTCAAGTAGTAATTTCATCCATCTATGACTGTACCTGTGGATGAGACTTGTAAATTCATGTAAGAATGCTGATTTTATGGATTAGAGTTGGATGAGTTTTAAAACATCTAAGTTTTTATAGTTTTATTCAGTATTTGTTTTTGTTTGTACATGTCCCTGAACCTTTGTGTGGGAAAGATGACCTTTAATAAATGTAAATAAATTGATCTGCTTTTAGAACCAAACTACCTGGATTAAGAACGTCATACTGGGTCAGACCAAGGGTCCATCAAGCCCAGCATCCTGTTTCCAACAGTGGCCAATCCAAGCCATAAGAACCTGGCAAGTACCAAAAAACTAAGTCTATTCCACGTTACCATTGCAAGTAATAGCAGAGGCTAATTTCTAAGTCAACTTAATTAATAGCAGGTAATAGACTTCTCCTCCAAGAACTTATCCAATCCTTTTTTAAACACAGCTATACTAACTGCACTAACCACATCCTCTGTCAACAAATTCCAGAGTTTAATTGTTCATTGAGTGAAAAAGAACTTTCTCCAATTAGTTTTAAATGTGCCACATGCTAACTTCATGGAGTGCCCCCTAGGCTTTCTATTATCCGAAAGCGTAAATAACCGATTCACATCTACCCGTTCTAGACCTCATGATTTTAAACACCTCTATCATATTTCCCCTCAGCTGTTTCTTCTCCAAGCTGAAAAGTCCTAACCTCTTTAGTCTTTCCTCATAGGGGAGCTGTTCCATTCCCCTAATTTTGGTTGCCCTTCTCTGTACCTTCTACATCGCAATTATATCTTTTTTGAGATGCGGTGACCAGAATTGTACACAGTATTCAAGGTGCGGTCTCACCATGGAGCGATACAGAGGCATTATGACATTTTCCATTTTATTCACCATTCCCTTTCTAATAATTCCCAACATTCTGTTTGCTTTTTTGACTGCCGTAGCACACTGAACCAACAATTTCAATGTGTTATCCACTATGATGCCTAGATCTCTTTCTTGGGTAGTAGCACCTAATATGGAACCTAACATTGTGCAACTATGGCATGGGTTATTTTTCCCTATATGCATCACCTTGCACTTATCCACATTAAATTTCATCTGCCATTTGGATGCCCAATTTTCCAGTCTCACAAGGTCTTCCTGCAATTTATCACAATCTGCTTGTGATTTAACTATTCTGAACAATTTTGTATCATCTGCAAATTTGATTACCTCACTCATTGTATTTCTTTCCAGATCATTTATAAATATATTGAAAAGTAAGGGTCCCAATACAGATCCCTGAGGCACTCCACTGCCCACTCCCCTCTCCACTGAAAAAATTGTCCATTTAATCCTACTCTGTTTCCTGTCTTTTAGCCAGTTTGTAATCCACAAAAGGACATCGCCACCTATCCCATGACGTTTTACTTTTCCTAGAAGCCTCTCATGAGGAACTTGGTCAAATGCCTTCTGAAAATCCAAGTACACTACACATCTGCCGGTTCACCTTTATCCACATGTTTGTTAACTCCTTCAAAAAAGTGAAGCAGATTTGTGAGGCAAGACTTGCCTTGGGTAAAGCCATGCTGACTTTGTTCCATTAAACCATGTCTTTCTATATGTTCTGTGATTTTGATGTTTAGAACACTTTCCACTATTTTTCCTGGCACTGAAGTCAGGCTAACCGGTCTGTAGTTTCCCGGATCGCCCCTGGAGCCCTTTTTAAATATTGGGGTTACATTTGCTATCCTCCAGTCTTCGGGTACAATGGATGATTTTAATGATAGGTTACAAATTTTTACTAATAGGTCTGAAAGAAATCATTTAATCTTTCTGCGATGGCCTTATCTTCTCTAAGTGCCCCTTTAACCCCTCGATCATCTAACGGTACAACGGACTCCCTCAGAGGCTTTCAGCTTCGGATATATTTTTAAAAGTTTTTACTGTGAGTTTTGCGTCTACGGCCAACTTCTTTTCAAATTCTCTCTTAGCCTGTCTTATCAATGTCTTACATTTAACTTGCCAATGTTTATGCATTATCCTATTTTCTTCTGTTGGATCCTTCTTCCAATTTTTGAATGAAGATCTTTTGGCTAAAATAGCTTCTTTCACCTCCCCTTTTAACCATGCCGGTAATCGTTTTGCCTTCTTTCCACCTTTCTTAATGTGTGGAATACATCTGGACTGTGCTTCTAGGATGGTATTCTCTTGTATACTTTTTACTTTTGTAGCTGCTCCTTTCAGTTTTTTTCTAACTATTTTTCTCATCTTATCAAAGTTTCCCTTTTGTTAGTTTAGCACGAGAGCCATGGATTTGCTTACTGTCCCCCTTCCAGTCATTAATTCAAATTTGATCATATTATGATCACTATTGCCAAGCGGCCCCACCACCGTTACCTCTCTCACCAAATCCTGTGCTCCACTGAGAATTAGATCTAAAATTGCTCCCTCTCTCATCTGTTCCTGAACCAATTGCTCCATAAAGCTATCATTTATTCCATCCAGGAACTGTATCTCTCTAGTGTGTCCCGATGATACATTTACCCAGTCAATATTGGGGTAATTGAAATCTTCCATTATTACCGCACTACTAATTTGGTTAGCTTCCCTATTTTCTCTTAGCATGTGCCTGTCAGTCTCACCATCTTGACCAGGTCAACGGTAGTATACTACTATCACTATAGTCTTCCCCGACACACAAGGGTTTTCTACCCATAAAGATTCAATTGTGCGTTTAGTCTCATGCAGGATGTTTATCCTGTTGGACTCTATGCCATCCCGGACATAAAGCGCCACACCGCCTCCCGGGTGCTCCTCTCTGTCATTGCGATATAATTTGTACCCCGGTATAGCACTGTCCCATTGGTTGTCCCCCTTACACCATGTCTCTGAGATGCCAATTAAGTCTACGTCATCATTCACTGCTATACATTCTAATTCTCCCATCTTACTTCTTAGACTTCTGGCTTCATTCTGCTTTTTAATCGATAGGGATAAGTTAGAATTTTTAGCTCAGGTGAGTTTTTAGTTACAGGCACTTGGACTACTTTTCTTTTTATTGGAACCTCACTGTCAGGATGCCCTAATTCTAATGCATTGTTCTGTCCCCATTAAATGGGTACATATTGTGTTTATGTAGTGCAGCTCACCTGTGTTTGCCACAGCCCCTTCCTTCCTAGTAATGTGACACCTTATGTAACCCAGCTCAGAAGTCTGAGAGCCCTGCTTTAAAAAGGGAGTATGCCTTTAACAAATGCCCCCTCCCTTCAGGTTCCCTCCTGAGTCACTGGGTCCAGGGCTTTCTGCTATTGGTTCACACCCTTAGCTCAGCCTGAGGAGATTTTCTTCGTACTCATTTCTATTACGGTGGTTTAGTTCCAGCCAAGCCAGCAGCAGACATACATGCCTGTAACCGTTATCCAAGAACAGCTTTTTACGTTCTGCCCACTGCTTCATTAGAAGACTAATGAGCCTCAACCCCACGTTCTCTTTCCCTGCGTCCCTCGAATCTACACCTTCCTTCCCCTGCCTTCTCCAGCTGCAAGGATCTCTGTCAGTGTCACAGAAGTTTGAAGCATCTCTTGTAAGTAGTTATGAATTAACTTTACAATAAAGATTTCAAACAAAGATCTTTGTGTGAGGACTGATTAGGTGGAACGTTGGCTGCTTTGAATGAGGGAACTTAGAAGTTTCTGTGAAACAAAACAGTAACAAAAGCTGTACATGCATCATTAGTATTCTTTGAAGATACCTCCATCCGAACCATGCGCTGCTGAGCGACTGTCGGCTTTCCCCTTTGTTCTAGTTTAAAAGCTGCTCTATCTCCTTTTTGAAGGTTAGCACCAGCAGTCTGGTTCCACCCTGGTTAAGGTGGAGCCCATCCCTTCGGAAGAGACTCCCCCTTCCCAAAAAGGTTCCCCAGTTCCTAACAAAAGTCTGAACATTAGTCTGAACTCATTGCATCAGCTCTCAGCCTGAGTGTAAGAAGTGATACCCAAGTCTATATCTAATCTATACCATCCAGATGGGAATTACCTGGCTACAGGGGGAATCTGGTAATCCCTTCTAACAGATTCACCTCATTGGTTCACTACAATATCTGATCGACCATAACTATTAAAGAACCCCAAATCTTGTGTCAGGATTAATACTCCTGAACAGGGTTACAGTTGTATAAGTTAAATGTATATCATCAATTGTGCAACTTAGAAAATCTAATAAAGTGTCATTAAGAGCCTTGGGATAAGATTATATTCAGAAGCAGTAAGCATAGATTATGCAAGTGCCCATCCTGCTGTTAAAAAGAATAGGACTTGCATTATATGTGTATTCAACAAATAGTGATTTCTTACAATCAAACATTTTAATGTCTTCACAACTAATAAAATCCAGATACTATTATGATTATAGCATTTGCTCCATCTCTATGAAGAAGAGTGCCCATATTTTTTCTAAAACGTTAGACAGGAAAATGTGTTGGTACCTCCTCATAACACCTGCAGGGTTCAGAGCATCAGTATTCCTTAGAATGGATGTTGTGGGCGACATGACTGACTGAACTGGAACTCTCCCATATGAATAGATCTATACAAAATAAATTAATATGTACATTATGTTATGAGTCAAGCTAGCGCCATTTCAAAGAAAATTAAAACCTAAATCCACTGTATTCTGTACCATGTTAGGTAAGCACGCAAAGGGTTTTTGATTGGTGTCAAACTGTTCAGAACCAGTCTTCTCCCTAGAATGAGAAAATAAAATGTTTAAAACCCACTACTAGTAATTTTAATTTTGAAACATGTTATAAGAAATAAAAAAAAAAGCTGTATTTTTTATATGCCATTTAAAACACAAGAATATATATGCATAGTGTGTAAAATTTCTAAAACCAATGAAACTTCTAAAGTAGTTGTATGAATTTCTATCACACCTGCTCTGCTCGACCTTGTCGCTCTTATTCCTGCTATTTTTGCTTGTTCTAAGATTTTTTCTCTTATATTGACACAGTTGTTGGAATAAAAGATGCATCGAGGCTGCATCTTCTCTTCCAAAGCCTCCTTCCCAAATCTGCTCTTCAGCTGTTGGTGGTGTGTTCATACTTTGCATGTATACTTACAATGTGTGTATGGTGTTCTGATGAAGGCCTACACAGCACATTCAAAACTATCTCAGGAATGAAATTGTAAAAATGCTAATGAGAAAGGGAGAGCTAAATCATTTTTTTCTTAACTGCTTTTCCTTAGCTACAACTCTTACTTTAATCACAGTAGATAATTCTATTACCCAAGTGCAGACTGTCTCACGTTAGCAGGGAATTCTACAACACCATCGCTCTTCTTTCCATCCCTGGTATTTTCCAATAGACTGGGCTGGAATGTTTCGTGTGCACTTGAAATAGTCGACACTGCAAAGAGTACGGGTAGCAAATGAACTGAAGTCATAGACACTCACATACAGTACTCAATTGAAATACAGGGGGAAGTTTAAAAAAGCCAATTTATGTTTGCTATATGCTGGGTTCTTACCAAAACTACATTAAAAATGAATCACTGACCAGAAAAAGCTCAATGTTTTATTTCTGTAAGCTATAGCTTTTACAGAACTGATGCCAAATGGTGACATTTCAGGTTCAATATTTGTATAGAAGGTGTCTACATTGGAGAAATTACTTACCTGATAATTTCATTTTCCTTAGTGTAACGGACTCAGGACCAATGGGTTATGCTCCCCTGCCAGCAAATGGAGACTGAGTCAGGTTTCAAAGCTGACATTACCCTACAAACACCCCTGCAGTGACCTCTGCCCTTCAGTATTCTCTTCAAAAGCCACTGTGGACATACTATCGAAAAAACTTGATTAAAAATGGATAACCGTAACTATACTCAACCAAACTCTGAACGCCGGTAAAATTATAGATGCCCTGATCTAGGGACTGGATGAAGGCCTACTCATAATCTCTTGGAATAGATATCCACTCCATGGGCGAATCTTTGGCACCGTTCTCAGGAAGCTGTGGGTGGAATGCTGTCCATCTGTCTACACCAAGGAAAACGAAATTATCAGGTAAGTAATTTCTCCATTTCCTAGCGTGAAGCCATATGGACTCAGGACCAATGGGACGTACAAAACCTACTCCCGATCGGGGCAGGAGGCCTCCCATAGTCCGGTTAACACTGCCCTTGCAAAGGCTGAATCCTCTCGGGCCTGAACGTCCAGGCGATATAACCTGGAGGTGTGTAAGAAGGAGCACGTCGCCGCTCGGCAGATGATGTCGACACAGAAAAAAAAGACAGTCTAGCTTCCACCCATGAGAGCGCCTGAGCCCTAGTAGAATGAGCTTTAACCTGAAAAGGTAATGGCTTTCCTGCCTCCACATAGGCTCCCATGACCACCTCCTAAATCCAGCGAGCTATAGTAGCCCGCGAAGCTGGTTTGCCCTGCTTCCATCCACCGTGAAGGACAAACAGGTAGTCCGATTTTCAGACAGATTCTAAAACTTCCAGAAACTGCACAAGACGCCTACTGACATTCAAATGACGGAGGTGGCGATATTCTTCCGTGTCCTTGTGCTTATCTAAGGATGGTAATGAAATGGACTGATTCAAATCAAAGTCCAAGACTACCTTGTCAAGAAGGATGGAACGGTATGAAGCTGTTAGGAAAACAAAAGAGGATTAGATGCCAAAGTCTTTCAATCTTTATTGTAGTGGAGACTTTTTTTTTAAATAACTGCCTGACTCAGGCAGGCAAATTTGTTAAGAGAAGGGGAGATCAGATATCCGGTTCGTGAAGTGAAGGCACCATTATATGAATGGAGTCTACGAGATTATGATTTTTTCATAACAATCAAGATACGCTCCCATTGTCTTTAGTAGGACCCAACTTGTGGAATTCACGGATTAAGAGGAGGATACAGATTCCTCGGAATATGGGAAAATTCCTCTTGGTTTAGAACCATGTTATGGCTTTTCCATAAAGACAAATTGCCAGCCCTGGTTTCCCAGACCCTGAAGATGCTGTGGGTATAGAGCTTCTAACGTTCATCCACCTTTAAACTTGTTTCTGGGGTGTCCCATTCCAGGTCAATCAACCCCTGGATGGCTTCCAGAACTGGAAAATAGCAAGAGGCATGCCGTAGGGAAATCAGAATAGGATTCTTTGGTTCTGTCAGAGTCCGCCCTAGGAACTCCCAGCATCTTCAGGGTCTGGGAAACCAGGGCTGGCAATTTGTCTTTATGGAAAAGCCATAACATGGTTCTAAACCAAGAGGAATTTTCCCATATTCTGAGGAATCTGTATCCTCCTCTTAATCCGTGATGACCAGGCCCCTGGCAGGGACACTCTTGGTGAGGCGAGGCATACCTCGGGGTCTGCCAATAGGACTGGGAGAGGGATGGCTTACCAGTTGAGGTTCCATCTGGATAGGGGCAAGTGAGGTAGCAGACTGTGCCTGTACGAAGGCTTGAAAAAATTCCACCCAAGAGAAGGCAACCAGGTCCATACTTAGCCCAGGAGGTACTGTGTTAGATGCCGCTGAATTTCCCTTTCCTATGGATGACCCAGTCCCGGGGTTACTCACATCCAGGGTTCTTCCAGTTAAGGCTATCGCTGACACATCCTCTGAATGAGAAGAGCTGGGCTTAGCAAAGTCCGGGGAGGCCAACTCTCCCTGGGCTTCCTCACAGTGCTGACATAAGCAAGAATAAAGATCAGACTGTGCAGCCCTAAAATGAAAAGCAGCGCAGAGAGAAAGGAGCTTATGTTTCTTTGCTGCCGGAGCCATTGGTGATGGTAACTGTGTGTTCAGTCAGCTCGTGCTTAAAATTTTATGTACACAAACTTTGGGCGCCGATGCAGGCTGCAGTGAAGCGCACGCACAACTTGTGCGCCCAGCTTGTATTCTATGCTTAATAAGTTGTGCACATATGTACATGTGCAATGTTATGCACACATTGTGCATAACATTGCACATGTACAATGTGCACAGTGCGTGTTGTGCAAAGCCAACACGCACTGTGCATACCTACGCTCTATGGAGGGCAATACAGCACGAACGATGCTCGCAAGATGGCACTGGTGCGGCCTACCAAGCGGTGTGCAGACCAAGCCTAAAGCGGGGCCTAGCCCACCAGGCGGCCACTTAACCCGGTCGGAAGCCCACTTCCCATTACCACAATGGGATCGGGAACGACTTCAGTACAGCGCACAGAGCAAGAAGACTGGAGGAAATTGGGAGGTCAAGCTCTTTTAAAAAAAAACAAAAAAAAAACACACGTACCTAGGCTCAGCACTTAACCAGCTAAATACAGAGACAGTCTCCAGCTGCAGGGGGAGAGGGCTTTGGCCATCACCGCCATGCTCTGCTTCCTGCACCTACCGCCTTTCAGCTGCTTAACTATCAAAGTCTACGCCGGGAACCAGCTACCGGACCAAGGCACACCTCTGAGGGATCTCTGAAATCACCTCAGGAATTTTCAACTAGGGAGGGACCTTCAGGTATCACCGGAGGAGAGCAGAGCTCAATTTTTTCTCCAATTTAAAAGTAGAATTTCTTTTTCCAAAAAGTACAGCGATCCCCATAGGGATAAGCACATCCACCATCTGCTGGAGACAGAAAAATACTGATGAATGGAGGTCACTGCAGGGGTGAATGTAGGGTGATGTCAGCTTTGAAACCTGACTGTCTCCATCTGCTGGCAGGGGAGCATAACCCATTGGTCCTGAGCCCATCTGGCTACACGCTAGGAAAGCTAGAATTAGAGCCAAAGAAAAAAAAGGAGATAAGGCACTATCACCACAGCAGCAAGTATCAAAATAAGTACTGAGCATTACTAACATGCAACATAATTGGATTTACTTGTGCAATATTCCCTCTAATATTCTGTGAGCTGTACATGCAAAAGGCTCTCATGTATAATATAGTATCCAAATTTGTATACAGATTTTTTTTAAACCATTTTCGTTTGCTTGTGTGCTGTTTTCCTGTGTGCGCAGTCATGCGCATTTAGCTTATAGGGAACTTTGCATCTGTGAATGTTACAGCAGACATTACTGAGCTTTGGAAGGTGGCTGTAATGAAAGGGATGGTGTGGATTCACAGAGTTCATCAATTTAACTTTAAAAAGGTGTTGTACGGTGAAAATAAAAATGCATTTAAAAGGATCTCTATTCATGGATGGCCCCTTCTGAAGAACCTAAATTATTGAAGCTGTGCCTTTAAAATGCAAAACCAAAACCTACATACACACCCACCCCCCACGCTCCTTATCAGTCATGGCACAAGTAAAGGAAAATTGGTTCTTACCTAATTTTCGTTCCTGTAGTACCAAGGATCAGTCCAGACTGCTGGGTTGTCTCTCCCTTCCAGCAGATGGAAGAAACTGAAAGGCACCCCCCTCTTAACTTGGTGTGCCACCTGCGATCCCTCAGTATTATTCATCTTTAGCAGAATGAATAGAGTACAAAAAAACCCCCAAACGTAAGAACCAATGGCTATTTCAATTTGCTCAACAAATAACCCCATAACTTATATACAAATCTCTTGTGGTGAGACAAACTGACTTTCCGCCCAAGATGCTGCCTGAGATCTGGTGGAATGCGCCTTCAGTCAGTCTGGTATGGCGCATCCGAGACAGATATATGTGGAGGTAATGGCCTCCTTCAAACACCTAGCGACAGTCGCTTTGGATGCCTTCTGGCCCTTCTTAGGACCACTCCATAAGACAAACAAATGATCAGACAACCGAAAGGCATTGTCACTTTCAGATAGCGAAGGAGAACCTGCCGCAGATCGGATTTATGCAAATCGCGATCCTTAGGAGAACCACGATCCAAATCTGGGAAAGCAGGTAACTCCACTGTCTGATTCAAATGAAATCGTGACACCACCTTTGGCAGGAAGGAAGGCACCGTCCTGAGAGACACCCCCAAATCAGAGATATGGTTCCCGACACGACAATGCCTGAAGCTCCGACACCCACCTTGCCGAGGTGATCGCCACTAGGAAAACCGCCTTGACAGTCAGGTCTTTCAACGTGGCCCGCTTGAGAGGCTCAAAGGGAAGACCACGCAAGCCATGGAGAACCAAACTCCACGAAGGACACACCTTCCCAACCGGAGGATTCAAATGCTTAGCTCCCTTCAAAAAACGGGACACATCCGGATGAGCTGCAAGAGAAATACAGTCAACCTTGTCCCGCAGTCACCCTAGGGCCACAACCTGCACTCAGAACTGCACGCCAATCCTTTCCAGGCCATCCTGTAAAAAGGTCAGAATATGAGCCAGAGACGCCCGACAGAGACAAATTCAACCCGCGGCACCAAGAGTCGAAAACTTTCCAGACTCGTGAGCCTCTATCCAACGCAAGACCTTGTCCATTAGTGGCCAGGGAGGAAAGATGTAAAGCAGAACATCGTGGAGCCATGGTAGGACTAGAGCATCCACCCCTTCCGACCCGCCTTTGCATTTCTCTGAGTCGCCACCAAATCCAGGTGAGGAACACCCCAGCGACGAGTGAAAATCTGAAATGCTTCTTCGGACAGCTCCCATTCGCCGGGATCCAGATGCTGGCGACTGAGAAAATCCACTTAACGGTCGATCCTGGCTATGTGCGAGGCTGCCAGCCATACCAGATGGCGCTCCGCCCAGGCCATGAGCCAGTCGGCCTCTAAGGCTTTTGGTTCCTCCCTGACGGTTGATGTAAGCCACGGTCGTTGCGTTGTCGGACAATACTCATATCCCAATAACTTCAACTATTGAAGAAGCAATCAACCTTACAATAAACCACCTAATCTCAATCAGAAACTTACTGAACCAGCTAAAACTATGCCTCAATATGAACAAAACTGAATGCATCCTCATAAAAAGAATCAACCCAGATCTAACAACCCTTATGCCTTCCATAAAAATCGACAACAATAATATCCAATTGAAAACTCTTGTGAAAGACCTTGGTATCTGGATAGACAATGATCTGAACCTCAAAAAATGCATCACAATGAAAACGAAAGAAGGCTTTCACAAACTCCTTATACTCAAGCACCTTAAACCGCTTTTACACCAGCATGATTTCAGAACAGTCTTACAATCACTCATTTTTTCAAGCCTCGACTATTGTAACACACTGTTCATTGGCCTGCCCAAATCTACACTAAAACCACTCCAATTGTTACAAAATGCCGTAGCCAGGGTACTTACTGGCAAGAAGAAATCTGAACACATCACCCCAGTACTGAAGAGTCTTCACTGGCTACCGATATTAAAGGATAAATTACAAAATGTTAACTACTCTCTACACAACGAAATCTACAAAGAAGATAACACCACCCTCGACCACATGACTCAACTGCACAAAACACCACGCATGACAAGTAACACCGGCAAATTACTACTAATCATTCCCTCCCTTCCCTCTGCTAAATTATCCAACACTAGGAATAGAGCCTTTTCGATTGCTGGTCCAAAAGCATGGAACTCTTTACCAGCCTAAGCTCGATCAGAGACTCCAAATCTTTCAAAAAAGAACTGAAAACTTGGCTATTTAGACAAACTTTCCCAGACGAAGTTGGTTAATCTAATCCCATCTGCTCAGAATTACTTACTCTTCTAGCCATGGCCTTACTTCTTCCCTCTACCGTTGCCTTTTCCTCTTTAACCCCCTATTCAATTGATGATTTGGTACCTTTTTCCTCCCATGGCTCCCTAAGACCCTTTCCCTCCTTTCCGTCCCTCTCCTATTTCCCCACTTATATGAGCCTCTTTCACACATCCAAGCATGTTTCCATTTAAGTTATGTATCCAAATGCTTATCTATTCATGCTTTCCCACTGCAATTCCTATTAGTATGTCGTACTCTTTTATACCTATTTTCACACTATTGACTTACGCCAGATTGTTACTAGTTGTCTATACACGTTTCAATATGTTCGCAATGAATACGTTGTATGTATTATGTTGTTTACATTGTAAACCGGAGTAAAGGCAGCCTGCTAAACTTCGGTATATAAAAGATTCTAAATAAATAAACAAGCAAACAAACAAACAAACAAACATCTATCCTCTCCTGGGTGAGGAAGACCTTGTCGACCAAAGTGTCGAACCGAGCACCCAAGAAGTTCAGAACTTGAGACGGGACCAACTGGCTCTTGGCAAAGTTGACTACCCAACCGAGAGATTGAAGCCGGAGTAAAACCGTGCTCACCGCCACCTGGCAAAGAGCCTCCGATTTTGCCCGGATGAGCCAATCGTCTAGGTAGGGGTGAACCAAGATCCCCTCCTGCCTGAGGGCCGCTGCCACCACTACTATCACCTTGGTGAAGACTTGCAGAGCTGTCGCCAAACCGAACGGGAGTGCTTGGAATCGATAATGCTCCCCCAAGGCATGAACCGGAGGAATCTCTGATGACGCTCGTGGATCCCTATGTGAAGATACGCTTCTGTCAGGTTCAAAGAGGCCAAATATTTTCCCAAGTGGACGGCCCGGTTTACCTTCTTTAGGTCCAAAATCGGACGAAAGGATCCCTCCTTTTTTGGGACCACAAAATAGATGGAGTACCTGCAGGTCCTGTAATCCTCCGGAGGCACCGGCACAATGGCTCCCAGGGACTTCAACTGACCCAGGGTTTGACTTACCACCTCTCATTTGGCGTGAGACCCGCAGGGCGACACCAAAAACAGATCCCGCAACGGGCGAGCAAAATCCAACGCGTAACCATGTTCAATTATACCGAGGACCCACCGGTCTGACGTAATCTTGACCCACTCCTCGAGAAATAGTGATAGGCGGCTGCCCACCACTGGAACCCGGGGAGAGGGCCAGCACATCTTCATTGGGATAGCTTTCCACCCGCGGCTCCCTAAGAACCCTCATCACGGAAGGGCCTGCGGCTGCGAAAGGAACTAGGCCAAGACAGATCTCTGAGTTTGGAGTTGGGGGGTAAAGACGGGAGCTCTAGCCTGCCGAAACCTGTGCTGTCCACAAGGCCTTGGAGGTCCTGGGCTTATCCTCTGGCAACTTATACACCTTGTTCTCCCCAAAGGACATAAGGGCTTCCAGCTAGTCACCAAACAAGAATTTCCCCTTAAAAGAAAGATTGCCTAAGTGGGTCTTGGAAAGAAACGTCAGCTGACCAGTTTCGAAGCCAGAGGAGCCTCCTAGCCGAAACCGCCATAGCCATATTGCGTGAAGACGCTCACAGAACATCATATAAGGCATCCGCGGTGTAAGCTACTGCCGATTCCATTCTGTCCGCCTGCTCCGCCTCTTCCGGAGGCAACTCTTGAGAGGTGAGCAATTGCTGTATCCATCTAAGGGTTGCCTGTTTCATGAGGCTACTGCAGACGGCCACCTGAACACACAGTGCAGACACCTCAAAGATCCTCTTGAGGAGGACCTCAAGCCTTCTATCCTGCAAATCTTTAAGAGCAGCTGCCCCCGCTACCGGAATGGTCTTCTGCTTAGTGATCGCAGAGACAGACGCATCTACCTTAGGGATCTTGAGGATGTCCAAGGACTCATTGGGCAATGAGTAGAGTTTTTCCATCACCTTCCCCACATGAAGGGTCGCCTCAGGAGATTCCCACTCCCAGGTTACAAGCTGCATGAGCATTGTGTGAAAAGGAAAAGGTTTTAGGAGGGGCCTGCAGCCCCGACAGGACCGGATCCTCCTTGGTAGGCTCCGCGCTGGGTTGCGGGGACTCAAGGTCCAGTTCAGCCAGGACATGAGGGATCAAAAGGATCCACCTCTTCTTGCCTAAACAAGCAGAAAACACGGGGATCGTCCTCCACCACCGGGGTGGACTCGTCAACATCCCCATCCTGATTTACTAAGAGCGGATCCAGTGAGGACCCCGAGGGACCAGGATCCGTTGCCACCACAGGGACCGAAGGGGCATCCGGAGCTACAGCCCGCTTAGCCACCTTTGCAGGCGGGGGCTCAGGATCCTGCAGCTGCGCCTCAGCCTCCAGAAAATCTCTATGCATTAATATAAATTTTGATGAAAAAGGCAACTGTTCCTTTAAGGGCTCCGCTGGGGAGCGGAGGTGGCCCACGGACCGCGCGGCCATACCGGGCTTAAGCTAGGTGGAGAAAGTGGAGAAGGAGGGAACTCCCCTCCCCCTGCAGCAAATTCTACAGGACAGCATGGACCAGACAAAATGGCCGCCGTTCCCACGCCAGCCAGGAACTGGGCTGCCTGCGATCGAGACAGTCGGCTGGATCCCCCGCACCAAAATAGCCACAGTACCCTCCCCTGATGGGCTTTCCCCCCCGGGAGGCAGCAGGCACACACACCATCTCATGAGAGTCGCGGCCCCAATTCTCCACAAGCCGAGCAGGAAAACCCCCGCGGCATCCCGTCAGCGTCCGAGTCAGCCCGGGGCAAAAAAATATATTAAAAAAAAAAAATTCCTAAATTCGGCCTTCCGGAGCTCCAGGAACCTGTGAGCTGCTCAAGCTCAGCACAGGTCGTGGCACCCGAGGAATGCAACTTCTCGGGGTGCAAGGGGGAGGGACCGGCCCACTGGTTAATCCCCCACTCACCGGATTAGACACCAGCTCCAGGGATCAGGCTATCGGGGCGTCCAGCCCCAGCTGTAGCTCTACCAAGGCTGCAGCCGGCTTGGGAGGAATAACACTGCTCTCTGCTGACGAAATGTAAAAAAATAAAAAATGTCTGTTAAAAAAAAAAAAAAAAAAAACCACAAAAAACTTGATGTAGCCAAAGTTGTTGCAAAGAAGTTTAAAGAAAGTTTAAAGACTCAAGTACCAGAGACGAAATAATGTTATAGGATCAGGACCGCAGGTTCTGCAAACCTCCTCTGCTGGAGTCAAGAGAAAATACTGAGGGATCGCAGGTGGCACACCAAGTTATGAGGGGGTGCCTTTCAGTTTTTTCTCTGACTCCATGTGCTGGAAGGGAGAGAACCCAGTGGTCTGGACTGATCCTGGTACGTACAGGGAATAGAACAAATTACCAGCCGCACCAAGCATAAGAACATAAGAAATTGCCATGCTGGGTCAGACCAAGGGTCCATCAAGCCCAGCATCCTGTTTCCAACAGAGGCCAAACCAGGCCACAAGAACCTGGCAATTACCCAAACACCTAGAAGATCCCATGCTACTGATGCAATTAATAGCAGTGGCTATTCCCTAAGTAAACTTGATTAATAGCAGTTAAAAAATAAATAAATAAATAAAATCACCCTTTCAACATGGTTCCCAATCTATCCCACCTTCCACTGTGGCCTTTACAATTAAAGGAGATATGTGGTAGATAAACAGATGCTTTAATACTATTTCATCAAATGCTATAGTGTCAATTTCAATTATGTATTAAATTGACAAAAAAAAAAAACCAAGCACTAACCAGCCACATTTTCTTTGTCTTCTGAAAGTAACCACCTTTTCTTCAAATTTAAGTTTCTTGTAGCATTTTTTAACATTTCCATTGGAACAGCCCAACAATCAACTGCTTTCTGAAGAATCTGTTTGCTTTTCTTAAAATTACCTGGTAAATAGCACAGTACAGCTTTGGATTAAACAGTTATCTGGAAACTATGAGCAAAATATCCATTATACACAGATAGTGAGACCCCAATGTAACCTAATCAGGTTGCAGTCAAATTGTTTTATCCATCAATAGAACATAGCAAATAATAGTACCTAGTGACACATCCCAAAATCCTCAGTTTTCTCTTAAAAATACCTACAATACAGGTAAGGACAAATATTAAAGAACTATTAACTTCAGCTATGATCAGCAGTATCCCCAATTATAAAACTAAAGCCATACCCCACTAGAAACCAAATCAGTCAGATTTAATCTTCTGTACCTTATTGCAAACCGATGTGATATCTCATTGAACGTCGGTATATAAAAATCATAAATAAATAAAATGGAGAAATTACTTACCTGATAATTTCGTTTTCCTTAGTGTAGACAGATTGACTCAGGACCAATGGGTATAGTGTGCTCCTGATAGCAGTTGGAGACGCAGTCTGATTTCAATCTGACATCAGCACTACATATACCCCTGCAGGAAGTGCTGCTCTTCAGTATTCTCCTCGAAAAGCAAGTGTGGATATATGTGTGTTTGAATAACTTGATTAACTTGGTTAATTTTATTAACTTGAACTGATTGACGTGAATTTTATCTGGAAACCGCCAGTGGACTCAACCGAGAAACGCCGACACCAGGTAACTATGGGCATCCTAACTAGAGGTAAAGTGTGGCATACCCATGCTTGTCTTGCTCTCGGGGATTGTCACCCGAGGTTTCCGTATTATGAGGCAGCCGTGGGCGGGATACTGAGTCCATCTGTCTACACTAAGGAAAACGAAATTATCAGGTAAGTAATTTCTCCATTTCTGAGCGTGTAGCAGATGGACTCAGGACCAATAGGATGTATAAAAGCTACTCCCGAACCGGGTGGGAGGCTGCCCGTGGCCCACTTCGTACTGCCCTAGCGAATGCTGTGTCCCTGGCCTGATCATCCAGGTGGTAGAACCTCGAGAAGGTGTGAATGAAGGACCACGTCGCCGCCAGACAGATCTCGGCGGGTGACAGCATCTTGGTTTCTGCCCAGGACACTGCCTGGGCCCTTGATGTCTAGAGGTGGAGGCTTGCCTGCATCTACGTAGGCCGCCTTGATAATTTTTTTGATCCAGCGGACTATGGTTTCCCACGAGGCCACTTCCCCTTGTTTCTTCCCACTGTGAAGGACGAATAAGTGGTCTGTCTTTCGTACAGATTCCGATCTTTCCAGGTAGTGGACTAAGAGTCTGCCAACATTAAGATGACATAGGCGGTGTGAGTCTTCAGAGTCCTTGTTCTTGTCTGGAGATGGCAACGAGATGGTTTGATTTAGATGGAAATGAGAAACCACCTTTGGAAGGAAGGAGGGGACAGTGCATAGCTGTATGGATCCCAGTGTGAATCTGAGGAATGGTTCCCGGCAGGATAGCGCTTGAAGTTTGGAGATGCGACGGGCTGAACATATTGCCACTAGGAATGCAGTCTTCAAGGTCAGGAACCGTAGGGACAAACCGCATGTAGGTTTGAAGGACGCTCCCGCTAGGAAGTAGAGTACTAGATTGAGATTCCATAGGGGTACCGGCCACTTTAATGGTGGTCAGATTTGCTTGACCCCTTCTCAGGAAGCAGGAGACGTCTGGATGGGAAGACAGACTGATGCCGTCCACTTTGGTTCTGAAGCAGGCCAGCGCGGCCAGTTGAACCTTGGAGTTGAGAGACAACCCCTTCTTCAGGCCGTCCTGCAGGAATTCCAGGATCATGGGAATTTTGACTGTCCGAAGGATATCACGGTCTTCACACCAGGCTTCGAATATTCTCCATATTCAAATATAAGTTAAGGATGTGGAAAACTTGTGTGCTTGGAGCAAGGTGTCAATTACTGCCCTCGAGTACCCGCTCTTCTTTAGGAGAGTCCTCTCAATGGCCAGACTGTAAGAGAGAATTGAGTTGGGTCTTCGCGGAGGATCGATCCTTGCTGGAGCAGGTCCCTGTGTGAAGGTACACACAAGGGGTTCTCCACCAGAAGTCTTCGCATGTCTGTGTACCACGGCCTTCTTGGCCAGTCCGGGGCCACTAGAAGTACTAGCCCCCCGTGGTGTTCTGTCATGCGGATGATCCCGCCCAGTAGTGGCCATGGAGGAAAGGCATACAGCAGGTCTTCCTGTGGCCAGTTTTGGACAAGGGCGTAGATCCCCTGGGATTGAGGGTCTCGTCTGCAACTGAAGAACTTGGGTGTTGGACCGGGTTTCCAGAAGATCCATGGCTGGGGTTCCCCAGCGGTCTATTATCAACTGGAAGGCTGTGGATGACAGCCTCCATTCCCCTGGGTTTAGACTTTCTCTGCTGAGGTAATCTGCAGTGACGTTGTCTTTTCCCGCAATGTCGGCGGCCGAGATCCCTTGCAGGTTTGCTTCCGCCCACGTCATTAGGGGGTCTATCTCCATGAACACCTGCTGGCTTCTGGTTCCTCCCTGGTGATTGATGTAGGCCACTGATGTGGCATTGTCTGACATGACCGACAGCTTCTCCTCGGAGTCTGTGACTGAATCGTAGGCAGGCTAGTCTGACTGCCCAGGCTTCCAGTCGGTTGATGTTCCAACCCGACTCTTCCTTGTCCCATTGCCCCTGGGCCGTCATTTCCTGACAGTGGGCTCCCTACCCTCGCAGGCTCGCATCCGTGGTGAGCAGGAGCCAGGTCGATGAGGATAGTGTCTTATGCCCTTGCTCAGATGGTCTTCTTGTAGCCACCATAGGAGCTGGGTCCATACCTCCGCCAACAACTGGAGGCGGACGGGTTAGTACTGGGTCATCGGGTTCCATCGTGACAGTAGGGCGCGTGGTAGTGGTCGCATTTGGGTCCTTGCCCATGGACGACTTCTAGGGTTGATGTTATGAGTCCGAGGACTTGTAGGTAGTCCCATACCATGGGGCGAGCACCGTTCAACAGTTCAACTGGTCCATCAATTTCCTTCTCCTTGTAGGGGGGAAGAATGACCTTGTCCTGTTGGGTGTCTAACTGGACTCCCAGGTATTCCAGAGATTGGGAGGGCCGCAGACAGCTCTTGGTTGCGTTGACGAACCATCTGAGGTTCTCCAGAAGGTTCTTGACTCTGATGGTCGTCTGATGACTTTCCTCTGGGGATTTTGCCCTGATCAACCAATCGTCCAGATACGGGTGAACGAGGATTCCTTCTTTCCTCAGTGTCGCTGCCACTACAACCATAATTTTGGTGAGCATCCAAGGGGCTGTAGCTAGTCCGAAGGGTAGCGCTCTGAACTGGTAGTGATGGTCCAGGATCGCGAAGCATAGGAAGTGCTGATGATCGTGATGGACCAGGATGTGCAGGTAGGCTTCTGACAGGTCCAGGGAAGTCAGAAATTCTCCCAGCTGTTCCGCCCTTATGACAGAGCACAGTGTTTCCATGCGGAAGTGTGGTACCCTCAGGTAGCGGTTAACCGACTTGAGGTCCAGTATGGGCCGGTACGTTCCCTCTTTCTTAGGGATGATAAAATAGATGGAATAGTGTCCGGTACTTCGCTGGTGTGTAGGCACCAGTGTTATGGCCTTTAAGGCGAGCAACTTGGTTAGTGTGGTTTCCACTGCCATCCTCTTGGAGGGGGAATGGCAGGGAGGTTTCACAAATTTTATTGGAGGGATGCTGTGGAAGTCCAGAAAGTATCCCTCTCGAATGATGGTTAGGACCCACTTGTCCGACATTCTCGACCCATCTTTGGTAGAATCGGGCAAGCCTGCCCCCTATGGCTTCTTCCTGTGGATGGGTCTGTTGATTCTCATTGTGGGGTGCGGCTGGGGCCTGGACCTGAGCCGGCTCCCCTCTTGTTGCGTTTGTTCCGAAAGGACTGGCCCCTGCCTGAGGGGCGAGGTGCTTGGTATATATTCTTGTATAGTCTGAAACGCTGTGATCCTCTGCCCCTGGATGTCCGGGGAGAGGGGCGTTGGCTTCTCTTGATCTTGTTCTCCAGTAGTCGAGGTACTGTGGATTCGCCCAATTTTTGGCTAACTTCTCCAGTTCGCTGCCGAACAGGAGGGTTCCTTTAAATGGCATTCTCGTGAGTTTCGTTTTGGACGTCGCGACAGCTGACCAGCTTCGGAGCCAGAGTTGCCTTCCAGCTGCCACAATGGATGAGATTCCCCTGGCTGAAGTGTGCACCAGATCGGACGTCGCATCCACGAAGAAGGATATTGCTGGTTCTAATGTTTCGATGGGCGTGGTTGCGTTCCTGGCCTGTGACAAGCATGCACGTGTCACCACGGCACAGCAGGCAGCAATCTGCAGTGACTTAGCTGCTGCCTCAAATGACTGTTTAAGGATGGACTCCTGACGTCTGTCTTGGGCATCCTTGATTGCTGTTCCTTCTTTGACTGGAATGGTGGTGTGCTTTGTAACTGCGCAGACCATGGCGTCCACTTTGGGGAACCCCAGGAGATCTTTGGCTGAGGGTTCCAGTGGTTATAGGGCTTCTACGGCCCATCCTCCCTTGAAACTGGCCTCCGGGGCATTCCATTCCAGGTTGATCAGCTGTTGTATGGCTTGCAGCAATGGGAAATGGCGTGAGGCCTGACGGAGCCCGACCAGAAGAGGGTTCGTCTTTGGCTCCGCTGAGGCACTTGTGTCTGGAATGGCCAGCTCCCTCAGACTCCCGGACATGAGGTCTGGTAGTTTGCCTTTGGAGAAGAAACACATCATGGTTCAGTAAGGTTCCGTTCCTGGAGGGATTTCCCCTTCCTCCAGGGAGTCTTCCTCCGAGGTGTCCGTGTCGCCTAGGGTTAGGCTTTTGTCCTGAGGAGGCACATCTCTGGGAGGCACAGAAGGGCCTGGGAGGTTAGGGTCCTCTAGTAGAGGCTGTGGCATCGGTGGTGCTGATAGCGCCTGGATGAATGTTTGCAGACCCTTAAAGAATTCCACCCAGGAAAAGGTTCCTGGGTCTAGAGGGCCAAGCTGGGGTTAGAGATGTCTGGGGTACTATCAGTGGATTCGGAATCCTGTACTGGCTGGGGGGGGGCCTTGCCCAGGTTCTCCCAGAGCCATCTCGCACTGTAGGCACAGGGTAGTAGCCTCTTCATGCTGCGCAGCTCTTATGTGGCAGGCTGGACAGAGGGCTTTTGCTTTGGCTTTCTTGGCCGGTGGTGCCATAGTTTGTGCGCATAGGGGCGTTCAAACCCGGTCTGTGCATTTATATGTGCGCGCCAGGAGGCTTAGATATGCGCTCCGGGTGCGCTGAGGGTGTGCGAGCAGGCAGCGAAGATATGTGTGAAGGCCGGTCTGTGTGCTTACGGGGATGCGCGTACCGCTGTGCGTGCCGCCAAACTTGTGCACCTGAGGCTGAGCGTGGTGCTGTGCGCCCGGCCCCTATGCACGCGCCTTGCTATGCGCCCGGCCCCTATGTGCGTGCCTCGCTGTGCGCACGGCTCAGTTAGGCAGACAGTGCGGCAATCAAGGGGGGGGGGAAATGGTGCTGGCGACCACGTGATTAAGATGGCTTCCCCCCTGGAGGGTCTCCACGTGGGAGGTCCCTCAAGCCGGATAGGGGTCTAGCCTGGAAGGGGCTGCTGAACCCGATGGGACAGACGCAGACGGGCGGTCTGTGCGGCTATCTGAGCCTCAGAGACATAAGAAAGTTTTCTACCTTACCTTGTCTCGGCACTTTCCAGTTTCGTGAAATACCTTCACTGCCGTGATCAGTCTTGTACCTGCTGCCTCTCAGCCGCTCCCTCCTCGGTCCGGCAGCCCGTTCCATGCTGGAAACGGGCTGCCGGACCAAGGCTTACCTCTGAGGGATCTCTGAAATCACCTCAGGAATTCTCGACTGGGGAAGAGACCCTTAGGTATCACCGCAGGAGAGCTGGGGCTAGTCTTGTAGAGTTAAGATTTTGAAATTTTTTCTTCTTTTGGGTTTGGATTTTCTAACACTGTGCAAGCGTGTGTAGAGTCCCAAACTGCTATGAAGATGGAGAAATACTGAAGAGCAGAGCTTCCTGCAGGGGTATATGTAGTGCTGACGTCAGATTGAAATCTGACTGCGTCTCCAACTGCTATCAGGAGCACATTATACCCATTGGTCCTGAGTCCATCTGCTACACACTAGGAAATCATCTGTCACAGTTTATTATATAGCTGTAGGTAAACTGTTAACCATTAAAACAGGAATAAGAAACTCAACTGAACAAAATACACAAACTATCTTGGCTCAACAGGGAATGTAAAAGCATAACATAATAAAGGTGAGAAAATTCTCTAACTGAAGCACAGAACACTTCTTAGGAAAGATTTATGCAACACTTAACACTATGCTGTGATATTAAAAAAAACAATCCTCAGGCAGGAAGAGAGAGATAATTTTGTTCATGTTTGCTGTCTGAAATTGAGAATCCCATGAACAACAGTTCATTTTGGAATATGTAAAAAGGGCATTAAACTCAAAGCTAAGCTAAATTTAGCAAATCTAGAATAAAATTCAAAGTGAGCACGTTTTGTACCTCTATAAAAGTGCAGACAATCACAGGCCCCTTAGTTTCTCTTGGGTGTATGTACTAAATATTTTTCCCCAGACACACAGAGGGGAATTTTAAAGCTATTTCCATAGATAAAGCAATACTTTACTTCAGTCTCAGAGGAGAAGGAAAATAGGAGGTGGAGTGGGGCTGGAGGGAGGAGAGCGCAAAAATATCCTGATGGGTATTTGCTCATAGGAAAACTCCTGAGATAACCTGCTTCTCCCTATGCTCATCCAGGCTCCATACAGAATCTTGAAGCTGGTTAAGATGGCTCTCTCAACCAGGCACAAAGGACCTAGGAACCTGGCTACAAGGGCTTGCTCAATGAAGCGCAAAGACCTGGGAGACGACCCAAAAGAACTCAACCAAGGAAAGAGCCTAATATAGTTAAGAGGCAACACTCGCTCTACCTAGTAAGACTGAAGGCTAAAGCCTGGAGCCAGGATCCTGCTGCACCTGTCCAGAAATGCCACTGTCTGCTGAAGAGAGAATACAGGCTTTACATATGGTGATGTCACAGAAAAAAAAAAAAAGTGTGGCTTTTGTTTTCATTTCCTTTTAAGCAGTATAATCCCCATGCATCTGGACTGATTTAGCAGGATAAGGAATACTTGTTTTTAGACAAATATTTTGGGGTTTTGCCAGGTATTACTTTAGAATTTTCTCTTTGGTAGAAACTTTCCAGGCAGTTACATACAAGAACAAATATTTAGGAATATAATTTGCTTAGTTTTAGCAATATGTAATAACTAAAAGAACTATTAAATATGTACCTTGTGAAAGTTCAAACTGAGCAAAAGCAATATGAACAAAAGCAAATTTCTTGCAGTTTAGTCTGGCCAGCTGAAATTGATCACGTGCCTCTTCAGGGTCTAGAAGCCTGCAAAGAAATTTCAACAAGTAAATGCAAAAGTTCGATAGTTGTACAACAGTTAAAAAGCATGGGACTCTTCAGAGAAAAGCTTGAATGTTATTGTGAGAATGTGCATTGCTTAAGTGGATTTCCAGAGACCAAGGTCAAGTACTATTGCAAAAGAATAATTATACATCCCTACCTCCACACACCCCTTCCCAATACTGTATCAGCAAAACAACTGTTGAATTAGATTCCATTTGAAATGTATTATGTTTTTCATTCACCCCCATATAAAGTATATGCTTATCCTACTATCTGAATATAGCACAACACACGGTGCCAGTGTGCTGAGTGACATGCCAAAAGAGCAAGTTTGCTTACCGTAAACGGTGTTTTCCGTGGATAGCAGGATGAATTAGCCATGCTTTCTGGGTGCACCCCCTGGCGGCCCGGTGTGGAACTTCCCTTAGAATGTTGGGGGGGAAAAAAAACAACCCCCCCGTCTCGCTCCTGTGCAGCAGGGTTCCCGCGTGATTGACTCCTTTCTCTCAGTTCGTAATATAGCAAAGGTGCACAGGCGCGTATAGAGAAGAAAAATTTTTTAAAATAGGGTTAATCGAGCAAACTGTCCAGGGAGGTGGGTGGGTGGGTACATGGCTAATTCATCCTATCCACGGAAAACACCGTTTACAGTGAGCAAACTTGCTCTTTTCCGCAGAAAAGAAAATTAGGTTCTTACCTTTGTTAATTTTCGTTCCTGTGGTACCACGGATCAGTCCAGACTCCTGGGTTTTGCCCCCTCTCTAGCAGATGGAGACAGAAGTTTACAAACCAAACTCCGCCTATATCTAGGCTGGTGCCACCTACAGTCTGGCGGTATTACTTAATGTCAAAGCAGAACAAACCAAAACATCTTTAAACTAATCATATAACCAATAACCTCGATACCGGTGTACAACCCCCCAACTGGGAACAGAACCCATGGTAACAAACATCATCTCATTCTGACTGATAAAGAGACGAACACACAGACAACGCCGCCTCTCCCAGCCTCAGCCCCACAACTGGGTGGGACTCTGGACTGATCCGTGGTACTACAGGAATGAAAATTAACAAAGTTAAGAACCTAATTTTCTTTTCCCTGTACGTACCCGGATCAGTCCAGACTCCTGGGATGTACCAGAGCTTACCTTACTTGGGTTGGGAGCCAGAGAGGCCTGCTCTGAGCACACCTTCTCCAAACCCCGCTGACCCTGGAGCCTTGACATCCAGACGATAGTGCCGGGCAAACGTATGTAAAGACTTCCAGGTGGCCGCCCTACAGATCTCCTCTGTCGGAATATGGTGACATTCCGCCCAGGAAGTGGCCTGAGAGCGAGTAGAATGGGCTCGCAGCCCAGCGGGTAGCAACCGCCCCTGCAAAAGATATGCTGGCCGGATGGTTTCCTTCAACCAACAAGCAATGGTAGTCTTGGAAGCCGCATTACCCTGCCTAGGTCCACTCCAGAGCACGAACAGATGGTCGGACACCCTGAAGGCATTGGTGACCTCCAGATATTGCAACAGCGCGTGTCGCACATCCAACTTATGAAGATCCTTAGCCATGGGATCCGAACCATCCACCTGCAAAAACGATGGTAGCTCGACAGTCTGGTTCACTTGGAACGCTGAAACCACCTTGGATAAAAAAAAAAGGAGGGAACCGTACGCAACGAGACCCCGACTCCGAAATCCTCAAGAAAGGCTCTCGACAAGACAGAGCCTGAAGCTCAGAGATCCGCCTCGCCGATACAATGGCCACCAAAAACATCACCTTCAGAGTCAAATCCTTAAGGGTGACTTTGCAAAGAGGTTCGAAAGGTGCCGCGCACAAAGCCTTAAGCACTACATTCAAATTCCAGGACGGACAAGGCTGCCGAAACGGAGGACGCAAATGTCTCGCCCCCCTGAAGAAACCGCACTACATCCGGGTGCGCTGCCAACGACGCCCCTTGAATCCGTCCTCGCAAGGAACCCAGAGCCGCTACTTGCACCCTCAAGGAACTACATGAAAGACCCTTAGACAAACCGTCCTGTAGGAAAAGAAGGATATCCAAGACAGCCGCCCGCGTAGGCACTACATCTTGTGCAAGACACTATGATTCAAACACCCTCCAGACTCGCACATAAGACAACAACGTAGACATCTTGCGAGACCGCAGAAGAGTGAATACCACCATCTCCGCATACCCCTTGGATCTCAACCTTTGTCTCTCAAAAGCCATGCCGCTAGACAAAAGCGATCTACCTGGTCGAAACAAACGAGCCCCTGGTGCAGGAGATCCGGAAGATACGGAAAATGAAGTGGCTCCTCGACCGCTAGGTTCAGCAGATCGACGAACCACGGTCGCCTCGGCCATTCGGGAGAGACTACTACCACGTCTGCTGGGTGCACCTCGATTCATCGTAACACCCTGCCTATGAGAGGCCACGGAGGAAACACAGAGCAACACATCGGTCGGCCACGGCAATACCAGAGCGTCCACTCCCTCTGCCGCAGTTTCCCCGACATCGAGCAAAGAAACGAGGAGCTTTCGCATTCTTGAAAGTTGCCATCAAATCGATTACGGGCGTGCCCCATCAGGAACAGATGAGCTGGAATGCTTCCTCCGCGAGCTCCCACTCTCCGGGGTCCAGCCAGTTGCGACTGAGGAAATCCGCCTGGACGTTCTCTACCCCGGCTATGTGAGAGACCGCTATGCTGCTCAGATGTTTCTCCGCCCATGCCATCAATGATCGAGCTTCGGTTACCACAGCCTGACTCTTGGTCCCCCCTTGTCAACTGATGTAAGCCACCGTGGTCGTATTGTCCGAAAGAATCCTGACAGAACGACTGTGGATGAGAGGGAGGAACTCTAACAGAGCCAGACGTACCGCTCGGGTCTCCAATCGATTGATAGACCACGACGCCTCCTGAGGAGACCACTGACCCTGTACCGACTGTCTTAGACAGACTGCTCCCCAACCGTACAGGCTGGCGTCTGTGGTAATCACCGTCCACAACGGGATCTCCAGAGGAACTCCTCGACTCAAGTTGTTCGGACACAGCCACCAAGCCATGCTGGCCCTGGCCTCCTGGGTCAATGGTAAGGGGAGGCGTAAGTCTTCCGATACTGGGTGCCAGCGGGATAGCAACGCTGACTGTAAAGGACGCATATGAGCGAAGGCCCAGGGAACCAATTCCAGGGTAGAATGCATGGACCCCAATACCTGTAAGTAGTCCCAGAAGATCGGCACCGGCTTGGATAACAATCGAACTTGCGTCTGCAATTTGACCATTCGCACCTGCGTGAGCAACACCGTTCCCTGGCGTGTGTCGAACAAAGCTCCCAAATACTCCAGGGACTGTGACGGCACCAGGTGGCTCTTGGGCACATTGACTACCCAACCAAGCGAACGCAACACTTGGAGCACCCACTGAACAGCTGCTTGGCAGAGCGACTCCGACTTGGCCCGAATCAGCCAATCGACTAAATACGGGTGTACCAACAGACCTTCCCTGAGCAGTCGCGCTGCCACCACCACCATGATCTTGGTGAACGTCCGAGGAGCCGTCGCAAGGCCAAATGGGAGCGCCTGAAACTGGAAGTGCTGCCCCAGCACTGCAAAGCGGAGAAACTGCTGGTGGTCCGGTCGAACGCCAATGTAGAGGTACGCCTCCGTGAGATCCAGGGAGGCCAGAAACTCCCTCTTTCTCACGGACGTGATCACCGAACGCAATGTTTCCATCCGAAACCAAGGAATTCGAAGACATCTGTTGACACTCTTCAGATCGAGAATCGGACGAAACGTTCCTTCTTTCTTGGGCACTACGAAGTAAATGGAATATCGGCCCGTGCAGAGCTCGGCGGGGGGAACCGGAACAATTGCGCGGAGATCTCGAAGCAGAGCCAGCGTCGCCCGTACCGCCTGGCGCTTTTCTGAAAAACCACAAGGTGACACCAGGAAACACCGGCACAGCCGGTGTAAAAAATCTAACGCGTAACAGTGTCTTATCACCTCTAGGACCCACTGATCCAACATGATTCTGGTCCACTCCTCGTAAAACCGGCTCAACCTGCCGCCAATTTTGGGTACGAAGGAATGGACCGGTCGCACATCATTGTGCCGGTTTACTTCCCTGCACATTCTGACCGGTTCCCGGACGACCGAAACAGCACCCGCGAAAGGACTGCGAATAAGACTGCTGCCGGTTAACACTGTGACGAAAAGAAGAACTCGAACCCCGAAGTGTCCGCGACCGGCAACCGCCGCGAAAACAAGGACGAGAAGCTGGAACCCCTCTGTACCTTGGTCTATCTTCCTGCAACCAATACACCTTATTCTCACCTAAGGATTCAATAAGATCCTCCAATTCCTTGCCAAATAACAGTTTCCCCTTAAAGGGTAAGGAGCCTAACCGGGCTTTGGAGGTTACATCCACAGACCAATGACGGAGCCATAGCAGACGCCGCGCAGCTACCGCGGAAACCATTATTCTGGCCGAGGTGCGCAAAAGATCATAAAAAGCGTCCGCACTGTAGGCAATAACCGCTTCTAAGCGACTCGCCTGGCAAGTCTCCTCCGGGGACAGAGATTCATTGGCCAACAGCTGCTGCGCCCAGTGCAGACCTTACCCCCCCCCCCGGGTCCCCAACGCCGGCGCTGACGCTCCCTCTCCTCTGGAAACGCAGGAGGAGCAGAGGTTGTCTCGCGACAGCCGCACCGCCGCGGACCCGCAGGCCCGACAAGCAGCCTGCCTCGGCATGCTCTGCCGCGGCGTGGGAGAGAGAGAAGCATGCGAAGAAACAAAAAACGGGACCCCCCCTCCCCGACGAGAAAGCCAGCGATCGGATCGCTCCCCCCGTGGAGGTAGAGAGAGTGAGGACCAACAGGCAGGCAACACAGACCAACTTTTTTTTTTTTTTTTTTTTTTTTTTTAAACCTGTCCCTCGGGTCCGGAGCCAGCTGGGGGGAGTGAACAGAGATCCCCGGTGTCACCCCCAGCCTCGACGGTATGCCGGAATATGGGGCTCTCCCCCACTCGTCGGCAGCCTCAACCAGAGGGAACGGTCCCCTCAGGACCTCACCCTCCTCTGGGAGGCAGAATCCGGGACCAGCAGGCAAGCCTCTGCGGTCCTTCTCCTGAGTCTAACCTTTTTTTTTTTTTTTTTTTAAACTAACTACTACCTAAAAACTTAGCCCAAGCACAGACTGTAGGTTTTGCACCCTCTCCACCTGCTAAGAGACAGAAGAATACTGCCAGACTGAAGGTGGCACCAGCCTAGATATAGGCGGAGTTTGGTTTGTAAACTTCTGTCTCCATCTGCTAGATGGGGGGCAAAACCCAGGAGTCTGGACTGATCCAGGTACGTACAGGGAAAAGCAGGTTGAATTAGCCATGCTTTCTGGGAGTCCCTAGCCAGAATTTGAAGCACAGGATACTCCCTAAGGAAGAAACATATCTGCTACCTTTGTCCGCAAGGATACAAAAAAAGAAAACAGAGTTAAGGAAAGAAACAGTTTATGAATTTGTTGCGTGGTGCAATATCTGTTGTCTCATGAACGCATTAGATTTTGCCTGATCCTGTAGGCAATAGTGAGACGTGAAGGTATGCAGTGAAGACCAAGTAGGTGCTTTACAGATGTCTTCCACTTGTACTTGCTTAAGGTTGAAATTGCTCTCTCAGTTGAGGAGCTTTCACTTTAGAAGATAGCTGTTGAAAACTTGTAGAGTAACAAAAATATATCCACTGAGTAAGCCAGTTGGATAGTGTTCTTTTTGTCACTGGCAGCCCAGGAGCATTCGGGTTGAAAGAGAGGAAAAGTTGTGAATGTCTATTTGCAGTGACAGTTCTTTGTTTGTAGTAGGCCAATGAAACAAGAACCACATCCAAGACAAGGTCCCTATTTTTGCTCACCCAATAAATTGATGAATAATTACAAGTATTTCATCATTTTATTTTATATACTGTATAAATATACCTTCAATCAATATCATTCATATTTAAAAATACCCAAACATCCATTCATCCATCTAGATTCATACTCATCCACATGCAAACCACATTACCAAAACCCCATATAAACCACTAATCCCCTATTGCTTATTTTAAATAAAACTGTTTTTGTTACCAGGACAAAAAACCCTTACTCAAATGGTCCTCTAATCAGTCACTTGAACATATCCTCTTGCTTTAACATTGTAACTATATTACCGCATCAATGTGGTATAATCATTTTAGAGTAATTGTCTCGCCCAATCACAAAGTCCATCAAATAATAGAGCAATTCGATACTTTGTTACTGTGAGACCTTCAGAGTCCACTGTGATCTCTTTTCCAATGTTGAAAATCACCATCAATACTTCAGCTCCATCCGTATCACCTGTGTCAAAAGGCAATGCAATCTTTCCTTGTGAGGTGTGTATCCACCCTAACTTCAAACAAACATGAACCGTCTTGTTCTTCGACATGTTATTGACGTCTTCAAAGCTGTACCATTCCTTCTGGAATCTCAAAATTGAACAAACGATACTCCAAAGTTATGAAACTATTCGTGACCTTAAATTACAGCAAAAGAACTAACTTTTAAATGATGAAATTGAGCACACTCTTCTCTGCCTGAGTCTCTGAAAGAAGAGAGACCTCTCATTTGGTTAAGATGGAAAAAAAAAAAAAAAAAAAAGCAAATCCATCTTAGAAAGGAACAGAGGAACCATAAGAATATACCTCACCTTTTCCGAAGAACCCAAAACGGGATCTGAACACAATAGCGTCTGCAGCTCTGAAATTCATCTGGCGGAACAGACTGCTACCAGAAACCACCACTAGAGTAAGCAGCTTAAGCAATGCCTCTCAGAGACTCAAGAAATGGCCAACCAAGTATGACAATGGAGAAATTTCTTACCTGATAATTTTAATTTTCCTTAGTGTAGACAGATGCTGGCAGGGGAGCATAACCCATTGGTCCCGAGTCCATCTGGCTACATGCTAGGAAACACTAAACACTGATTCCAGGGAAGTACTGATTATCTTACTGAAGACTGAATATGCTTCACTTCCTAAAGTGAAGGCATTCAGATAAGGCAAGATCTGTACATCAATTGACCTCTAACAAGCAATAGCAGCTACCTGCACCTTAGGGAGGTAAGGACCAATCCTTGTCCAAGCTCCCCTGCACAAATTCCAAGATAACCAGCACCAAAGATCCTCTAGCCAATATCTTCCTAATCAAGCATCAATCTTCAAACAACTTCCACACTCTCACATATGCTAAGGACTTGAAAAACTTTCTTGGACCACAAAAGGGTACTTACAACCTTCAGAGAATATCTCCGATAGATATGCCTGCTCAAGAACCAGGATGAAAAACAAAATATAGAGACGGATCCTAATGAGCCACCAGCCCCAGAATAGTAGGCCCCTGTCCTAAGGCAATAATAGGGGATTCTGTCCAGCATCCTCACTAGATCCACATACTAGGAACGCCATGGCCAACTGGGAATTATCAATATCCCTAGACCCCCAATACCCAGAAATCTTCTGCAAGTCCATCCAAAAGAGGCCACAGAAGGAATTCTGAACTGGCCAGTCTTGAATCAGGGCATCCAAACTAACCTCTTAGCTTCTTTGATTGAAAAATCTTCACATTTATGCGTCTCCGCTAACTGCCAACAAGTTCATCACTGATTCTCCCAATCTGAACACAATTTGGGAAAACTCCTCGGATAGATACTATCCTCCGAGGCCAAACCTGTTGCGACCAAGGAAGTACGCATGTACATTCTCTATTCCTGCTATAAAAGTTTACACTAACCACAGACAAATTCTTCCGCTATATGTGAACACCGGATCCTGCCTCAAGGAATTGCATATGCCACCACCATAGCATTGCTGACAAAATCCTGACTGCCTGACCCTGAAGAACGGAAACAGACTAAAAAGGAATGCTTTCCCTATTACTCTGGTTTTCAACTGAATGCTTCTTCAGGATTCCAACTGCCTTGAGCCACTAAATAGTGAACACCCCAGCCCCAGAGACTGGCATCCAATGTCACCACTGCCCAAACAGAATATTCATGATCTGTCCCATTGTCATGTTCTTATGTACTACTTACCAACGCAAAACCTCTCTGGCTTACCTCAGAGGGAGTCTCATGAAATATTTTGCAGTGGCATTGAGATCACTGACAGCAAGACCTTCTACAAGGGTTTCATATGCATCCTTGCCCAAGGCACCTGAAGATAAACCTATGCGATAGATCTCAAAATCCTCAATAAAACATGCACTTGGTCCTACAATAAAAGAAAGCTGAGCAGGGATCAGTGCTGACCCCCGGCTCAACCCAGGGCCGCCATGTGAGATGGCCCAAAATCCAAAGTTTAAAAAAAAAGAAAAAAAAGCCTCATGTAGCTCCGCTGCAACAGCACTGCTCCCCCCTCCCCCCCAAATTTCAATAAAATACATAGCAGGCTCTCTTAAAAGGTAAGAATCATTGGGGTTCAGTTGCCCCAAAGCCCCTGTCAAATGTAAAATAAAAGCATTAGGGGTTCAGTGCCTCTACCCCACCCCACCACACATTAGTCTAGGTTTCCTCAGTGGGGTCGGAGCACACCCTCGCACTCAGCTCGGTTGGTGCCATTTTTCAAAATGGTGCCGACGTGACCTTGTCCCAGCCATACAAGTGGGGAAAGGTCCGCAAATCAGACCTTGGCCCACAGACCACAAAAATGTGTGCGGCCAAATGGGAAGGTTGAATGGAGGTAAGGGCTAATCCCCTTCAACCCAGAGCCACCACTCAAGTCGGCCCCACTTTGCCAAAGTTTAAAATTTGCCACGTGACGCACAATGGCCCTGGCCCCCTCGAAACTTTCAATATATATATAGCAGGCCTCAGTTTTCCCCCTCTCCCCTTCAAATAAAACTAGTTTATTAAAAAAAAAAGTGTCTCGCCATTATTTGCAGGTAATCACAATTTTTCTTTTTATAGAAACTTACCAGTCATGTCAGTTATATATGCAAAGAAAATGAGTCATAACTATCAAAACCAGAGTTGGTGAAGACTTATATAATTGCTTATTTCATAAACACAAACACAAACCACCTAAGCACCAGGTCATTACATCTGCCAGGTAAGCTGTTTTCTTAGCTGTTGGAAGCTCCAGTCTGTAGTGTTGCGGCCGGTCGCAAACGGCTGCGCCCTCTCTGCTTTACCTCTTTTCTACCTCTCTCCTCTCCCTTGGGAAAGATGGCTGCCTCCGCTGCTGTTTGCCAACCTCTCCGGCGTCCCCGGACCAGCATGGGCGATTGCGTTTGCCATGTTTCCTCCTGAGGCCTCCTAGGGTGCGCGTGCTACCCGCACATTTGAATACGTCATGGCGGGAACCTCGGGGGCAGCCCCACCGCATGACGTCACTACCTCCAGGTACTCAGACTCCGCTCACCAACAGTGCTACGAGTTACAAGGATTACGGTCCAAATAATTCTGACCGCTTCTAAGCTGCCCACTTAGAACACCTCCTACTACCCTCCAGGGTATCTTGCTGATTCCTGGAAGCTCTGGGTACCCGCTCTTCGGGGGTCCTTCTGCTTCTTATCCACCCTCCGGGGTTTGCCTCGGGACACCCGCTTCTCAGAGGTCTTGTCTGTTCTTTCTCCAGGTGCCCTGCCGGATGACCTTAGGTACTCGCTCCTCGAGGGCCTACCTTTCCCTAGGTATCCTGCACCACGGACCTCGGGTCCACCACCTTGCTCGTCTTCTACCAAGGAGTACCTCAGCTCTTCAGACTCTCTCTCTGCTTCATCCTGCCAGATTCTCGGCATACTCCGCTTGCGGACCACTACCTTGCCTACATCAGCCATACTGCTGGGACCGGGTTCTCGGGTTACCCCACTCTGCAGACCACTACCGGACCTACGACTCTCAGCCTGGGTGAGAGCTACACAACACCTGAATATACTGAGTCTGTTCAGAACTCATTGCAGAGGTACTCAGCGTCTACAAGCACCGTCTGCTCCTCGGACAACACCGTTGCTGTATAATAACACTTCTTTCTCCTTTATCCGCTTTCTACAGAGGTCAGCCTATGGGATGACTCCTCCCACCCCAAGGGAGGAGTCATCACTACAATGACCAAGAGTACACAACCTTGCCTCAAACAACATAGAGGTGTCAAGTTTAATCTACACTACTGAAAAAGCTGATCTACTGATTTTGATAAAAGAAAAAAAACACACCACAAAAGTTTTGGAGGAACAAGCAAGGTCATTAGTGCATAAGAGATCAGTACCCAGTAGAGGGGAAAGAGCTCTATGTTAGAACACCAAAGTTGTTTGCAGCCTATTTCAATGGATAGTTACATTAGTTTCAATACTTACACTTTCAGTTCAGCAAGTCTGACCAGAATTTGAGCGTAGCTTTCATTTGCGCTGTGCTTTTCTGCGGGCAGAGCAGCAGCTGCTCGACTGTAGAAATCAATAATTTTATTCAAGTGGCTGCTATCCGTCTGAAGATTGCCCTTTTTTTCAGATTTAAGTAAGAAACTCAACCAATCTTCTGGAGTGTTGCTAGTCATTATAATACTGTTAACATTGCCAGAATGATCTACAAAGAAAAAAAAAAGTCATTGTTTTAAGGTGCAAACACATCTATAGAAAATATAAGCTAGGAAAGAGATCAAGTGAAAATGACTGATCCGAGGGGAAAGAATGAGTGACATACAACTATATAAATCATCTGAAGCAAAAGTCAAAGACTGCAAAAGCAAGTTTGCTTACCGTAAACGGTGTTTCCATAGATAGCAGGATGAATTAGCCATGCTGTCATGGGATCTGTCAATCAGGTCCGGGAGGCGGAGCCTGTCAAAGCAGAGATCAGAGCTTTGCTCTCTGTGGCTGCGCGTGTGTTCCCGCGCAGGAAAGTAACAGAATCTCCTCAGTCTGTGATTAAACCTTAGTGTAGTCGAAGGGAGGAGGGTGGGTCAGCATGGCTAATTCATCCTATCTATGGAAACACCGTTTACAGTAAGCAAACTTGCTTTTCCCCGTCGATAGCAGGGCTGAATTAGCCATGCTGTCATGGGAGTCCCAAGCTCCCGATCATGTTGTTTATGATCTATATGTTTGTACGTGATCTTTGACAGTGTGGCAGTCACCGTGGACAGGAGGATAGAGATTGCAGGATTGCGTGCCCTATCTTCGCATTAGTGGCTGCTTGTTGATCAAGGCAGTAGTGAGATGTGAAGGTATGGAGTGAAGACCATGTAGCTGCCTTACAAATGTCTATGGGCTGCACATTCTTCAGGTGTGCCAATGAGGCTGCTACTGCTCTGACTTGGTGAGCTTTCGGCTCTGAATGTAGTTGTAGTTTCTGTTTATTCTAACAGAATTTGATGCACTGTGCTATCCAGCTGGAGATGGTGCGTTTAGCCACTGGTAGTCCAGGTGCCTTTGGGTCAAAAGAGACAAAAAGAGTTGAGAAACACGGGAGTCCGAGTTTGTCCTTTCTTTGTAGTATGCTAAAGCTCTTTTACAATCTAGTGTGTGCAGTAGTTTTTCCCTATCATTTGCGTGAGGTTTAGGGAAAAAGGTTGGTTATTCCATGGTCTGATTGAGATGGAATTGAGAAACCACTTTTGGTAGGAAGGATGGCTGCGTTCGGAGAACTACCTTCTGGTGATGAAATTGCAAGTATGGAGAATAATGGACCAAGGCCTGCAATTCACTGACTCTTCGTGCTGATGTTACTGCAACCAGGAACACAAACTTCCATGTGAGGTATTTAATATGTGCCGAGTCCATGGGTTCGAACGGGAAAAGCATGAGCTGTTCCAGAACTATGTTGAGGTTCCATGGAACTGGAGGCTTAGAGATCGGAGGACGAAGGTGAGTTAATCCCTTAATGAAACGAGATAGTAAGGGATGACTGGATATAGGAATATTGTTAACTGGTCTATGATATGCCCCTATAGCACTGAGATGAACTCTAATGGATGACGTTGCTAACCAGCTGTATATAGTGTATGAAGATAATCAATGAGCAATTCAGGTGAGCAGTCCAATGGTGGTACACCTTTGGACGTACACCATGTAGAGTAATGTTTCCATTTATAGCTATAATTTTTTCTTGTGGAGAGTTTCCTGGATTCTAACAAGATGAATTGTGCCAAAGTGGAAACTCCTTGTTCTGTTAAAAGAAGCCTTTCAATCTCCACGCTGTCAAGTGGAGAGATGAGTGTAGTGGATGTAGGAGCGTCCCTTGATCTTGGCAGAGAAGATCTTGGCGATTCGGTAATCGAATTGGATCCATGATGGATAGTTGGAGAAGGAAACTATACCATGGTTGCCTCGGCCAGGCCGGGGCGATGAGTATCAGTTGAGCTTTGTCTGCTATGCACTTTTGAATTGTCCTTGTTATGAGTGGTATGGGAGGAAAGGCGTATAGGAGGCCTGTCGTCCATGGAACGAGGAAGGCATCTTGCACGATCCTGAATTGGCTACCAGGAACACCGTTAACAAGGAACACCATTAACAAGGTTAATAAACACAAGAAGGACTGAGCAGCAGCCGAAAGGAGGGCTCTGCCAAAAATTCCAATACTAGATTAAGATTCCAAAAAGGGACCGGCTACTGTAGGGGTGGGCAAAGATGATTCACCCCTTTCAGAAAACAAGCCACATCCAGATGAGTCGACAGGTATGTTCCATTCAGCTTGCCCCTGAAACAAGAGAGAGCCGCTACTTGCGCCTTCAAAGAGTTAAGGGCCAAACCTTTATTCAAGCAGTCCTGCAAAAAATTCCAGAATAAGTGGGATTTTGACCTCCCAAAGTGGACACCACGTTCCTTGCACCAGGCCTCAAATACTCTCCAGACCTGCACATACATTAGGGACGGAGAGAACTTCTGAGCTAGGAGTAAGGTGGCAATTACCGCTGCAGAATATCTTCACTTCATCAGGTGAGCCCTCTCAAGGGCAAGACCGTAAGACAAGATCAAGCTGGATCCTCATGAAGGACCGGTCCCTGCTGTAGCAGGTCTCTTTGCAGTGGGAGGCACGCGGGGGGGGGGGGGGGGGGGGGGGGGGGGTTTCTCCACCAGGAGTCTCTGCATGTCCACATACCACTGACACTTGGGCCAATCTGGAGCTACTAGTACCCTGTGGTGCTTGATTCTGCGAATGATCCTGCCCAGCAGGGGCTACGGAATGAAGGCATATAGTAACCACTTCCGGTCAGGTCTGAACGAGAGAGTCGAGCCCCAGGGACCACGGATCTCTTCTGCGACTGAAGAATCTGAGAATCTTCACATTGTGAGATGCGATCAGCAGGTCAATGGACGGGAGGCCCTAGCGATCTACTATCAGTTGAAAGGCTTTGGCAGACAATATCCACTCTCCTGGATCCAGACTCTCCCTGTTTAGAAAGTCTGCTCTGATGTTGTCTTTCCCTGCGATGTGTGAGGCTGAGAGTCTGTAGATGTATTTCCACCCTTTCCATAAGAAGGTCTATCTCCTGATACACCTGCAGCCATCAGGGTTCCCAATAGCGATACCCTTGGTCAGGCGGGGCATGCCTTGAGGTCTTCCAACAGGAAAGGGAGAGGGGGCCGGCTGGGGATCCATCCGGACAGGGGCAAGCGAGGAAATAGATTGCGCCTGTACAAAGCCCTGTACACCCTGGAAAAAAATTCCACCCAATAAAAGGCCACCAGATCCATGCCTAGCCCAGGGGGAACTGGGATGGGCCCAGCCAAGTTTCCCTCTCTCATAGAAGGGACCAGATCCAGGGAACCAGATCCAGAGTATGTCCAGTTAAAGCTGCCGATCCATTATCTGAATGGGATGAGCCGGGCTCAAAAGTCCAGGGAGGTCAAATCCACTTGGGCTTCCTCACAGTGCTGTCAAGTTGGAATTCAGGATAGGCCAAGACGCCCTAATACAACAAGAAGCAGAGGGAGCAAGGCACTTATGTTTCTTGACTGCCGGCACCACTGTGTGTTAGATTGGCTCACACTAAAAAATGTATGCGCACAAATTATGCCTAGGTGGGCAAGTGAGGCACACACACAGCCCGTGCGTGTATCCTGCACGTAAGTATGTGTCCAATGTTGAGGACATGGCGCGTACACAGTGATAACAATGCACATACCGACATCCTATGGTGGGCAATACGAGACGCACAAAGTCACACACAAGATGGCGCTGCCGTGGCCTAACATGCGGTGTGCCAACCAAGCTTAAAGAAGGGCCTAGCCCACTGGGGGGGGGGGGGGGGAAATGACAACACACTCAACAGATTCATAAGCCCACTTCCCTATGCCCCAATGGGATCAGGAACGATGTCTGTATGGCACGCTGAGCAAGGAGACCAGAGGAAGTCTCACCAAAACCCCTCTCCTCTGAAGGTAAATTTGTTTTCTTCCTTTAAAAAAAAAAAAAAACAACCCACTTATCTGGGCTCAGCACTTACTGACTGAGTACAGAAACAGTCTCTGGCTGCGGGAGGAAGAGGGCTTTGGACGTCACCGCAGTGCTCGGCTTTCTGCACTCGCTGCCTTTCAGCTGCTTGAGCAGCAAAGTCCATGCTGGGAACCAGCTACCGGAGCAAGGCACACCTCTAAGGGATCTCAGAAACCACCTCAAGAATTCTCAACTGGAGGAGGGACCTTTAGGTATCACTGCAGCAGAGCAAGGCTCAAACTTTTCTCCAATTTAAAGTTAAATTTCTTCTTCCAAAAGGTACAGGGATCCCCATAGGGAAAGCATGTTTACATCTGCTGGAGACAGAGAAATACTGAAGGGCTGAGGTCACTGCAGGGTGTATCTAGGGTGACGTCAGCTTTGAAAACTGACTCCATCTCCATCTGCTGGCAGGGGAGCACAACCCATTGGTCTTGAGTCCATCTGGCTACACACTAGAAAAACTGGAGTTTCTCCGCGGACATTGCCTCAGAATCGCCTTAGACTGTTGCAAAGCTAGTAGAAATAGGTAAGTCTGCTTATCCAGGGAGGAGACCAAGCATCTCATGGCTAATCAATCGGTTCCAAATTGGGTGTTCCACAAGGCTCTGCCCTTTCACCAACCCTCTTTAACATTTATCTACTTCCTCTCTGCCTCCTCCTCACTAAGATGAAAATCAAGCATTACATATACGCGGATGATATCCAAATTATCATCCCCATCAAGGAGTCTTTACAAAAAACCATCACCTTTTGGGACAGTTGCTTTCAGGAAATCAGCTCTCTCCTATTCAAGATTAACCTAGTCATCAACAAAGACAAGACGGAATTCCTAATCATCTCTCATGATGCAAATCTCTTTATTAGTGAAACAACCTCTCTCCCAAATGCTCAACCTCAGATTGATAACCACTCTCTTCCTACCTTCCCTTCAACAATACCTGATTATTTCAAAAATTCTTCGTACGTAAGAGATTTAGGCACCCTCTTAGACAACCAGTTCAACTTTAAAAGATTTGTTAATACAACTAAAGAATGCTTTTTCAAATTACAAGTCCTTAAAAAACTTAAACCCCTTCTACACTTTTATGATTTCCGTTTGGTTCTTCAATCAATCTTACTCACTAAAATCGATTACTGTAACTCTTTGTTGCTCGGACTCCCTGCTGTTACTATAAAGCCACTACAGATGTTACAGAACTCAGCTGCCAGGATTTTGACAAATACAAAAAAGAGGGATCACATCACTCCAATCCTGTACCACCTCCACTGGCTCCCCATTAAATATAGAATTATATACAAAGTACTAACCATCATACACAAAAACTTACATAATCTTGCCCCACTCGATCTCACTTTCCAGATTCGCCCTAAATACTCCACCAGACCTTTGAGAAGAGCTTACCTTAATACCCTCTTCGTCCCTCAAGCTAAAACATCTCTAAGAAAAAGGGCCTTTTCTACCGCTGGTCCCTCTAACTGGAACACTCTCCCTCCTGACCTCCGACAGGAGATTTGCCCTATCTCCTTTAAGAAAAAACTTAAAACTTGGTTATTCAAGCTTGCCTTTCCAGAACCATCTTGTTAGCTTAAAGCCTTCTCTACATATCTTACTACACTTCTCTGTTTATTTCTCTCCCTTATATGTTTTGATCTGTTATTAATCTTAGTCTTTTTCATTTATTCTGGTTCCCTCTGAAGAGACCCTTTAGTCACTCTTTCGACTTTCCCTTTTATTTTATTTTTTGATTTATTTTTATTTTATTTATTTTATGTTATTATTATTTCATTATATCTCATTCCATTTATGTCTTCTGCTTTTCCCCACTCCTTTTTTTTTTTTTTTATACTTACCTGCTCCCTAACTAAGCCTAGTACAAGAACAACAAATTTTGAATTATACATTTACTGGACTTTTATCACTTATGACCTTCTCATTGACTATTACTTAAAGTTGCTTAATTGTTCATTGTTCCATGTAAGGCCGTCTGGCAAGTTTTTGTTATTTGTAAACCGGTTTGATTTGCATCTAATGTAGGAAGATCGGTATAAAAAAAACAAAAAATAAATAAATAATTGATCCTGCTATCTATGGAAAACACCATTCATGGTAAGCAAACTTGCTTTTTATCCCCACCATCGATAAGCAGGGCTGAATTAGCTATGATATGTGAGGAGTCCCAAACTGAGGGTTACAGCTTAGTGTTTAAGAAATAGCAACCCAGACTCCACCTTGGAGAGCAGACTATATGAAAACTATGTGGTACAAGACTGCTTATCCCACTGTGATGTCTGTGACTGCTAAGGCATCTACCGTGTTTCCCCGATAGTAAGACACCCCTGATAGTAAGACGTAGTGGGAATTTTAGGGGGGTTGGCTAATGTAACACATCCCCCGAAAGTAAGACGTAGTAAAGTAAAAGGTAGCCACGGCATAGCGCGGAGGAGGACGGTGGCGCCGGCTTCATTGAATTGTGTAGCAGAGCAGGAGGTCACATGGGCACAGCCAATGAGAGCTGTCAGAGACATAGCGTCATGTGTCTCCGGCAGCTCTCATTGGATGTGCCCCGCGTGATCTCCCGCACTGATATCGCGCTGTCTGCGAAGACACAGGATAGAGAGGTACGGTAGCTGTTGCAGCGGTGAGATATCGCCATACAGTACTTGTTCTGTGTCCTGTGTGCATAGCAGGGGGTAATATTGCCCCCTGTTGTTCACATAACACCTATAGTATATTGCCTATGTCCCCTGTTCGCATAACACATATACTATCCCTGTTTGGGATACTGTATGAGGCTGTAACCCTATGGGAGACTGTGATATGGAACCATAAGCAGTGCTTTTACCGTACGCTATATTTTTGCCCCTAGACATGAGCGCTTCCGGTTCCAGTGGTAAAAGGAAGAGCTACACCGTTAAAACCAAATTCGACTTTTTTTCCAATATAAGACATACCCTGAAAGTAAGACATAGTGGGACTTTTGGGGGTAAAAAGAAAGTAAGACGCTGTCTTATTTTCGGGGAAACACGGTAGGTAGTAGTGAGATGTGAAGGTGTGCACCAATGTCCAAGTTGTTACTTTACAAATGCCTTCTATGGCTACTTCTTTTGAGATGTGATACGAACCATGCTGTTGCTCACATGTAGTGAGCTCTAACTGGATTAGAGAGTTTAAGTCCAGTTACCGCCACCAGAAAGAGGACCTTCTAGGTTACATATTTTAGAGTTGCAGTTTCCATAGGTTCAAAAGGAGCTTTCAAAAGTGAAGTGGGAATTATGTGATGTCCAAGGGAACCAGCAGTTTTTTCACCAGTGGGTGTAGATATAGAAGTCCCTTCATGAACCAAAGAGTGCTTGGAAATTGGAGTTCCATTTTCTGCAGAATAATAAAGTGTACTCATACTGATGTAATCACTAATCCTGTATGTACCCAGATCAGTCCAGACTCCTGGATTTTGCCTCCCTTCCAGCAGATGGAGACAGAGAAAGTTTTGTAGGCACTGCCTTATACCATGGTGGGCTACATGCTACTCCTTAGTATTTCTCTGTCTCCAGCAGTTGGAGGTGGTGCAAAACCTGCAGTTCTGTACCCAATTAAAAAAAAAAAGAAAACACACAATAGGACAATTCTTCCACAGCCTATCTTCCTAGAGGGTTGTGAGGTCCTGGTGGGACCATCTCCCCTGGTTGTAGGTAAAGAACTAGCAGGGTTTGGGGACCCCAAATTTGCTCCTCTGAACTCCAGGGGACCAGCTCCCTCCTATTCAGCCTGCAGCCTCTTTTTCTATCTATTAGGCTATGTCAGACAAAGCTTTATAAAAAGGAAACAAACATAAGGCCATAAGAACATGCCATTCAGGGTCCATCAAGCCCAGCAACCTGTTTCCAACAGTGGCCAATCCAGGCCATAAGAACCTGGCAATTACCCAAAAACTAAGTCTATTCCATGTTACCATTGCTAATGGCAGTGGCTATTCTCTAAGTGAACTTAATAGCAGGTAATGGACTTCTCCTCCAAGAACTTATCCAATCCTTTTTTAAACACAGCTATACTAACTGCACTAACCACATCCTCTGGCAACAAATTCCAGAGTTTAATTGTGCGTTGAGTAAAAAAGAACTTTCTCCGATTAGTTTTAAATGTTCCCCATGCTAACTTCATGGAGTGCATATCTGGCTCCCTTTAACTCACTACGGGGGAGCACGCAAATGGTGGCGAGTTAATTGTTCTTTGGGGTTTTTATACTTTCTCTCTCCCCCCCCCCCCATTCCTTTCGGCGCTTTCGATGAGGCTCGCTGCAGAAGATTCATGCCTCGTGGGGGCCGGTTCTGGAGAGTGGCTCCCGAGCAGCGTGTTGGTGGGCCTTTGCTCCCATTACCTCCCTGGTGGGGAAGGGCCATCCAACGGAGCGATGGAGGAACCAGATAAGCAGCACATTATCAGGCAGACACCGGCTGCGAGGAAGCCTCAGGCCAACCCGTTCCATTTTGAGTGCTTTTCGCGTGGCTGAGCAGAGATTGGTAGGTCTCCCTCCGGAGCTATCTCCCGCCAAATTAAGCCCTGATTAGGCCCGGGGGAGCACTCTGAGTATGATCCTGACTCACTAGCAGGGGATCCAGGACGCCTCTCTGGATTTTCTCTGGAGTTTGTGCTGTTGATGCACCAGGTCTTCTTGACCAGCAGTGCCTGAAGAGGAGTCTCAAAGAACAGAAGGCTTGAAGGCCCACCCAAGAAAATATCCCGGACGCCAGAAGCGTCAGCTACTACCTGAGTCCACAAAGTTGAAACTCCGGTAGTGTGGGTGGGAGGTGGCTGATGCAGGGGATGAAAACGGCCAGGCAGCTTCCATGCCAGGTGATGATCCTAAAATGCTTTGCGTTTCAACGAGTTGGCCCCTCTGATCCCGCACATCCTAGCAGAGTTGGGCATTGCCCCCACGCTAGTGAAGCCGAGCCTGGACACAGTGGATCATGTCATAGTGGGCGGGGGTCCAGCCACGACCTTCCCTTTTCACAAGATAATGAAGCAGTTGATGGTCCGAGAGTGGGGTACTCCTGAGACAGGTCTCAAAGTCAGCAGGGCGATGGACAAGCTGTATCTGTTGCTGGAAGACACTCTAGAACTTTTGAAGGATCCTAAGGTGGACGCGGTTTTGGCGGTCATAAAGAAAACTACCACACCGTTTGCCTGAGCGGCAGCTCTGAAGGATCTTCAAGATCATAAACTGGAAGTGCACCTCAAAAAGCTATTTGAGGCTTCGGCTCTCGGCATATGGGCAGCAGTTATGTTACGGGCAAGCCTACACTGAGCGAAACAGTTACAAAGTGCCAAGGAGCTCTCACCCCAGGCAGAAAGATTAGAGGCTACGGTGGCTTATAGGACTGATGCCTTGATGACCTTCTTCATACTTTGTCCAGGACAATGGTGTCTGCAGTCTCAGCTAAGAGGCTCTTGTGGCTCCGTAACTGGGCAGCGGATATTTCATTGGAGGCCCAACTCAGGGCACTCCCCTTTAAGGGAAAGCTCCTTTTTGGAGAGGACTTCGAACAGCTGATAAAGCAGCTGGGGAATAAAGTGCAAAAGCTACCAGAAGACAAGCCGAAAAGTCAGAAAGGCTTCCCGACTCGCTCTCATTTTCGTGACAAAAGTCACTTCTGTCAGAGCAGAGCTCCGGGTGTGGGTCATAGGCAGGCCTCAGGAAGGTCTCATCCTTGGCCCCAATCCTAATGAGTCCAGACGCCCACCCACTGTGGAGGTTAAACTGTTTGGGCAAGGGGGTAGGTTTGGATAGTCTGCTCGATCGGTAATTATTTCTGTATGACATCTCTGATATTTGGCATAGGTTCTGCAAATTACTTTTTGAAATTTAATCAGTTTCTTTTTCCTGTTCCTCTGCTCGTTCGTGGGAGGGATGAGTTTAGAGTTAAGAACATGCCATACTGGGTCAGACCAAGGGTCCATCAAGCCACTCCAGGCCATAAGAACCTGGCAAGTACCCAAAAACTAAGTCTATCCCATGTTACTGTTGCTAGTAATAGCAGTGGCTATTTTCTAAGTCAACTTAATTAATAGCAGGTAATGGACTTCTCCTCCAAGAACTTATCCAATCCTTTTTTAAACCCAGCTACACTAACTGCACTAACCACATCCCCTGGCAACAAATTCCAGAGTTTAATTGTGCGCTGAGTGAAAAAGAACTTTCTCCAATGAGTTTTAAATGTGCCACGAGCTAACTTCACAGAGTGCCCTTAGTCCTATTATCCGAAAGAGTAAATAACCGATTCACATCTACCCATTCTAGACCTCTCATGATTTTAAACACCTCTATTATATCCCCCTCAGCCGTCTTCTCCAAGCTGAAAATTCCTAACCTCTTTAGTCTTCCCTCATAGGGGAGCTGTTCCATCCCATTTGTCATTTTGGTCGCCCTTCTCTGTATCATCTCCATTGCAACTATATCTTTTTTGAGATACGGCGACCAGAATTGTACACAGTATTCAAGGTGCAGTCTCACCATGGAGAGATACAGAGGCATTATAACATTTTTCGTTGTATTCACAATACCCTTTCTAATATTTCCCAACATTGTTTGCTTTCTTGACTGCCGGAGTGCACTGAACAGACGATTTCAATGTGTTATCCACTATGACGCCTAGATCTCTTTCTTGCGCGATAGCTCCTAATATGGAACCTAACTGCGTAACTATAGCATGGGCTATTTTTCCCTATATGCATCATTTTGCACTTATCCACATTAAATTTCATCTGCTATTTGGATGCCCATTTTTCCAGTCTCCCTACAATTTATCACAATCTGCTTGTGATTTAACTACTCTGAATAATTTTATATCATCTGCAAATTTGATTACCTCACTCGTCGTATTCCTTTCCAGATTATTTATAAATATATTGAAAAGCACAGGTCCCAATACAAATCCCTGAGGTACTCCACTGCCCACTCCACTGAGAAAATTGTCCATTTAATTTTATTCTGTTTCCTGTCTTTTAGCCAGTTTGTAATCCACGAAAGGACATCACCACTTATCCCATGACATTTTACTTTTCCTAGAAGCTTCTCATGAGGAACTTTGTCAAATGCCTTCTGAAAATCCAAATACACTACATCTACCGGTTCATCTTTATTAACCCCTTCAAAAAAGTGAAGATTTGTGAGGCAAGATTTGCCTGGGTAATGCCATGCCTTTCTATATGTTCTGTGATTTTGATATTTAGAACACTTTCCACTATTTTTCATAGCACTGAAGTCAGGCTCACTGATCTGTAGTTTCCCGGATCACCCCTGGAGCCCTTTTTAAATTTTGGGGTTACATTAGCCACCCTCCAGTCTTCAGGTACAATGGATGATTTTAATGATAGGTTACAAATTTTTACTAATAGATATGAAATTTCATTTTTGAGTTCCTTAAGAATCCTGGGGTGTATACCATCCGGTCCAGGTGATTTACTACTCTTCAGTTTGTCAATCAGGCTTGCCACATCTTCTAGGTTAACCGTGATTTGATTCAGTCTATCAGAATTATTACCCATGAAAACCTTCTCTGGAAGGTACGGGTACCTCCCCAACATCCTCTTCAGTAAACACCGAAGCAAAGAAATCGTTTAATCTTTCCGCAATGGCCTTATCTTCTTTAAGTGCCCCTTTAACCCCTCCATCATCTAACAGTCCAACTGACTCCCTCACAGGCTTTCTGCTTTGGATATATTTTTAAATGTTTTTATTGTGAGTTTTTGCCTCTATGGCCAACTTCTTTTCAAATTCTCTCTTAGCCTGTCTTATCAATGTCTTACATTTAACTTGCCAAAGCTTATGCTTTATCCTGTTTTCTTCTGTTGGATCCTTCTTCCAATTTTTGAATGAAGATCTTATGGCTAAAATAGCCTCTTTCACATCACTTTTTAACCATGCCGGTAATCGTTTTGCCTTCCTTCCACTCTTCTTAATGGGTGGAACATTGTTTACTTACTAACGGGCCAATATAGTACAGTGCGCTCCGATGGAGTGTCCTGTTAACCTGTCATTGGACGCGCGTTTTCCGCCCACAAACGCGCATCCAACCCATCGAACCGCACATTTTACTTTCAGAAATTAGCGCCTTTGGGTAGGTGCTAATTTCTCCAGGCACCGGGAAAGTGCACAGAAAAGCGATATTAAGTCGGAGGTCCCAAAGGATAAAAAAAAGTAAAAATAAAAAAATCTGAAGTCGGCCGGCAGCTGTCGGGTCGAAAACCGGACGCTCAATTTTGCCGGCGTCTGGTTTCCGAGCTCATGGCTGTCAGCGGGCTCAAGAACAGACGCCTGCAAAATTGAGCGTCTGCTGTCAAACCCGCTGACAGCAGTCACTCATTTTGCCCGTTTCTACTACCAGGCCTCATTTAAATACTGTATCACGCGCACAGGCGAGTGGCCGTTCGCCCGCTCTCCCGCGGACTTTACTGAATCGGCCCGTAAGTTTCTCTGCTTGGGTAATGATAAATACTGAGGAGTAGCAGGTAGCACACCAGTTTATAAGGCGGCGCTTACAAAACTTTCTCTGTTGCCATCTGCTGGAAGAGAGGCAAAACCCAGGGGTCTGGACTGATCTATGGTACTACAGGAACGAAAATTAGCAGGTAATGGCAGTTATGACCCTAACAGTGGTATGAGTGACAGGCCTGCAAGAAGGCAATAAGGTAATTTTTAAAGAGTGACCATAATTAAATCCCAAACATTAATGAACATCGGGAGGCCAGCTGTTTTAGAAAATAGCTTAATTGCGTTAATTATGTGGATCATTATAAAACTTAGCAATAAGCTACCAAAAGGGGATTCGGGTGTTGGTCTTGTAAGACAATATTCCTGGGGGAATTCTGTGCACCAAAACTTAAAATTCTGCAAAATTCTGCATACTTTATATTGGTCAAAACAACAATATACATAACAGTCTAACAGGCCGATATAGAAAACCGCGGCCTGGCACGCACACAGGCCAGTGTCCTGTGCATGCAATCCAGTAAATAAAAATGTGCGAATTAGGGCCCGCAGTAAAAGGAGGCGCTAGAGACACTAGCGTGTCCCTGGTGCTTCCTTTTTGACAGGAGCGGCGGCTATCAGCGGGTTTGACAGTCGACGCTCAATTTTGCCAGCGTCTGTTCTCGGACTCGCTGACAGCCATGGGTTCGGAAACCAGACGCCGGCAAAACTGAGCGTCGTCTTCCAACCCACGGGCCGCCAGTTTTTACTGCTTTTCTGTATACTTTCCCGGTACAGAGAGAAATTAACGCCTACCTTAGGGTAGGCGCTAATTTCTGAAAGTAAAATGTGCGGCTTGGCTGCACATTTTACTTAGTGAATCGCGCGGGAATAACTAATAGGGCCATCAACATGCATTTGCATGTTGCGGGCGCTATTAGTTTCGGGGGGGGTGGACGTGCATTTTCGATGCGCTTTAAGGGGTAAAGCTAGCGCGTCCAACCGCAGGCCTGTCAGTAATTAATTTAAAATGCAATACAGAAAAAGTTACTTAAAGGCTTAGAATTTTAAATATTTTGAGCAGAAATTCCTGGTGTCCTTTCAACTCTGCTCTCTCAGGCCCCAACTCCTCCACCTCTCTACTCCTAGAGTTTGACCCTTCTTTCAGTACTGCCCCTGTCTCTGTCTCCCACACACATCTCTTCATACAGGGTCCCTCTCCCTCTTGCAGACACACCCACCCCCCTTCACAAAGGCTCCCTCACCTACACCAGCTCCCAATCTCTCACACACATACACACTCCTTCACAATCTCCTCACATTGGCTCCCTTTCTCTGGCAGTCACACATGCTCTCTCTCACTCCCATCCCTGGGCTCGCAGTCTTACATACACCTTTACACACACTCACGAGAACCTGCACCTCAGCCGCGAGCCGGACAGGTTCCGCTCGCGGAATGCCGGGGCCTCCTCTATGTTCGCCAAATTCCCCCAGTACTAACTCAGAGGAAGATAATAAAGCCTGAAATGACCTGCCTGTACATGTGGAAGAGTACTGTAGCAGATTTTGGTAACACTTGGAATAGATATGGAAACATTTCACGTAAAAAGACAGGAAGGGCTGGGGAACAACGATGGCTGGTTTTGGATTTAGTATGAAAAAGTTTATAGAATGTATAGTTTTTAGTTGTTTGCCACTTTGAAGTGAATAATCAAATTAAAAAGGTAGCGGAGTCGCAACCGGGCAGATTGCTTGGGACAATTTAATCTTCTACCATCATTTACGATGTCACTAGCGAGCTGTACCTGCAGGGTCAGCAGAGTGTTTAGGACACAGTTCGTCTGTTACATTGTCTTCCGTTTGATATTTAGTTTTCAAACTTCGGACCCTGTCCATGATGGCAGCTATCTTCTGCTGCCTTTCACTCAAATCTTCTTCATCCATTTCTACAAAACAAAGAATATAAAGCGAGATGCTTAAAGCAGTTACAGGATTAGCAGAAGGTCGAAGTTTTGTTTCCGAGGTGCGCGCTACAGGGGGTGGAGCTTACGCTTCGGCGTCACAAGGCACGAGCAAGGGATGGGAGGGGGGAAACGCTACGCCGTATAATACAGGGAACTCGGTGGATAGGGGGCAAAAGTGGCCGAACCACACAACGGGGGGAAGAAGCGGGGCCACACAGTATAGAGGACCGGTAGAACAAGAAGAGACTGCAGCGCTCCACCAAACCGTAATCGCTTCACGTGCCGCGATTCGCACGCACACACAACTGCTCAACCCGGCCCTCGTCCCTTGTACGCGCCAAGAACAGCCCCAGGATGCGCTGCCGGTCGCTCCTTCTCATACGCACTCTTCCTCCGTTCTGGATACTCCGCGCCGCCTTGCCTTTCCCTCGGTCCTGGTTACTTCACGCGCCACTCGTTCACTCTTACAGCATAAAGTTTGAATTTCAATTTTCGCCACCTCCGTCGTGCTCGTCCTCTGATTGGTGGGTTCGGAGATCATGGGAACAAACAGGAAGTTGTCGGCGGAGATTCCCGCGCAGCCGCAGACAGAAGTAGCCCTGGGAATTCGCGGAGAAAGGGGAGGGGGGGGGATGGAAGTGGTTGAAGGGAGCTGGCAAGAGGTAGTACAGGGTAATGTCGGGATAATTAAATGAATGGATAAAATTTACATGCTGTATTTTCTTTCTTAGATATTTCAAGTATTGGATTGCATGTATTAGTGTCTTAAAATAGTATCATTTATGGCTATATCCATGGTTTCTCTCGACACCGAAGTCTGCAACCTATCAGAATAAGAAGAGCCTTTCTTTTTTTTTACTTTGTCCAAAATATTTTGAGAGCGGCAACCCAGTAATAAATTGCGACACTCGTAAATTGTCTCATACCTAGTGATTTCTCTTAATCCCCCCATTCCCAGCAATCACGCACTCTCGCATCCCCTTCTCTCGAGTAGTCCATCCATTTTACATCGCTTAGTCCATCCATTTTACTCTTTCAGGCCTCCTCAGCAGAGAGGAGATCAGCTTTTTCTGTGGCTGGAGCAGATATACAAAACTACACCCCCCCCCCCCCCCCCCACCTTCTTCCCCCCTCTTTCACTCAGTGTCTGCTCTGACACAGCATCTTCTCCTTTAGCAGCAAAGGCACAGCTGTCTATATAGTGATGGTAGCAAAGCATCCCTCTCCCCTTTCCCAGTAACTTCCTCTTTCTCATCCTCAATCCATGCTCAGTAATCCCATTCTCTTTCCTTCTCCTGAATCCCCCACTACATTGTGTCCTAAATCCTTTTATCTCTCTCCCACTGTTTGCCCTGCATCCCCAATCCACTCTGCCTTGAATCTTCCGATTTCTTCCTCTTTGCACTGCATCCCCTTACCACTTGCCCAATGTCTTCCCCTTTCTTCTCCCTGCCCCCACACTACTTGCCTTATATCTCCATCTCACTCTCCATCCGTTAGAGACCTAGGTGTTATCTTGGACAACCAGCTTAACCTAAAGAAATTTGTGAAAACCACCACAAAGGAATGCTTTTTCAAACTGCAGGTCCTCAGAAAGCTAAAACCACTCCTTCACTTCAATGACTTCAGAATGGTGCTGCAATCCATCATCCTGTCGAAACTGGACTATTGCAACTCCCTTCTTCTCGGTCTCCCGGCGAATACCATCAAACCTCTTCAGATGGTTCAGAATTCAGCAGCCAGGATTCTCACCAACACCAAAAAAAGGAATCATATCACCCCCACCCTTCAGAACCTCCACTGGCTGCCCATTAAATCCAGGATTCTCTTTAAAGTCCTCATGATCATACATAAAGCTAAGCACAACCTTACAGCTTTCAACACAACTGTCCAACTAAGACCACATACCTCATCTAGACCAATCAGAAGAGCTTACAAAGACACATTGTATGCCCCCCAAGCGAAAACATCCTTACGGAAGCGCACCTTATCGACAGCAGGACCCCATCAATGGAATGCGCTGCCACCCGACCTCTGGCAAGAACCTTGCCCGTCTGCATTCAAAAAAAAGTTCAAAACGTGGCTATTCAGCCAAGCCTTTCCAGACACTTAACATACCCTCTCTTTCAGCCTGACATTTCAAGCTGACATTCTAGTCTGACATTTCCTCTTGGGTGTTTATTCTCCAGCTACCTTTACTCGTATCATGCAAATATTCGCTCATTGTAAACCGCCAGTCCAGAACCCTCTCCTTTAAATAATCAATGCATTCAAGCTCCCTTATGGCTAGCTGTACATCAGTTTTTCTAGCTGTACATCAGTTCTGCTCCCTGTCTTACTTAAGCAAGGACATTCATTTCGCTAATTGTATTGCAATCTTGATAACTAAGATCGGCCCTTTGTTCACGTTAGGGCTTTTAAGGCTGGGCCCTGTCAATTGGTCATAATGCATTCATATGTTAGTTGCTCAATGTTTTAACATTGCATTCATATGTTAGTTGCTCAATGTTTTAACCTAGGATTTTCTCATTTCTCAATGCTGATATTGCTCATAAAGATTTGAATAATCCCCTGCTCCTTGTATCGCCCCAGAGTTAATTGTTAGCAGCTCATTGTTCTCTTCGTTTTCTCATTTGTCGATTCAGTTGTTCTTGTAAAGCTTTTTATAACCCCGCACCACTGTTAATTGTATCCCCTGTTCATTGTATCTCCCCCGAGCGAATTCTTGCAGTTGCATTGTAAACCGATGTGATATGTATTTTATACAGGAACGTCGGTATAGAAAAGTTAAAAATAAATAAATATGTCCCCCTTCACTTTCACCCATCTCCTGCAAGCAGCAGGAGTCCCCTGTCCCCCAGCAGACCTGTTCAGCAGCAGGAGTTCTCTTTTCCCCACCACTCTGCCCAGCAGCAGCAGTCCCCTCTTTCTTTTTCCCCTCCCCCAATCTATTGCACTTCAGCAGTCCTTTCTTTGGTTCCCCTCTTTACCTCTCCTATCCCTCTTTCTGTCTTTCCTCCCTCATGTTCCTCAAGCTACAATGCTGTAAATCTTTCTGCAGTGGCAGCAGCAATAAGTTTCCTGAAAAAACGTTAACACAGGGCCAATGAACCATGAAGCAGCCTCTCCCTTTCTCCTACACAAGCTTATTTCATTGCAGTATCTGAAAACATGAGTGGCTGGGAGTCCTCCAGAACAGATTTAGGAACCACTTCCCTAGATCCTTCAGCCTTGCACAGCCTCCTCAATTTTCAGACTCAGGTTCCCCCTTAGTTTTTATAATTAAACTCAACTATCATTATGTCCCTACCACAAACCTTCCCAGATTAATCCTGTAAAACAGGGGCAGTTCTATAATGAGGCAGGGTGAGGCGGCCTCTTTAGGCAGCAAGATTTTGAGGCGGCAAAATTGCCCCCTGAAATCTTCCTGCCACAGCCGCCTCACCCTAACTTTATTATGCCTTTTTATTTTTTCCCAGCTGAAGAGAAGAGCAGGGCTGCTGGTGCTGCAGCCTGAAGAATAACCTGCTGGAAGACAGCTATGCAGTGACTGGAAGAAAGTCGTGCGGGGCCAAGGCAGAACCCATCCTGGCCGGCAGCGGCTGAAGAATGAAAGGGGCTGTGAGCCACCACCAGAGCCCAAGCCGGCAGCAGTTGAAGAAATATCAGAAGGGGTTGTGGGCCGCCAGAACCCAAGCTGGTGATCCCTGAAGACAGCTGTAGTGTGCCTATGGCCAATGTAGCCACGGCCATAGGCACTGCTACAAAAAGGTGCCAACGAGAGCAGTGCGGCTGTCCGCCAGCGAGACCTCAGCAAAAGAAAAGCAGCATTGCCCTGTCGACAGCGTGGTAAGCGCAGCCTTAGTAAGTGGAAAAGCAGTGTGGCCCCACTGGCAATGCTGCTGATTCTGGCGGGACTGTGCTGTTTTTCCATTTACTAAAAAAGCACTTGCCACGCTGACAATTTCGACAGGGCCGCACTGCTTCAGAAAAGCAGGAATGCCCCGTGGCCGGAAATCATTCCCTTGGCCACGGGCGCTGAAGAAGGAAATTGCTGCTGCCTGCTAGGTCAAGAAGTGAATGAGAAACAGCATGCGTGCATGTCTGTGGGAGAGTGAGCATATATGTGGGGGAGAGCATTTGGGCTTGTGTGTGGGAAAGTGAGAGCATGTGTATGCACAGCTACCCCAGTTACTCTCTGCCTGCTAATCCATGACAATTTCAGGGCATCTGGAAATCAAAATTTTCAAAGTATGATTAACCGGGAATTTTTTTAAATCCTTATTTTAATTGTTGGGTGTTATTTGATGTGTCTGATCTGAAATGTTGTATTGATGTTTGGAAGATTTTTTTTTTTTTAATTTTTTATTTATTGAAATTATTACATTTAACAATCAATATAATCTTGTCTGAACAGAAAAATATCAGCCATACCACAAGTATTAATTTATAATAAAACAAAATACATATTCTAACATAAATATTGGCTGCATTATTATAGTCCTCAATATAGAGAGATCCAATACTCATGAGATCTTTAAATCATACTATAACATTATTAACAAAGAAAATAGTACCGTATTTTTCGGACTATAAGGCGCACCGGATTATAAGGCGCATTATCAATGAGCGCCTGCTAAGGCGTCCAGGTTCATATATAAGGTGCACCGGATTATAAGGCACACTGACCATAGGGCAGACTTTAGTCAACTTTATTCAACTCTTTCACAATAACTCTCAACTTGTTCAGTTGTAACGAGTCGGTCTTAGCTCTTCAAGGTTCAGTGATGATTCCAGCCTTCATGAAAGATCGGATGACACTGGAGACTGATACCTTCTTCCAGGCATCCACGATCCACTGGCACATAGTGGCATAACTCGTCCCTCAGGCATTACATCACATCTTTCCTTTCCGATCAGTCTCTCTCTCATGCATGCACACACACACAGGATTCTCACTCCCATGCTGTATCTCATACACACCCATGTTTCTCACTCCTATGCTAGCTGTCTCCACATGCACAGGCTTCTCATTCCCTTAATCACTTTCTCTCTCACACACACACACACACTCCAGTCATCTCCCTGACCAGTCAGTTCCATTGTCTCTCTTATATACACACATCACCTCTCTGACCAGTTTCTCTCTCTCACACACTTTACATAGATGATCTCAATCAAATGCTCTCACACACAGGTTCTCACTCACAGTTACACATGCACACTCTCAATCACACATACATTCTCTTCAGGCTGGCTGGTTCTCTCATTTCCTGCCCCCCAGCACACATGATAGCTGCAGCAGCCTCCTCCTCTAGTTTCTTTCAGTTAAAAAAAACAAAACAAAAAACACAACTGTTCATTCCTCCACCACAAATCCATCAAATCCTTCATCTTCAGTGTCTGAGTTAAACAGTTGGGCGATTTCTATATCAAGCATGCTCGGGTCCCCCTCATCATTATCCGAGTCGGTCTCGTTGCTGCTGCTTAGCTCTTCAGTGATGATTCCAGCCTTCATGAAAGCTCGGATGACACTGGAGACTGATACCTTCTTCCAGGCATCCACGATCCACTGGCACATAGTGGCATAACTCGCCCGGCGTTGCCTCCCTGTGTTGGTGAATGTGTGGTCACCTTCTGTCATCCAACGCTCCCACGCTGCTCTCAATTTAACTTTAAATGACCTGTTGATGCCGATATCTAGCGGCTGGAGCTCTTTGGTTAATCCACCCGGAATTACGGCAAGCTCTGAATTAGTTTTCTTCACTTGGGCTTTGACAGTATCGGTCACATGGGCGCGCATGGAGTCACAGACCAATAGGGATGGGGATTTGTGAAAAAAGCCGTCCGGTCTCTTGACGTAGACCTCCCTCAGCCACTCAATCATCTTCTCCTCGTCCATCCAGCCCTTTGGGTTAGCCTTGATGGTGACACCAACAGGAAACTTTTCCTTTGGCAAAGTCTTCCTCTTGAAAATGACCATGGGTGGTAGTTTCTGGCCATTAGCCTGACAGGCGAGAACTACAGTGAAAGATGACTTCTCGTTTCCTGTGGTACGTATAGATACCGTACTGGTCCCTGTTTTCTCAACAGTACGTTGTACGGGGATATCGAAAGTGAGGGGGACCTCATCCATGTTAGTGATGTGTTCTGGCTGGATATTCTTTTCTTTTATCTTGGTTATGCAGTAGGTGCGGAAAATGGCCAGCTTCTCTTCATAATCCTTTGGCAGTTGCTGGCAGACAGTAGTTCTGGTGCGGATGGAGAGATTACACCTTTGCATAAAACGAAAGCACCATGAAGGACCTCCTCGAAAGTCCTTGATCTCCATGTCGCGTGCTAACGCTGTGGCTTTGAGTCGAATAGAGACAGTGGAGACGATTCTACCTGCGGTTCTCTGTTCGATAACCCACTGATCTATTTTGTCCTCCAAATGTGGCCATCTTGCTTTGTTTCCTCGGAAACTCAGTTTGGTCTTCTTTACTTGGCATAGGGCATCTTCTTGTTTCCTCCACTTACGCACCATAGATTCATTAATGTTGAATTCTCTCGCAGCTGCTCTATTTCCATGCTCTACTGCATGACTTATAGCTTTAAGCTTAAAATCTGCATCATAAGCATGTTTCTTAACAGGAGGCATTTTGGAGTAGTGGGTATAAACATTTATTGAATGCACGCACATTAATGCTGGAGCACAGATACTGCATGGCTCAGAGCCTTTTTTTTTTAATCGGTTGCGCTCGGGTCAGGAGGAATCCGGGTAAACCCTTTAAAAAAGAGCCGGGTCTAAGTCTCTGCCTGCACGGCTCAGAGCCTTTTTTTTTAATCGGTTGCGCTCGGGTCAGGAGGAATCCGGGTAAACCTTTAAAAAAGAGCCGGGTCTAAGTCTCTGCCTGCACGGCTCAGAACCATTTTTTTTACCGTTATCGGTTGCGCTCGGGTCAGGAGAAATCCGGGTAAACCCTTTAAAAGAGTAAAGAGAGCATACGTGGTCGGCAGTAGCAAGAAAAAGATCGCATTTAAACGCTCCACTTCTGCACGTGCTGATGCTCCTCCTCCTTCCTGCCTGTGCGTCACCGGAAGTAAACTTTACCGGAGCTGCGTGGGCAGGAAGGAGGGGAAGCATCAGCGCGTGCAGAAGTGGAGCAGCACCTGCGTTTACGGACCGAGAAGAAGAAGAAGAGGCCCGGTAGCAGGGCCACTGCAGAGCCCATCCTGCGGCGACCCGCAAAGAGGAGGCCTAGAGGTGAGTGGCAGCAGAATTCATATATAAGGCGCACCGGATTATAAGGCGCACTTCCGATTTCTGAGAAAATCGTAGGTTTTTAGGTGCGCCTTATAGTCTGAAAAATTAGACTTACAACTTGCATATATAGAACTACTCAGTTTATGAGGTGAAGGTACATCTGGGCCAATTATTTCTGTACTGGGAGTCACTGATATAAATTTTAACAGTTGAGATGGAATATAAAATATATAATTAACTTTCTGGTACTTATATAACACTTACAAAACAATATAACAAGGTTTCGGGTCAATTTTTCAAATTTCAACACGCCATATATAGAAATGCAGTTACTATACGAACAAATTATGTAGGACCGCTGCCAACGGGATCTGTATGACAATCAGACCCGGCATAGGAGAGGTCACATTACTTTATTAATAATATTGAAGTCTTTCAAAAATTATATTGCCACGGGAAGATAAACCTATGAATTCAAAATTCATCTAGACAAAAGCTTTTTGTGGCTTTGTTTTGAATACGACAGGGACTTTTGGCAGGTCTTGAGGGGGTGGGGGTTGTAGTAAATTAATTTGGCAGGTCTGGGGGGGTCAGGAGGGTGGGGGGGGTTTGTTAGATTTTTTTTTTTATATATATTCGCTCCATAAGACGCAAAACCTCAAGGGAAAGATACCATATTGGAGGGACGAGGGGGGGGGGGGGGGCGAGGGGGGGGGTCCTGCCTCGGGTGACAACAGGGGGAGGGGTGCCATTACCGCCAGCATATAGAAAGGTTCCGCGGTGGCATGGAGAAGTGATGTGCTGGCAGGGTTTCCACTCCCTGTCAGCAAAAGCGAGGTCCGGCAGAAGAAGAGGCTGGCGGCAGATGAAGAAGAGGCCCAGGGGTGCTGCTGGTTTTTCCACGGAGCCAGCAGCAGAAGAAGAGACCCTGCTGTGTCGCTGGTGTTTCCCCAGAGCCGGCGGCAGAAGAGGCCCTGCTGTGCAGCCAGTGGCTGAACAAGAGGTTCAAAATGTGTGTGAGAGAGCGAGACACTGGCCCTATGAGAGTGAGTGGCAGTAAATGAGAGGTGTGTGTGTGTGTATATCTATATGTATATGAGAGAGTGAGTGTATATAAGACTGCATATGTATGTGTCTGTGTGTGTGTGTGTAAATGTATATATATATATATATATATAAGAGGGTGTATATGTGTGAAAGGTTGCCTGTGTATGTGGGGGTGAGAGAGGAAGCATATGTGTGTGAGTGAGAGAGAGGAATCGTGTGTGAGAGATGGAGAGGAAGCAGGTGTGTGTGAGAGAGAGAGACAGAGAAAACATGTGTCTGTCTCTCACCAGACACATTCAAGCTTCCTCTATCTCTCACCAAGCATACATGTGTATGTGAGACAGAGGGAGCATATTTTTTTGTGTCTCTGTGGGTTTGTACCCCAAGTCCACGACAATCTCAGGGTAACAGGTATGGAGAGTTGGGGATTTTTAAAATCCTTATTAGTTTTAATTAATAGGTGTTATTTGATGTCTTCTGTTTTTGAAATATTTTATCGGTTTAAGAAATGTTTAAAATTTTGTACAGGAGCTTCTAATTACTGAATATTCTATTCATCAGCTGTTTTGAAATTTATATTTTTTAGTATGGTTTTACTATTTTGATTGATTTATATTCTTGATCGTATTGTTTTGAGAGTGATTTTCTGCTTTTCCATTGTTGCACTGCATACAGAATCTAGCTTGTGGTTTCCAATTCAGTTTTTGTCTGCATGTGTGTGAGAGACACAGAGGATGCATGTGTGTGTGAAGAAACAGAGATAGAAGAAGCTTTGTGTGCGTGTGTGTGTGTATGTGAGAGAGAGGCACAGAGGAAGTGTGTGTGTCTCACACTCTCTCACACACACACACACATTACGTTTGATGAGACAGAGGAAGCATGTGTGTGTGTGTGAGAGAGTGTGAGATACACACACATGCTTCCTCTGTGCCTCTCTCTCACATAAGCACACAAAGCTTCCTCTCTCTGTTTCTTCACACACACATGCATCCTCTGTGTCTCTCACACACGATGAGACAGAGGATGCATGTGTGTGTGTGTGTGTGAGACAGGGAGCATCTTATGTATGTGCATGCGTGCCCCCAGTCTACGACAATATTAGGATGATAGATATGGAGAGTGGGAGATTTTTGAAATCCTTATTAGTTTTAAATATTGGGTGTTACTTGATGTGTTTGCTGTTTTGAAATATTTAATCGATGTTTAGGAAATTTTAAAATTATATATTGGGGGGGGGGGGGGGGTGCCAAAGAAAGTATCTGCCCCAGGTGTCAACTACTTTAGGTATGCCACTGGAGTGGGATCTGGGAGTAATTGTATCTAATGATCTTAAGGTGGCCAAACAAGTGGATAAAGCGACGGTAAAAGTCAGAAAGATGCTTGGCTGCATAGGGAGATGAATGGTCAGCAGAATGTAGGAGGTGATATTATGCCTGTAAAGGTTTCTTGTGAGACCTAACTTGGAATACTGTGTACAGTTCTGGAGACCGCATCTTCAAAAGGATATAAACAGAATGGAGTCAATCCAGAGGGTGGCTACTAAATTGGTCAGTGGTCTTCATTCTAAAGGTTATTGGGATAGATTTAAAGATCTAAACATGTATACCTTAGAAGAAAGGTGAGATAGGGGACATGTAATAGAGATATTCAAATATCTCAAATGATTCTATGCACAGGAGGTTATCATTTTTCAATGGAAAGGAGTTTCTAGAATGAGGGGGTTGAAAGGGGGTAGACTCAGGAGTAATCTTAGGAAATATTTCTTTACAGAGAGGATGGTAGATGCGTAGAACAACCTCCTAGTGGAATGGTGGAGACAAAAATAGTATCTGAATTCAAGAAAGCATGGATAAATACAGGGGATCTGTAAGGAAATAATGGGAATTATAGTGCTAAATTAATTGGACCGATAGGTAGACTGTATGGGCCATATGATCATTTTCTGCTGTCATGTTTCTAAGGGGGTCATTTATCAAAATGCGGTAAGGCGTTTAGGGGTTAATGCATGCGATAGGCCCTTACCGCATGTGAACATGTCTTTAATGCATGTGAAGCACCATATCGTATGGTGTGATGCAAATTTGGAAAAGAGGAGGAGTTAGGGGTGGGATGGGTTTGCCAGTCTGCACAGACTTAACACTGATTTTAACTATGGGTTTTATTGCATTTCATGATGTCTTGTGAAATGCCTGTTTTAGTAGATTTGAAGCTCCTAGGGCACCAGCCAAGCCTTCTGGGGTGGGGGAGAGAGAGAGAGAGTGAGGGAGAGCACAAGCCTAGCCATAATGTCCTTTCCCTAGATAGGTATTTGTATCCCTATGGGTGGCCCACCTAGTAACTCGAGGTGAGGTTTAAGTATCAGTGTAGGGGGTTAGGGGCCACTTTGACATTCAACGTGAGACGTACGAGCAGTAAAGTGGTCTCTTGTGAAGATTTGATGACCTACGGATAGAGGAAACTCACCCAAAGATGAGATTTGTGCAGTGTTCTCTCCACCTAGCTTGATGTTACCCAGGTAGCGAGTCCATCAAGCTAGGTTGAGAGAACCTTGCACAAATCTCATCTTTCAGTGAGTTTCCTCACTCCGTAGGTCATCAAATCTTCACAAGAGACCACTGTTCTGTTCGTACATCTCACGTTGAAAGTCAAAGTGGCCCCTAACCCCCTACACTAATACTTAAACCTCACCTCGAGTTACTAGGTGGGCCACCCATAGGGATGCAAAGGCCTATCTAGGTAGAGGCCATTATGGCTAGGCTCGTGCCCTCTCTTTTCTCTCTCTCTTTCTCTCTCTCTCAACAATGGTCTCCCAGTGGTTGAATGCAGGTCTGGCACTTATCACAAAATCTGAAAATGTTATCACAATTTGCACTCACTTAGCTCTTCGCATAGGTAATTAGTGCAAATTGCAATAAACTGTATATTAGCATAAAACACACCCCTTTTGCTATCACATGCGATACTTATCGCATTTTGATAAATCCAGGCCTATGTTTCTAATGTATCCCATAGTCTAGAAATCCTATGAGCTGGAATATAAGCTCTTGTGTTTAATTGGTCAGGTCTAACTCAGTCAATTTTTAACAGTGGTGATTGATTAGAAATTTAAATGACCATAATCTAGAAATTTCACTGACCATTTTTTCAGGTATCATTCAATACATAAGAGGCATGTGTCTGCATGAGTAAGTGCAATAGTTCAAATTTTGGTGTGGAGTGTCTGGAGTAAGTAACGGCAGAGTAGCCTAGTAGGTAGAGCAGTGGGCTACAAATGAAGGCTGAAATCCCTCTGCCACACCTTGTGACTTTGGGAAAGTCACTCCACCTTCCATTGCCTCAAGTACAAATTTACTCCATCATTCATTAAAAAAAAGTTAATAATGTGCATGCGTTATCAAAAAGGGGCATGTTTATGGAAATTTGTAAGTTACCGCACCATGTGGTAACTTACTGCTTGCATATGTATTATCACATGGTGTGCTAAGGAGGGGGGAGAGACACTCTCTACAAGGCCCTCATAGTAGTTAAGTATTTATATCTCTATAGGAGGGCCACCTAATAGGTCGAGGTGAGGTGTTAGTGGTGGTTTAGGGTTTAGGTGACAGTTTTGCATATAGAGTGAGACCTACAAATAGCACAGTTCATCTTGGTGAAGATTTGACGTCATTTAGATTGAGGATGAGAGAACATAGTACAAAATTTGTGAGACTTTCCTCACTCCAAATGACATCAAATCTTCATCAAGGCTGTTCGTACATCTCACTCTACATATGTTCCCACCCTCCTCAAAAATGTACATTCGCGCCTTGCACTCCAGTGTTCTTTGCATGCGTTATGGCATTAACACACGCGTTATCACCATAATGCATTTTGATGAATCATGCAGTTAGATTGTCAGCCCATTATGGACAGGGAAATACCTAGAGTACCTAAAAAACAAAATGAAATGGTCATTGCATATTTACTCATTATTTCTTGATTATAAAACTAGCCCTGAAGCAGCTGTGGTGCAAAACAGCCATGTTGGTTGTTTTTTTTACTCTCTGAAGGGCTCTACAGTTTCAAATCATACTTTGGTGTGCATCAAAAATTCTTAAGAGAGACACACAAACAACATGAGAAGATAAGTGTTTTCTTTATGATGATGCTGAATTTTTTATTAGAGAAAAAATATAATGGAAAACTTTTCAAGAAAAGCCTACGTGCACATGAATACATTCATTTACATTTAAAAAAAAATGGAGGTTTTTCAGACCTGTGATTGTTAAGAACATAAGAACATGCCAAACTGGGACAGACCAAGGGTCCATCAAGCCCAGCATCCTGCTTCCAACAGTGGCCAATACAGGCCATAAGAACCTGGCAAGTACCCAAAAACTAAGTCTATTCCATGTTACCGTTGCTAGTAATAGCAGTGGCTATTTTCTAAGTCAGCTTAATTAATAGCAGGTAATGGACTTCTCCTCCAAGAACTTATCCAATCCTTTTTTAAACACAGCTATACTAACTGCACTAACCACATCCTCTGGCAACAAATTCCAGAGTTTAATTGTGCGTTGAGTAAAAAAGAACTTTCTCTGATTATTTATTTATTTATTTGCCGTTTTTATATACCGACATTTGTTTAGTAACCTCACAACGGTTCACAATTAACAGAAACACTGCAGCTGTGCCAGATAGAACAAACATGGAAGGTCAGCTGGTCCCTGTGACCGGCTGGCCAGGATAATGTGGGCCCAGGCTCTCTCGGGGAACAGACCCGGGTTCGGGGTGAGTAGCAGGTCAGGAACGGTTAGGTCAGGTTAAGGTCAGGGGGGGGGGGGAAGTAGGGGAGTGAGAGGAGTGCCGGCATGCTGGCGCGAGATAGGTTGGGGCTGGGGAAAGAGGCTGTGCTGGCCTGCAACGATTGGCAGGCGAGCACGAAAGGGGGCTGGGGGTAGGCGGAGTCTCGGGGCAGCGTGGTGTTGGTCTTTCACTTCGCCGCAACTGCCCCGAGAGCTGGCCGGCCGTTTCGTTTCCCGTCCCACCCGCCCTTTTCTCTTCTGGATTGTGATTGTTTGTTTTGTCGCAGCTGGCGGATGGCCCGAGCCGATGCAGCTATGTTCAAGGAACTAATAAGATGGAATTATGTGGCAAATGTAAAATGGAGGACAACTGGGGTAGTTGTCGGTTGCGGATTCCTTGCTGGCTGGTGGCGGGAGTCCCCTGGCCTGGCTCCTTGCTAGTCGGCGGCGGGGGCCCACCGGGTTGACTCTTTTGCTGGCAGATGGTGGGAGTCTGAATCCGGTGAGGGCCGAGGATCGAGCCGTGTAGCTGGCGAAGATCGTCTTGCTTGAGGAGTGGCGGACGATTGGTTGGTGCTTGTTGTTAAAGTTGTAATGTTAATACAATGGCTCGGACCTCCAGGTTTATTAAAGCTGCGGCCCAGTTTACCCAAAACGTGTTGTCTGTAGCATTTATTTAACGTGTGAAAGGGGGCGGATGTGAGAGAGTGATGTCCTGGATGCCCATATTATGTGCAACAGTGCTTTACAAAAAACAATAAACATTTACAATAAACAATAAACTTTACAATAAACTTGTTAACGGGGGGGGGGGGGGGGGGAGGGGAGAGAACAGTGGAACAATGAAAGGAAAAAATAATATAATGGTACAAAACAAATTGTTATCGCACTGAATTTATGTCTATAAATAAATAGAATGAATTTGTAAGTCTACAAATAAATAGAATGAATTTTATAAAACACAATTGGAAAAGAGAAAAGCTGGGTATGAGAGAAAGAAATGGGATAGAAGTCTTATATACAATTGATATACAATCAATATACAATTGATATGAATAATTGTTTTAAATGTGATTAGTTTTAAATGTGCCACATGCTAACTTCATGGAGTGCCCCCTAGTCTTTCTATTATCCGAAAGAGTAAATAACCGATTCACATCTACCCTTTATAGACCTCTCATGATTTTAAACACCTCTATCATATCCCCCCTCAGCCATCTATTCTCCAAGCTGAAAAGTCCTAACCTCTTTAATCTTTCCTCATAGGGGAGTTGTTCCATTCCCCTTAACATTTTGGTAGCCCTTCTCTGTACCTTCTCCATCGCAATTATATCTTTTTTGAGATGCGGTGACCAGAATTGTACACAGTATTCAAGGTGTAGTCTCACCATGGAGTGATACAGAGGCATTATGACATTTTCCGTTTTATTCACCATTCCCTTTCTAATAATTCCCAACATTCTATTTGCTTTTTTGACTGCCGCAACACACTGAACCAACGATTTCAATGTGTTATCCACTATGACACCTAGATCTCTTTCTTGGGTTGTAGCACCTAATATGGAACTCAACATTGTGTAATTATAGCATGGGTTATTTTTCCCTATATGCATCACCTTGCACTTATCCACATTAAATTTCATCTGCCACTTTGATGCCCAATTTTCCAGTCGCACAAGGTCTTCCTGCAATTTATCACAATCTGCTTGTGATTTAACTACTCTGAACAATTTTATATCATCTGCAAATTTTATTATCTCACTCGTATTTCTTTTCAGATCATTTATAAATATATTGAAAAGTAAGGGTCCCAATACAGATCCCTGAGGCACTCCACTGCCCACTCCCTTCCACTGAGAAAATTGTCCATTTAATCCTTCTCTCTGTTTCCTGTCTTTTAGCCAGTTTGCATTCCACGAAAGGACATCGCCACCTATCCCATGTCTTTTTACTTTTCCTAGAAGCCTTTCATGAGGAACTTTGTCAAATGCCTTCTGAAAATCCAAGTATACTACATCTACCGGTTCACCTTTATCCACATGTTTATTAACTCCTTCAAAATAGTGAAGCAGATTTGTGAGGCAAGACTTGCCTTGGGTAAAACCATGCTGACTTTGTTCCATTAAACCATGTCTTTCTATATATTCTGTGATTTTGATGTTTAGAACATTTTCCACTATTTTTCCTGGCACTGAAGTCAGGCTAACTGGTCTGTAGTTTCCCGGATCGCCCCTGGAGCCCTTTTTAAATATTGGGGTTACATTTGCTATCCTCCAGTCTTCAGATACAATGGATGATTTTAATGATAGGTTACAAATTTTTACTAATAGGTCTGAAATTTCATTTTTTAGTTCCTTCAGAACTCTGGGGTGTATACCATCCGGTCCAGGTGATTTACTACTCTTCAGTTTGTCAATCGGGTCTACCACATCTTCTAGGTTCACCGTGACTGTTGCGCTTGGGCTCCGGTCAGGAGTCGTGAACACCAGCCAGCAGGGTGGCTCCAGGTGGAGAGAGACAGGAAGCTAGAAACAGTGTCTGGTTCCAGGCTGGGTCAGGGCAGGCGGCAAGTAGCAGTGTCTGGGTTCAGGCTGGGTCAGGGCAGGCGGCAAGTAGCAGTGTCTGGGTCCAGGCTGGGTCAGGGCAGGCGGCAAGTAGCAATGTCTGGGTCCGGGCTGGGTCAGGGCAGGCGGCAAGTAGCAGTGTCTGGGTCCAGGCTGGGTCAGGGCAGGCGGCAGAGCAAGGCAGGTCAGAAGGCCCGTAGGCCACACACACACAGAAGGCCCGTAGGCCACACACACAGCAAGCAGGGCAAGGCAGGTCAGAAGGCCCGTAGGCCACACACACACAGAAGGCCCGTAGGCCACACACAGTAAGCAGGGCAAGGCAGGTCAGAAGGCTCGTAGGCCACACACACACACAGAAGGCCCGTAGGCCACACACAGTAAGCAGGGCAAGGCAGGTCAGAAGGCCCGTAGGCCACACACACACAGAAGGCCCGTAGGCCACACACAGTACGCAGGGCAAGGCAGGTCAGAAGGCCCATAGGCCACGCAAGGCAAGACAAGGAATAAGGCCCGAAAGCCGCGCAAGGCAAGGCAAGGAATAAGGCCCGAAGGCCGCGCAAGGCAAGGAATGAGGCCCGAAGGCCGCGCAAGGCAAGGTCCAGGGACCAACGCACAGCAAGCAAGGAAGGGAGGCTAGAGCAGGGAGCCCAGGCGAGCTCGATGCCGAAGCACTGAGGGAACTGTCAGGCAGGGTTATAAGGGACAGCCCAGAACATAGAGAGGAGAAGGGAGATGGACTGGGCCTGTCAGGAGATCCAGCTCTAGAGGGACCCCTGGTGGTGAGGCGGTTGCACAGCAGCCATAGCCGTAACAGTGACTTGATTCAGTCCATCTGAATCATTACCCATGAAAACCTTCTCCATTACGGGTACCTCCCCAACATCCTCTTCAGTAAACACCGAAGCAAAGAAATCATTTAATCTTTCCGCGATGTACTTATCTTCTCTAAGTGCCCCTTTAACCCCTCGATCATCTAACGGTCCAACTGACTGCCTCACAGGCTTTCTGCTTCGGATATATTTTAAAAAGTTTTTATTGTGAGTTTTTGCCTCTACGGCCAACTTCTTTTCAAATTCTCTCTTAGCCTGTCTTATCAATGTCTTACATTTAACTTGCCAATATTTATGCATTATCCTATTTTCTTCTGTTGGATACTTCTTCCAATGTTTGAATGAAGATCTTTTGGCTACAATAGCTTCTTTCACCTCCCCTTTTAACCATGCCGGTAATTGTTTTGCCTTCTTTCCACCTTTCTTAATGTATGGAATACATCTGGACTGTGCTTCTAGAATGGTATTTTTTAACATGACCATGCCTCTTGCACACTTTTTACTTTTGTAGCTGCTCCTTTCAGTTTTTTTCTAACAATTTTTCTCATTTTATCAAAGTTTCCCATTTGAAAGTTTAGCACGAGAGCCGTGGATTTGCATACTGTTCCTCTTCCAGTCATTAATTCAAATTTGATCATATTATGATCACTATTGCCAAGTGGCAATAGTGATCTCTCACCAAATCCTGTGCTCCATTGAGAATTAGATCTAAAATTGCTCCCTCTCTCATCAGTTCCTGAACCAATTGCTCCATAAAGCTATCATTTATTCCATCCAGGAACGTTATCTCTCTAGCTTGTCCCGATGATACATTTACCCAGTCAATATTGGGGTAATTGAAGTCTCCCATTATTACCGCACTACCAATCCTCTTATTATGGAAGTTAGGTCTGGGGTACATCATTAATCCCAATCTATACAAAATGGGACAGAACCCCAATAGATATCCTATACCTCCAGTTCTGCAAACAGATTCTTCATGTTGACAGAAACACACAGCAGCAAACTAACTCCACTACCAGGCACTCTGAGAAGTAACACAAAATCTTGGGGGAAAACAGAATCAGCACCTATGTAGCAAGCCACATCAATCCAGCACCAATACTAGGAACTAGAACAACTACAACCCAGCCTACGCAAAGGCATTAATGCAATATTGCAATGGGCTGTAGAACACCAATACACCTCATATCGGGAGGTACAAATTGGAAAACAGAATAAGATGGACTGCTACAGATCCCTACACATGCAAAAACAGACATCCTCGTCGAATACAAGATAAGTGATCACAGACTAGAAATAAAAAAAGATGCAGATAAAAGCTAAAATGAAAAACCCAAGAAACCAGACTGTATGCCAGACACTGGAGAAATAGAAACAGAAAAAATGCATGTCCTTCTGTGCTGCTCGAAATACAAAGATATCAGAGATGCACATTTCCCAAAGCTGACAGAGAAAATCAAAGACGTTCCACAAAAGAATGAGCACGAAAAACTCTTTGTGATCCTTTGCGAAAGCGCAGCTATAGCAGCAAAATATGTGGCGTCTTGTCACCAGAACAGAACCGAAACCTGACCAGGGGCACTATGCATCAGCAACAAAACCTGAGACATGCTCCTGATGCTGCACTCGCCCTGACCTGCACCTTGTTATCATTTGGTAATTTTTCATTTTCTTACCCTTTTAATCATTCTGTATGTTATTTTGGGCAACACATGTAAAATAGTCGCGCTAAAAAAAAAGTTACGCGAATCGGGATCAGCAGTCTGACACCCACTGAGAGGGAACAATCCCTTTCCAGCAACAGGCAGCAGAGAAAAAGCAAACCCCCCCACCCTTTTCTTGCCTTTCCTCTACCAGTAGGCCAGACAGTAACAATTCCCGCTAGCACTTGGAAGCCGAGCCGGAGGGAGGGAGGAGGAGGAGGAGGAGGGAGGGAGGGCGGAATCTCCCGTAGCAACCGTATCACGTGAGGGAGCTGCTGCCGATCCCCTGCAGCCGCCTCGCAGCGTCCTGCCGGGCGCGGGCTGTGCTAGGGGAAGCTCCCTCTTGCTTTCCTCTGTCGGGCTGGGGTGTTCGTGACTGCAGGGGCGGGGAGGGGGGGGGTTGTATTGTGTTACTAAGGATGGGGCTGCTGAGCTGGGAGGCGCGGGGAGGGCTGGTGGAGCTGCTTGCGCACATGGTCAATGACACCCTGGACTTCTACACCTGGAGCCTGACCATTGCAGGTAAGAGGGGCGGGGGGGGGGGGCAGCTTCACTCCCCCCCCCCCCGAAATGGCCTCGCTGTCACATGCCCTCTTTCTCCGTCCTCTCAGCTCCCCCACTGCCACCATTGTCAGGATGCTGAGGTACCACCAGTGCGGTAGCTCTTGTGCCGCTGTGCTGCTACAGAGGAGCCGGGAGCAGCCACCCCCCCCCCCGCGCCCCCCATCCTGCTGTCTCATTCGGTGAAGTGCTCCATTTGTGCTGACAGGGGTTTTGATATCGGCGGCAGGCGCTGCTTGGATTATTTATAACAGCAACTTGGGGCGGGGCCTGCAAGGGGGGGGCTTGCAGTGCGGTCTTGCAGGATTTCATCCTCTTTTGCTTGGTAGTTATCCTGGCTGGCTGGTGACCGCTGCTCGGTGTGGGTAGAGAGGGGAGCGTTACAGTGTGTGGAAGGGGATGTAGGCTTTGTCCGGAGTCTGTATGAGGAGGTGGGGAGGGTTGATTTCAGCTCGCAGAATGCTACATCAGTGCCACGAGGAGAGGGGAAAGTGGTTGGGCTGCGCATACAGGGAGCTGCCTTTTTTTCCCCTTCTCCTTTCTAGCCCATATGGGTACTGTTAGCCAATAATCCACGGACTATGACTGCTGATGAATTGCGGTATAGATTTTTTTTTTTTTCAGATGAATCGAGAGTCTTCAGATCCAATCTGCAGTTCATGGTTTGCCGTGCCCAGAATGTGCAGTCCTTCCATTCCCTGTCAATGGCAGCCATGCCCCTTGCGCGTTGCAGCATTAGACAATGGGAGCAGTCACCCAAAAGTGAATTTGAAAGAGAGTGAAAAAAGAAATCCAAAAGAGGGACAGAGATTGATATGACGTTTCCTTCGTTCTTCCGTCATGCATCTGTAAACTTTCTCATGATTCTGTACTGATTCGCACATAAAGGCGAATTTTAAAAGCATTAAGCATGCAAAAATTAGCATAGATGCGTGTACATAGCTGCTATGCGTGTACTTTGTATTTAAAAAAAGCCACAAGTACGCACATATATTTACTTTTGCATGTGAATATGTGCATTTAGGAAAGGGGCGGTGTAGGGGTGTTCCGGGGCAAGGCCAACATGTGCACGCGTAAGTTACTATTTTAAAAAACACCTATGCGCGTACCGTTTCCAACTTGTGTATTTTTACACCTGCTACTTATCTGGCATAAGTGCTAATAAATATGTTTATTGTGTAGTACTGGGGGGGAAGGATTGCATAAATTGGGGGAGAGTTCAGATTGAAGAACCAGGAGGGTCTCAATGGCCTGGAGAAAGACTGGGCGGCCTGCTGGACTAATTGTAAAGCTGGTAATGTCCTCGATGTGCACATGTTATAAAATTGGCCGAGTCACTTGTGCAAATCCAGACTTTCATAAGTAAATCCTCGTTTACTTTTGCACGTAAATTATATGTGCCCACATGCAGGCAGTGGTAGTGGGAGCTCAGCAGCTGCCAGCAGGATGTTTCACCAATGAGTGATCGAGAAACACAAAAGGCACCACCAATATCACTTAAAGATCGCTTCTGGCGCGCAAACGAAACTCCAATGTATGAATAAAAATTATTAATAAAGTAAGAGCCGCATCTGCAAGCCTGACAACTCACCAGGTTGAACCGTCCGGTCTTTTCTTTCTTCCTTTATTTATTTATTTATTTTTAGTTTTTTTATACCGATTTTCCTGCATAAAATGCATATCAAACCTTTGCGGCTCCTACCCGGCTGTGAAGTCTGCTATGATTGTTACGGCTGTTATGCCTAGAAAGAATTTTTTGAAATAGATGACTTTATCAATTGCCTTTGGATTAGCGTAACCAGTATCGCAATGTCCCGTTTCTGTATGTAAACAATCTCCCCGACAGCGGCCGGTGTTTCGCTGCACAACTTGCAGCTTCGTCAGGGGTGAAAAACCTCCTCTATCCGGACGCAAGTCTCTCGATACACTGTATTGATAAAGTCATCTATTTCAAAAAATTCTTTCTAGGCTTAACAGCCGTAACAATCACAGCAGACTTCGCAGCCGGGTAGGAGCCGCAAATGAAGAAAAGACCGGAAGGTTCAACCTGGTGAGTTTGAACACGTTGTCAGGCTTGCAGATGCGGCTCCTACTTTATTAATAATTTTTATTCATACATTGGAGTTTCGTTTGCGTGCCAGAAGCGATCTTTAAGTGATATTGGTGGTGCCTTTTGTGTTTCTCGATTTGATTTCAAGGACCCATTGAGTGCTCTTTGTTGTTTTGCTTCACCAATGAGTGACCCATCCGTCACGTCGCTCTCCCCCCTTCCGGCTTGAGTCAAGCTAGTTTGATTTGAGCCTGTAGGCGGGTTGGGTGAAATATCCTGCCAGCAGCAGCTGTCTCTTCTCTCTTGCTGCCGCAGCTGCTGCCCCTGGGACTCTGGCGTCATAGGCCCCCACCTAGTTTGCCTAATGCTTCCGCTGGCCCTGCGCATGTTTAAAATAGGTAAGTAAAGTACTTGCGTTCAATGCATTGAAATATGTGGTTTCAAAGCATCGTACATATTTGTGCCTAGGCCTTCATATGATCACATGTGTAGCAAACGTACGTGTATTTTCGCATGTTATAAAATACTATAGTATAATATGTGCATATGTGGGCGCGTGCACACATGTTTCAAAGTACTTATTAAACCTTGGGTTGTTTTTGCGGGGGAGGGTTCCATTTATTTCTATGAACATCTCTGACAAATGAGACTGCAGTTCAAATTTAAGTCCTGAGAGAGTAAGCAATGAGTTGCTTATACTGCTGTGGTAAACATTTGTTTTGTTTGGAGGAAATTATTAGATAGGGCAGTCTGTTGAAGGGGTTTGACAGACACTACTTGTTATAATTATCTGATGTCTGTTGCTGTATAATTAAGACATACCACAGCATTGCTAAACTCACAGCAGCCATGCTTTGACAGTGTTTTGCCAATAACTTTGCCATTCTTTGAAAGGTCATTAATGACATGTTAATGATATATTTTCTGTTACTTATTAGCATTACAATCTCTTTCAACATTTCTTTCCTACGCCATGCTCAAGACTTAGGGAAATCTTGCTCATATCATTCAGTAATAGCAAGCCAATAACTAACTGTGTTCAACTTAAAACAGTGTAAATTGAACCCTCTCTCCCCCCCCCCCCCCCCACTCTGTTGACATAAATAAGTCTGGGGACAGATTTATTTATTTATTTATTTAACATTTTTCTATACCGAACTTCATGACAAGCTTCATATTAGGCCGGTTTACATAGAACTAAGGGATTAACTAAGAAACATAACCATATAACAGGAAGGCCGAGGCGCAGTTACAAATAACAGGGGGAAGGAACTTGGGGGCTAGAGTAGCCTGGAAATAAAAGGATAGAAAAAACTAGAGGCTGAGAAAGTATGTTTATGCTGTGGTTGGACCGGGCATTTTAGCCGAATGGTTGAGACTGAATGAGAGTGTTGTTGAAGTCTTAGCACTTAAGGGTAGGCTTGGAGGAAGAGCCAAGTCTTGAGTTTTTTTCGGAAGGTTTGCAGGCAGGGTTCCAGTCTTAGATCAGTCGGCAGGTTGTTCCAGATGGTGGGGCCAGCTGAGGAGAGTGCCCGTTCTTTGGTGGAGGTTAGACGAGTGGATTTAGTTGGGGGGACTTGAAGGGTTCCTTTGTGAGCCTCTCTGATGGGTCTTGCAGATGTGTATAGTTTGAAAGGGAACTGAAGGTCTAGAGGTAGATGGTTGTGGATGGATTTGTGGATTATGGTGAGTGCTTTGTGCAAGATTCTGTATTTGATAGGTAGCCAGTGTAGATTTCTAAGTATAGGAGTGATATGAGTTCTCCGGTTGGTGTTGGTTAAGATCCTGGCTGCTGAGTTCTGGAGCATCTGGAGTCCTAAGAGGAGAGTGTTGCAATAGTCCGTTTTGGAGAACAGTGTTGACTGGAGGACAGTTCTGAAGTCCTGGAGAAGAAGAAGGGGTTTGAGTCTTTTCAGAACTTGAAGCTTGTAGAAACAGTCCTTCGTAACATTGTTGATTGATTTCTTTAGGTTTAAATGGTTATCGAGGATGACCCCTAAATCTCTAACTTGAGTGGTCTGAGGGATTGACGCAGTCTGATCATGGCTGGTTGAGTGGTCGGGAGAGATAAGAAGGATTTCTGTTTTGGTTGCATTGAGTACCAAGTTAAGGCTGGTGAGTAGGCGGTTGATGGACTTAAGGCAGTCTTCCCAGTAGGCGAGTGTTTTAGGAAGGGATTCTTTTATAGGGATCAATATCTGAACGTCGTCTGCGTATAGGTAGTGAATTAAGTTAAGGTTTGTGAGTAGCTGGCAGAGGGGCAATAAGTAGATATTGAAGAGGGTGGGGGATAGAGAGGAGCCTTGTGGAATGCCTAGAGTGGATTTGAAATTAGGAGATTCTTTATTATTGATTGTGATCTTGAAGCTTCTGTTATTGAGGAAGGAGTTGAACCATTGGAGGGCGTATCCGGATAATCCAATGTCTGCAAGACGATTTAGAAGGATGTTATGGTTCACGGTGTCAAACGCCACAGAGATGTCTAAGAGGATAAGCAGGAATGAAATCCCTTTATCTAGGCCCATGAGGATGTGGTCTGTTAGAGCTAAACCTATATACCCTTGAGGAAAGGTGGGTTAGGGGAGATATAATAGAGACATTTAAATACCTCCAAGGTATCAGTGCACTGGGGGTGGGTCTCTTTCAAAGGAGAGGAGGTTTTAGAGCGAGGAGTCATGGAACAAGGATGAAAGGGGATAGATTCAGGAGTAATCTAAGGCAATAGTTCTTTACAGAAGGTAGTGGATTTAAGGAACAGCTTTTCCATGGATGTAGAGGAGACAAGGACTGTAAATACATTCCAGAAAGCAAGGACTAAAACACAGAAGATCTCTGAGGAAGTGGTAGGGATTGTAAAGCTGAATAGTTGATGTGGATGCTATGGTCTTTTTCTGCTGTCACATTTCTATATTTAATAATGCATTTATATTGTACCTTTTTGTTCAAAGATGATTTCTGCACACTTTAAGGGCAGTAGCATTTCAGAAACATATCCTGCAGTGAATAGTTTTGTAATGCCATAGTAGATAAGGACAGTTTATTTATTAAAATTGATGTACTGCTTATCAGGGAATAACTAGGTGGTTTACAATTTAAAACATAAGTAATATCATAATAAAATCAACAAAAAAAACATATATTCAAATACACATAATTAAAAACTATGAGATCCATGTTCAAAAGCATTTAGCCCGCTAACTTCTGAGTTAGTGGGCTAAATAAATATTTCGGCACATATCTAGCTAAATTCTAGCTGGTTAATAAGATAGGAGACTAGAATTTAGCCAGATAATTTAGGAGCATGATAGTGAGGAGTTGAATTAGCCAGCTAAGTTAACCAGCGAACTCCGATATCCAATGTTAGCCAGATGACATAGCCGGCTAAGGGGGTTATTTTCTAAACCCCTATTGCACGCGAAAAGGGCCTTTTCACGTGCAATAGGATGCAAATAAGCTGTAGGTGTGGGGCGGGGAGGAGTCGGGGTGGGGAGGGGAGGAGTTGGCCACGGCACTGCCGCCGGCGATAATGTGAGGAACATTATCGCCGGCAGTAGCGCGGCAAATATCACCACCTTTTACGGTGGTGCTATTTGCATGAAAGGCTGCAGCTGGCTGCAGTGCGGCCGGCGAAATTGCATCGCCGCGGTGCGAACAGCTGCGGTCTTTTGCAGGTCTGCTCCCTTTTTCACGGGATTCATCATTCCGCAAGGAATGATGAATCCAGCCCTAAGTCTGGTCAGGCCAAAGAGCAGTCCTAAAGTTAACCTACTATAATTAGCAGCTAACTTTAAGATACCCAGTTATATTCAATAGTGCGGCTGCACTATTGAATATACCTCCAAAGTTAGCCGGATAAGTTTATCCGGCTAATTTTGCTATTCGGATTGTGTCTGAATATGGACCGCCTTAAAACAACACAAAGACATTAAACAGATTTATAAATATTTCCAGATGCATAAACCAAAGCTAAAACTTAGAACCCAGAAATAATATCTGGTTAAAGCTCAGTAGTCTGATGGCCTAGTTTAGAGATGGTTCTCAAGTGATGTAAACAGGTCTGATTATCAGGATAGCTAAAGCTTATAATTTAATCTGTCTCTTAGTTTAGATATAGCTCATGAATATTTATTATGGAAATCTTGTTTCTGCCACTTGAGAACTGGACTTCGCTATCCCTATCTTAGTCCCATGCTATAACCAGTCACCTCTTATAAATATACAGCAGGGCAGTTTATTTTCAAAATGTTAGTACAGAGATTACTGGCATGATAGTCAATACTTAACATTCATAATTTAGTTCCTTTTGAAATAGATCTGTTTAAGATCTAATAGCCATATAACTGGCAGATGGATATTTTAGACAGACCCTGTTTCCTGCCATTGACAATTAGAGCTGAAGCTTTGAGAGGCTTCCCAGAGAGATCAAGACGGGTGTAGATATGGAATGCCTCCGCAGCAAAGAGGAGCTATTTAATAATCCCTACAGGGGGGCTATCATGCAGAAGAGCTACCACAACTTATTTCTATAGTGCTGCTGGATGTACATAGCACTGTACAGATAGTTCTTGCTCCGTGGAGTGTGCAAGCAGAACACACAGGAAATTTATTTCAGGAAACATGGTTAGCATAGCAGAGCAATTCTATTTCTAACATGCCTTCTCAAGCAAGTTGCTGAAAGCACAGTACAACATTGTGTACAATAAAATTAGAATTCAGTAAAAGAGATTAAAACATAAATGTGTTGTTCCCTGTACGTACCAGGATCAGTCCAGACTGCTGGGTTATGTCTCCCCTCCAGCAGATGGAGTCAGAGAGAAAACTGAAAGCACCTCCCAGATATACTGGTGCGCCACCTGCCGTCCTTCAGTATTTCCTCTGACTCCAGCAGATGAGAGACATAACCTGCGGTTTGTCCTGACTAAAATTCTGTTCAGGTGTTTTCTTCTCTTTTTTCCGCCTAAACTATCTACACTGTCTAGCTCAACTGGGTTTTCCCTTGTTTAAAAAAAAAAAAAAAAGAGATTGTTGCTTTCTGGTTATTATTTTATCAGCGGTGCTCGTTTGGGCTCAGTGTTCAGGCAGGCGTGGAGAGCTTCGCTCTCCCTTTTTTTTCCCGGATTAAGTGTCCTTTTGGTCTCAGGGGAGAGTTCACCGGTGGGCCGGTCATCCTCCCCCCCCCCCCTGCTACCAGTGGAAACTGAAGAGGGCTTTTCTCAAATTAAAAAAAAAAAAAAAAAAAAAAAAAATTTGATCCGTTGCGAGCACTTAAGCCCTGCTGGTTGTAGGCAGTGCTCTGTTTCTTGCCCTAGCCTGCCGCGCTTACCAGGGACTCCGGAGGGGGTGGATTGTTATTCACCCGGCGATTTGTTCCAGCCTGTTTGGCGCGCTTTTTAGCTTCTGTACAAGCACTTACCTTTGGCGCGTTTTTGTCTTCTGTCTCCGGATGCCTGTGGCAGAGCGGGGGCGCGACTCTCCAGGGAGGGTCTCTGCTCCCGTTGTATTCCCGGGGGCGAGGGACCCTCCCCGGGGCCGAGCGCTGCCCGCAGCGGCACGATCCCGATGTCTTCGACGCGGCAGGGGAGGCTGGCTGCCGCGCGGTCGACAGCCCCGCCTCCCTGTGAGGGGGAGCCGGCGGCCATTTTAGGAGCGCGGCAGCCTGCCGAGATGGAATCGGAGGAGGAGGGTTCCTCTCCTCTTTTGCCGCCCGATTTGAGCCCGCGCTGTGGAACTGACAGAAATGGTCCCCCGGCCCCTCCCCCTTCGGGCTCCTCTAAACGGAGGGTTCCTTTCTCCTCCAAATTTGTCCTTTTGATGCATCAGGCATTCTTGGAGGCAGAGGCAGGCTGGGAACCGGATGACCCCCCCCCCCGTGAAGATTCCTAGGGTGTCCCCTATTACAGGCATAGCGGGGGGGGACCAGAAAAGTGGGAGCTTCAGGGGGAGCCGGTGACGTATCTTTAGGGGGCGCCAGTGATCCGGGAAGACTTGATGTCGACCAGGGATCTCCGGATGCTGCGGGGGCAGGGGTTTCGGAGCCACAGGAGGCTCTCGAGGGGGATGACCCCGAAATTTTGCGCCTGTTTGGCAAGGATGAGCTGAATTTTCTCATCCAGCATGTGTTAAAGGAATTAGAGATTCCCGCCCCGCAGCAAGACACAGATACCTCTACGGGGGATGTAGCAATGGCGGGTTTGAGGGCCCCCCCGCAAACTTTTCCTTTACATCCCAAGGTTGTACAGCTGGTATCTAAAGAATGGGAGGTTCCAGAGGCTTCCCTGCGTGTTAGCAGGGCTATGAATAAGTTGTACCCTCTGCCCTCACAGTCTTTGGAAATTTTTAAGGTTCCTGCCGTAGATTCGGCGGTCACCGCCGTGGTGAAGCATACTACCATTCCGGTTACGGGAGGCGTGGCGTTGAAGGATCTTCAGGACAGGAAGTTAGAGGTGCTCCTGAAGCGCATGTTTGAAATAGCGGCCCTGGGGGTCCGTGCAGCAGCGTGCAGCAGTATGGTGCAGAGAGCCACTCTCCGCTGGGTTCAGCAATTGCTCACCACACAGGAGCTCCCGCCTGCCGAGGCGGAGCAGGCTAACTGTGTGGAGGCGGCGGTGGCTTACACAGCGGACGCCTTGTATGATTTGTTGCGAACCTCTGCCCGTACTATGTCCTCGGCGGTCGCTGCTCGACGATTACTTTGGCTTCGCCGTTGGTCGGCGGACGCCTCGTCTAAGTCACGTCTAGCCGCTTTCCCCTTCAAGGGGAAGTTATTGTTTGGTGAGGAATTGGATCAACTCATCAAAGACCTGGGGGATAATAAGGTATATAAGTTGCCGGAGGACAAGCCCCGGCAGTTTCGTCCTTTCGGGAATGCGCGATCCCGGTTTCGGGGGCAGCGCAGATTTCGCTCCGGAAGGGGGGGTTCCTTTTCGCAGAAAACAGCAGGGCCCAAGATCGCAGTCATGGTCCCCTTGGTCTTCTTCCTTTCGTGGCAGGCGGCCGCAGCGATTGGGAGCTTCCCAGCAACCGCCCGCCGGGAAACCCCCCCAATGAAGGCGCACTGGCTCACTCCTCCTTCCCCCGCATCGGAGGTCGGTTATCCCTGTTTTGGGAGGAGTGGGTCAAAATCACGTCGGATCAGTGGGTTCTCGACGTGGTGCGCTACGGTTACGAGTTGGATTTTGCTCGGCCCCTCCGGGACTTTTTTATGATATCGCCTTGCGGGCCTCGGGAAAAGCAACTGGTTATCGCCCAGACGGTAAACCACTTGCGGACCCTCGGGGCGGTGCTGCCCGTTCCCTCGGACGAGAGAAGAACGGGCCGCTATTCCATTTATTTCCTAGTTCCGAAGAAGGAGGGTACGTTCCGTCCTATTCTGGATTTGAAGCGAGTAAACAAGGCGCTACGCGTTCCCCGGTTTCGCATGGAAACGCTACGGTCTGTTATTGCGGCCGTCCACAAGGGAGAGTTTTTGGCTTCTTTGGATCTAGCCGAGGCGTATCTCCACATCGGAATTCGGGAACGGCATCAGAGGTATCTGAGGTTCATGGTGTTGGGAGAACATTACCAGTTTTGCGCCCTCCCATTCGGCCTAGCTACGGCTCCGAGAGTGTTCACCAAGGTTCTGGTGGTGGTCGCAGCCTCCCTGCGACGGCAAGGGATATTGGTTCATCCCTACCTGGACGATTGGCTCATACGGGCGAAATCGGAGAGCGATTGCCACAGGGCGGTTCAGTTGGTGGGGCAGCAACTGCAGTCGCTAGGCTGGGTGGTCAACTTCGCGAAGAGCCAGCTAGTTCCAAGTCAGCAGTTGGAATTTTTGGGAGCTCGTTTCGATACCCTGGTGGGCAAGGTGTTCCTGACTCGGCAGAGGATAGACCACCTGATGTGTCAGGTGCAGAGGCTGCTGGGTCTCCACTTGCCCACAGCCTGGGACTATATGCAGGTCATTGGACATATGGTATCTACTCTGGAGATGGTACCGTGGGCTTTTGCGCATATGCGGCCGTTGCAAAGGGCTCTCCTTTCGCGCTGGGATCAGAAATCCGAGGATTACGGAGTACAGTTGCCGCTGTTGGAGCCGGCGCGCTCCAGTTTGGCGTGGTGGTTGGTTCCGGACAATCTGCTACAGGGAGTGGACCTCGAGCCCCCCGATTGGGTCACAGTGACGACGGATGCCAGCCTGACCGGTTGGGGGGCTGTCTGCCAATCACGTGCGGTACAAGGGTCGTGGACCCCTCGCCAAGCTTCGTGGTCCATCAACCGTCTGGAGACCAGGGCGGTCCGCCTCGCCTTGCGTCAGATTCTGCCCTTGGTGCGGGGACGGGCAGTTCGGGTCCTCACAGACAACGCAACCACGGTAGCATACATAAATCGCCAGGGCGGCACGAGAAGTCAGCAGGTGGCGGTCGAGGCATCCTTGTTAATGACCTGGGCAGAGCGCCACCTCGCCCGCATCGCGGCCACTCACATCGCAGGCGTAGACAACGTGCAGGCGGATTATCTCAGCCGTCAGTACTTGGATCCCGGGGAATGGGAGCTCTCGGACCAGGCGATGAGTCTCATCACCCGGCGATGGGGTGTGCCGCGACTAGACCTGATGGCAACTCGGCTCAACGCCAAGGCAGCGCGTTTTTTCAGCCGGAGGCGAGAACACGGATCGGAGGGGGTGGATGCTCTAGCGATTCCATGGCCTTGTCACATCCTACTATATGTGTTCCCCCCCTGGCCCTTAGTCGGCAAGGTGTTGAGGCGTCTCGAATCCCATCAGGGTCCAGTGATTCTGGTGGCTCCCGAGTGGCCAAGAAGACCATGGTTTGCGGACCTAGTCAATCTAGCCGGGGACGGGCCGTTACGGTTGGGTCACCTTCCGAACCTTCTTCGTCAAGGACCAGTATTTTTCGATCTGGCGGATCGCTTTTGTCTGGCGGCTTGGCTTATGAACGGAGGCGCTTGAGAAAGAAAGGTTATTCTGAACCGGTGATTTCTACCTTGCTTCGCGCGCGGAGGCCTTCTACCACGCTTGCTTATGCCAGGGTGTGGAAAGTTTTTGACTCCTGGTGCGCGGCCGCCCAAGTTCAGCCTCGTCGTGCGGTGATAGCGGATATCCTTACTTTTCTTCAAGATGGTCTGAAAAAGGGCTTAGCTTACAGTTCTCTGAGAGTCCAAGTGGCGGCTCTGGGTTGTTTGAGGGGAAAGATTGAAGGCTCCTCTCTCGCATGTCATCCGGACGTGGCCAGATTCTTGCGCGGTGTGCGAAATTTGCGTCCTCCTCTCAGAGTCCCTTGTCCTTCATGGAACTTAAACTTGGTGCTCAAGGGCCTCACCGTCGCGCCCTTTGAGCCACTGAAGCGAGCCACATTAAAGGATCTCACCCTCAAGACAGTGTTTTTAGTGGCTATAGCGTCCGCGCGTCGGGTATCGGAGCTACAGGCACTATCGTGCAGGGATCCGTTCTTGCGTATCTCTGACTCAGGGGTGTCGTTACGTACGGTTCCTTCGTTCTTGCCTAAGGTCGTATCGGCTTTTCACGTTAATCAGTCCGTGGACTTGCCGTCATTCTCGGAGAAGGAGCTGCAATCTTCTCATGGGTCCGACTTGAAGCGTTTGGATGTTCGTCGAGTGCTCTTGCATTATTTGGAAGTCACCAATGCTTTTCGGCGGTCGGATCATCTCTTCGTGTTGTGGCAGGGAGCCAAGAAGGGTTTACAGGCTTCTAAAGCAACTATTGCCCGATGGCTGAAGAGCGCGATAGCGGCCACTTACATTGGGTGTGGTAAGTCCGTCCCAGACGGGCTTAAAGCTCACTCTCTCCGTTCCCAGGCGTCTTCCTGGGCTGAGAGTACCCTGGTCTCTAGCCAGGAGATTTGCAGGGCGGCCACTTGGAAGTCGTTGCATACTTTTGCCCGACATTATCGAGTTGATGTTCGGGGGCCGTCGGCTGATTCTTTTGGCAGCAGTGTGATTCGAGCGGGACTCTCAGGGTCCCATCCCATTTGAGGCGGCTTGGGTACATCCCAGCAGTCTGGACTGATCCTGGTACGTACAGGGAAAGGAAAATTATGTTTCTTACCTGATAATTTTCGTTCCTGTAGTACCAAGGATCAGTCCAGACGCCCGCCCTATCTTGTGCAGGAGATTCCGCTCGAATCCCGTTTCTATTACACTTCTGGTTTGAACATGGTAAGTGAACCTTTTCTCAATTTTTTGGGAAGGAATGTATTAGGACTGCAGATTTGTTGTTCGCGTCGTTTGCGCATTGCGTTCTATTAGTGTTGGCCTTCTCTGAACTGTTTTTACCTTACTTACTACTTGAGCTAGACAGTTGCAATGGTTCTTTGGCTAAGGGTGCGGAGGAGTTCTTTTCTTCTTCTGCTTTGTTATCCATTATACTGAAGGACGGCAGGTGGCGCACCAGTATATCTGGGAGGTGCTTTCAGTTTTCTCTCTGACTCCATCTGCTGGAGGGGAGACATAACCCAGCAGTCTGGACTGATCCTTGGTACTACAGGAACGAAAATTATCAGGTAAGAAACATAATTTTCCTTTATATGCCAAATTAACCATGTTAGCCTGAAGTAACGCTTCAGTTAGAAATGCTTATTTTAAACTTCACTTTCGCTATACCTGTCCGCCTCAGGTCTGCAGACAATCACTTGTACTCTGGATATTTCCTGCATGCACTATAACCAGCTCCTTGTGCCAGGGTCTGCCCAGTAGGACTCCATGGAAACTGCAGGTGCTGCAGAACAGTGCAGCCAGGCCAGTAACTGGGGATTAATTATGAGGAAGAGCAGCTCCCCTTCTCTGTGGCCTTCACTGGTGCCTGGTGGCATACCGAGTTCACATTATTTTTTTAACTATTTGGGGTTTTTTTTAATCTCTTCATTTATAATTTTTAGCACATCTCCACAAGAAAAAATTCTTGCAACAGCAGTGTTGAAACTTAGGAAATGAAATACAAGAAAACCAAATAAATCAAAACTAAATAATACAAAGTCTTAATGTTAAATTCAAACTGCCTAATATGTTCCCAACAGACAAGCTTAACTTACACACATAGTTTATTGTATTAAATTGTTACCGTACTATGAAGGCACATGATTAATTTGTAATCTATACCACTCATCTTTTCATTATCGTGCCTTGCTGTAAACCGTTGTGATGGTTATCTAACTTAACGACGGTATAGAAGAGTTTCTAAATAAATAAATAAATAAAAGTCACAAACTAGGACCCTCAAACATTCAAGGGGAGGTAAAATACCAGCAATGTAAGGAGGAAAATAATAACAAATAGAAAAAACAAATAAGTGAAGGTCTAACGAGAGGTGTAAGTACCTATATTAAACACTCTCAGCCAAATCGCCCAACCCCTGCCACCTCAGTAGTTACAGGACTGGAAAATCTTTTTTAATTGAGAAAAGAAAGTAACTGTTCTGATTCATAAGAGACATAATCAACCTGTGCGTACATTACTAGACATTTACAAGGACAGCGCAAGAGAAAAGAAGCACCCAAAATTCTAGTTTCTTGTCACATAGCCAGAAAGGACTTCCTTCTCTCCTATCTAGGTCCAGTGACAACAAGGAAAATCCAGACTCTTTGGCCCATTAACATTTCAGAAGCTTTTTGGAAGTCAGTAAGGATGCCAGTCTCCTAAAGAAGCTGGTTGGTTGGTACCGCTCTACCAGAACCCTGAGGCTGGCACATGTAGCCCAGCTTTCAGTTCCCTCGGTGTCTCTTTGTCTGTGCTGGGCCAGTACTTTGGAGTGAGCTGTCTAAGGAGATTTGCCAGTAGACCTGTATTTAGGGTTTAAGCAGAAAGTTGAAACCTGACTGAATGCGCAAGTATTTGGCTGAATGGCTAGTCTGGAATCCTGCCAGTGCTCTAGATGGGAAGTGACACTATGGGGCTGATATTCAAATAAAGCTGAGTTCTTAAATATTTAGCATCCTAACAGGCTGATACAGTACAGTGCGCTCCAGTGGAGCGCACTGTTAACCCGCGATTGGATGCGCGTTTGACGCGATAGCTTTACCCCTTATTCAGTAAGGGGTAATAGCGCGTCAAAAACGGGCGTCCAAACCCCCCCCCCCCGAACCCAATAGTTCGGGGGGGGGGGGGGGGGGGGTTTGGACCCAATAGTGCAGCCAGGCCGCACATTTTACTTTAAGAAATTAGCGTCTACCCAAAGGTAGGCGTTAATTTCTGCAGGCGCCGGGGAAGTGCACAGAAAAGCAGTAAAAGTTAAAAAAAGTAAAAAATAAAAATTTAAAATGGGCCCACGGCTTGCGGGTTGAAAACCGGGCACTCAATTTTGCCGGCGTCCGGTTTCCAAACCCGTGGCTGTCAGCGCTCTCGAGAACCGACGCCGGCAAAATTGAGCGTCGGCTGTCAAACCCGCTGACAGCCGCCGCTCCTGTCAAAAAAGAGGCGCTAGGGACACACTAGTGTCCCTAGCGCCTCTTTTTGCCGCAGACCCTAATTTAAATAATTTAATGTATTGCACGCACAGGAGAGCGGGTGCTCGCCCGCTGTCCCGCGATTTTTACTGTATCGGCCCGCTAGTGTGGTGCCTGAGTTAAATGCCTATTTTCAGGAAGCAGAGGAGAAAGCGCTTTAATTTTACCTGCAGCTGAGGAATCTGGGGGTAAACGTTGTTTTGCCCCGACGGTAACTATTTCATCGCCAGCTGGGAACTACGACGCTGAGAGGCGTGTTTCAGAGGCGGGACCCGGACCGGGAAGTGGAGTATAAAAGTGCCCTGTCTGCGGCGCTTAAGGGGCGCGCGGCTAAAGCTGGGCTTTGCTGGATCTGCCTCCTGGTGGATTAAAAAACTCAGGATTTTGCAACTTTAAATCCACTTGAGGTAGGACTTACTGCATTAAGTCATTTTACTCCTTTTTGCCTCCAAAAGTGAAATCTTTGTTTAAATTCACTACATTATCCCATCTGATACGTTTGAAGTTTTTCTTTTGGTAATATGCCACATATCAAAAGAAAGGCCAAATTAAGGCCTTCAGTTGGGGTAGCAACAGTAGAAACAGGACAAAGAACTATATCGGAATGGTTAGACTCAACACAGAATACCCCTAGAGGGCTGACCGCTGTGGGAGATATATTAGAGCGGAAAGTATCTCCCCGGGTTGAGGAAACATCATTAAGCCCGGGGGCACCGGTCACACCTTCACCACCTGGAATAGAAGGGGGGTTTACCCCAGAAAGTCCAAACAATTATCTACTGAAGTACAGAAATCACTTGAACAAATGACTCAAGTTATATCCCAACTGAACACTTTGGATCCTAGTATTATACTGAGAGAAACTAGTACACCAAAATTAACCAACCCTGTTAAAGCAAAATGTAATAATATTGAAGTTGTAATTAAATCAGATAACGCAGTTGATGAAACCAGTTAATATAACCTTAGAAAGTTTATGGAATTATATGGTTAAATTAGATGTCAATTAATAAATTAACTGAAGTAGTAATGAATACAACTAGTTCTTCCGTACAAAATGCAGTAAAATTAGAAGATCAAGGAAAAGAAATAAACCAGCTAGATAAGCGTGTTTCACAAATAGAAAAGATTCAAAATCTTCAGATAAACGTTGAGGAGGAGGTTAATAAGAGATTGGAAATTCTTGAAAATTCTATTAGATCATTAAATTTAAGGGTTAATAATTTTCCCATTATAAGAAAGATGGATCCTCTGGAATTATTCAGAAATTATTTAACACAAATATTGAAAATATCAGATAATTTTTTACCAGTTATAGTCAGAGCCTTTTATGTAAGAGTAAAGAAAAAGAAGATGGAATAAGAACAGGCAATAAGAGATGAAAAGGAGAGAGAAAAAGAACCATCAGAAATAAAGCTAACTAAAAGTAGCTCAATGGAAATAACTGACTTGTTGCAAAAATCTCAAGAAGCCCTAGAAGTTAAAAAACGTGGAACTTTGTTAATCCAGTTTGCATTTATAACAGATAGAGACAACGTAATGAAAAATGTCTTTCGTAACCGACTGAAGACTTTTTATGGTCAAAAGGTATGGATTTTTCCAGACCTAATAAAACCAACTCAGTTACGTAGAAAGAAATTTTTGCTTCTGAAGAAGGAGGTTCTGGATAAAGGAGGGTATTTTATTCTTAAGTATCCATGTAGATGTATAATTAAATTGGATGGTAAGGATTATTCATTTACAGACCCAGATGATCTCAAGGGTCTTCTAGGCAGTTTAAATCACCGGTAGTTAAAGTTTAAATTGGGTCATTGATAATGCATATTTTTTCTTATATTATGTATTATTACCCAATTTAACCGCTTTAAATGGAAAGATTTCACTTTGATTTACCTTTTATAAAAGTAATAGTAACTGAATAGTTAAAAATATTGCTATGAGTATAAAGTATATACCTGAAGAGTGTGATGGGATTCAGTTATTATGTAATTTCAACTGTATTGTGTTATTTGTTGTAATCATTTGTAAAGCAATAAAGAATTGAAAAAAAATGCCTATTTTCAGCAGAAAACGCACATAGATTTAGGACCCTAAAACTTAGGGATGTAAATTTAGGGCTGCTAATTATTTTCCTAAATGTAGGTGCCTAAGTTAAGGGCCTAGTCTAAGCTCCTATCTTTGTTTCCTGGCCCTAACTCTGCCCTTGTAACCACCCACGTTTTAGCTTCTTGGTCTCCTAAATTAAAAAAACTATGCCTTAGTAAATTTTCAAAAGCACCAATTTAGGAGCCTAACTCCAAAAGGTAGAAGCCTAAACTCTTTGAAAATAGGTCCCTATTGTTTTAGGCTTATCTTACATAGAAATTTTTAAAAATAAGAGTGTAAAGCTACATTTCTATGCACTAGGCACAGTCCAGAACAATATCATTCATCCAAGGAGCACACAGCTTCTAACAACTTTTTAAAAATAAAATTGGAGGGTATCAGATGTCATCAACTGACTAGTAATTTACATTTCTCTAACATGAACTGCAGCTATAAATGCCTATCTTTTATCCTCTATTTAATCAGATACTACCAGTGACATAATTTCCTCTGCAGCCATCAAATATCCCCTCTATATTATCCACTTCACTAGGCAACAGCATACAAGCCACGTGCCAGAATTTGTCAGCTCATCTTGAAACAGCTTAAATAAGTTAAGCAGGACATATTTCAACAGGTACTTATAGCAGTTAATGAAATACTGACAAATCCTTATCTGCATCCAGTCCTATAGGTTCGACAGACTATAAACAATATCTCCAGTCATTTTAAAAAAATTTGATTTACTATTGATGCAGTTTTTCAAATAAACTCAAGACCATACAATTCTTGATAGAAAACAAAGAAGCACTAGTAGAATTTTAACAGGAAAGTAAAAAAGTATACAATAAACTGATTCCATTACAAGTCCTCAATTTTGAGGGGTACAATACCACAACTTCAAGAATAAAATAAAACGAAAATGTGACCTATGACAATTCTCGGTGCTTTCTATATATCAGAACCTAATTCAACTCAGCAAAATATCAAACAATAACTGGAGATGAAGAAACCTCTGATTGAGGTAATCTACTATTTAGAAAACTAGTCAGCTAAATAGGTTAAAAAATATACAGGAGATCTCCTGATATTTTTTATTTTTTATTTATGTGTTTGCAATGCAATTCAAGAAAAATACACTTGAATTAGTAAGCAGAAAGTAAGGAAAAATTCAACATTCAATATAAACTAAATCACACATTATATATCATTCTGCATATTAAGTCCTCACCATGATCTCCTGATATTTAACATATCATTTACACAGAAATTTAAGAAGAAAAAAAAAAAGCTCCTAATTGCTGAACTCTCAATCGCATCAGAAGAAATTGTCTGCGCTTCTTCTGTGTCTGCCCGGCCACATCTGGGAAGACTCTGACCTTAAGTTGTAAAAAGATCTCAGTCCAGTGTTTAAAGAAAAGCCTCAGGAGCCAGACCCTATCGGGTTCCAACATTAGAGACCCAGTCAAAGTAGAAGGTCGAGCCACCAGAGAGTCTGAAGTTTCCAATATTTGAGTAACATTTAAGTTCTCGTCGGCAGCCATAGCCAGGGCCAGATCAGGAAAAGCAGAGGCAACCCCTTCTTTCTTCTTAAAAGGAGGTAAATACATTTTTTAAGTTGGTGGACTCGCTTGTTCAGGCACTTTCTTTTAAACATCTCCTTTGGAGAGACCGATGGAAGTTCAAGAAAATTAATAAACTGTAAGTTTTTTCTTTTCCCAAAATGTTCCAGATTCTCCAATTTTCTCAAGATGGGAGTCCTCTCCTTAATAAAACAGTCTTGAACAAGCTTCTCTTTTTTAACTTCAGCTTGAATTTCTAAAAATTGCTGTTCCAAATCAGAAGACGTTGTGTCTACAGATCGCAAACGCTGGTCCAGATTATCATGTTTTTCTTGAAGAAAGTAAAACTGTACTTACCACCCCCCCCCCCCCCCCCCGGTATGGCATCCCATAATGACTCCAAAGTGAAACGTGTTGGTCTCACCAAATCGAAACTGCTGCAGGGACTCCGTGAAAGTGACAAGGGAGAAGAAGAAGCAGCAGCAAAAGAAACAGGGAATTCTTCCTCTCCAGCAGTGTCCGTAGATTCTTGCTGAGCACTGAGAAGACCCCATAGAGAAATGGGCAGCTACTGTACCTTCGGAGGGTACCTCCATGCTCCCTGACCCCAGCGTTGCAGCCATAACGTCATTGGCCGGCAACCCCACTGGACGTAATTCAGATACTCAACTAAGGGCTGGATCTTTTGGCAGCATTTTGGATGCTGGACTCAATGATGTCTCAGAGCCAGGGAGAGAAGGGAACTGAACTTCCCCTCCCATACCCTTCTAATGGCATATCTCCCAGCAAAGTTGCACTTCGGACTACCTGAGGAGGGTCAGACCCAACCGCAGGAAAGGTCCTTGGTTTCTCCTTCCTTTTGCAGCACATAAGGTAAACGCAATGCAATTTAGAAGGAAATAAATATCAGAGAAAGAGGGACAGCTCATGCAACTTCCCAGAGGGATGATCCAGTGTTTTAATTGTAGCAGTTGCTTCACAAAATCCCCTCCTCTCCAGTGTGGTTGTAATTACAAGGAAATGTGAATCTGAAAAGACTTGTTGGTATTTTAAACAGGTCAATATATAGGCGCCACTACTCTTTCATTTTTCAAACAGCTTTTGTGTTCAGCAAGCACATGTTTTTTCCAACATACAATTTCAGACATGGCCAATTAAAACATTTCTCTGTGGATACTTTTTTAGTAGAAGATTGTACTCAAGCTAACTCTCTCAATACCAATTTATTAAAATGACTGAATGGCTGGATCATCAGGACTTGATGGTATCCATGTTGACAATTTTGTTATGACAGAAGCATCTTTTATTTCATTCTTACTCCATAAAAAAATTAATTTTAATAACCACACAAACATCTAAAACCGGACTTTTACAGAAACAGCAGCAAATTGTGAGGAAGTGCAGAAAGACCTTATGAGTCTAAGAGACTGGGCAACCGAATGGCAGGTGAAATTAAATGTGGAAAAGTGCACTGTAATCCTAACTACAGGAACACAGTTCTGGGTTCCTGTAGTTAGGCCCTAACGCACGTGATAAAGCTTTAGAAAATAACCCCCTAAGTTAGGGGCATAACTGGGAGGAATTGACTTAGGCCTGGATTTATCAAAACGCACTAAATAGAGAGAGAGTGCCTAGCCATAATGCCCTCATCCTAGGTAGGTATTTATATCTCTATAGGAGGCCCACCTAGTAACTCGAGGTGAGGTTTAGGTATTAGTGTAGGGGTTAGGGGCCACTTTGACATTCAAAATGAGACGTACAAACAGAACAGTGCTCTCTTGTGAAGATTTGATGGCCTTCGGAGTGAGAAAACTCACCCAAAGATGAGATTTGTGCAATGTTCTCTCAACCTAGCTTGATGGACTCTCTACCTTAGTGAATCGCGAGGTACCGGGGGGCAGGGTGGTGAAGTGGGGGCGGGCCTGCGAAAGCCAGTAGCGATCGCACCACCGTGAAAGGTGGTGCTATTGGGCTCATTACTGGCGGCGATAAGGGCCCTTATCTTTTCATCATCAGCGATGTTGTCGCCGCCCAAGTGCCGCCCCGACTCCTCCCCTTCCGGTGCCGACTCCGCCCCGATCTAGCTATTGCACGCGAAAAGTCCCTTTTCGTGTGCGAAAGCTATAGAAAACGACCCCCTAAGTCTGGTTGGGCCAAAGAGCTGTCCTAAAGTTAGGCAGCTATAGGATAGATGGCTATATTCAGTAGTTTCACTATTGAATATACCTCCAAAGTTATATATTCACTATTGAATATACCTCCAAAGTTAGCTGGACAGTGTCTGAATATGGACCTTAACATGTTTTAGCAGTGTTTTGTTTATGTGTAGAGAAAGTGAGAGAGAAGAGTCAACATGGCCCCAAGGTTACAGGCTGAGGGGACTGAGAGGATAACAATATTATTCACAAAAATAGAGAAAGGGGAAAGACGGGTAGTGGGCTCGGAGGAATGATAAGTAGTTGTCTTGAATTGTTGAGTTTAAGGTGGCGATAGAACATCCAGGTAGTAATGTCAGACATGCAGGCTGAGATTTGGGACTAGATTCCTGATTAAATTTCTGATGTGGAGAGGTAAATTTATGTATTTATGTATTTATTTTAAAAATTTATTATTTTGCATGCTCCATTGTTCATAGTGGGTTCCATCATAAACATACATAATAAATAAATCTGGACATCATCAGCATAAAGATGGTATTGAATGCCATAGAAGAAGATCAGAGCACCAAGGGAATTAGTATAAATAATACAGGTGAATTTTCAAATGTAAATGTAGCATACTATCGTAGCAATTTTCAAAAGTGCATTTAATGCAGGTAAAACCTATTGATATTTCAATGATATATATTGTAACAATTTTCAAAGGCCCACTTAAATGGGTAAAGTGCATTTACATGCGTAAAACATAGTTTTACGCATGTAAATGTTTTTGAAAATCAACCCAGAGAAAAGAATACAAGAGCCCTGGATAGAACTCTGGAAGATGTAATAGGGCAGACTGACAAACTAAAGAGTAGCAAATCACCTGTACCAGATGGTATATACTCCAGAGTTCTAAAAGGACTGAAAAATGATATTGCAGATGTATTACTAGTAATTTGTAACCTATCATTAAAATCATCTGTTGTACCTGAAGATCGGAGGGTGGCCAATGTATCACCAATCTTTAAAAAGGGACCTGGGGTGATCTAGGAAACTATACTTTGGTGATTCTGACATCAGTGCTGGGAAGAATCATAGAAACTTGTAAAGAACGAAATCATAAAACATATAGAAAGACATGGCTCATGGATTTACACAAAGGAAGTTTTACCTCGAAAATCTGCTACTTTTTTTGAAGAGGTTAAGAAACACGTGGATAATGGTAAGCTGATGTATATAAGGTATTTGGATTTTCAGAAGGTGTTTGACATAGTTCCTCATGAGAGACTCCTGAGAAAAGTAAAAGGTCACATGATAGGAGGCAATGATCTATTGTAGATTGCAAACTGGCTAAAAGATAGGAAAGGAGTGGTGCTTTTTATTATATTTATAAATGATCTGGAAAACAGAATGAGTGAGGTGATCAAATTTGTAGACTACACAGAATTATTCTGAATTATTAAATCACAAGCAGACTGTAAGAAATTGCAGGAGCAATTTGCGGGATTGGGAGTCTGGACATCCAGATGGCTGATTAAATTTAATGTGCAAAGTGATGCACACAGGAAAAAGGATCTGGACATCATCGTGGACAATACTTTGAAATCCTCAGCTCAATGTGTGGCGGCAGTCAAAAAAGCAACAATGTTAGGAATTATTAGGAAAAGAATGGAGAATACAGCGGAGAATGCCATAACACCTCCGTATCGCTTCATGATGAGACCGTACCTAGAGTACTGTGTGCAAATCTGGTCTTTACATCTAAAAAAAGATATAGTTGAACTGGAAAAGATACAGATCAGGCCAACTAAAATGATGACAGTGGTTAGAATGGCTCCCCTATGAGAAAATGCTAAAGAGATTAGGGCTGCAGCTTGGAGAAGAGATGGTTGAGGGAAGAAATGATAGAGGTCTATAAAATCATGAGCAGAATAGAATGGGTACATGTGAATCAGTTATGTCTCTGTGGACAAGCAAGATGGCAGTCCTCACATCATTAGATGCCCGATGCAGAAAACATATGCCTAGCATGCCCTATACCACACGTCCATGCAGGGTCCCTCTTCAGTCTCTTTTTTTCCGCGGAGCTGTCAGCCTCGTAGTTGGATTGCGCTCCAAAACCTTTGGGGCGGATTTTAAAAGGAGCGCGAATAGCCTACTTTTGTTTGCGCTCCAGGCGCAAACAAAAGTACGCTGGATTTTAGTAGATACGCGCGGAGCCGCGAGTATCTGCTAAAAACCTGGATCGGCGCGCGCAAGGCTATGGATTTTGTATAGCCGCCGTGCGCCGAGCCGCGCAGCCTACCCCCGTTCCCTCCAAGGCCGCTCCGAAATCGGAGCGGCCTCGGAGGGAATCCTCTAACGCCCTCCCCTCACCTTCCCCTCCCCTTCCTCTACCTAACCCACCCGCCCGGCCCTGTCTACACCCCCCCTTACCTTTGTTGGGGGATTTACGCCTCCCAGAGGGAGGCGTAAATCCCCGCGCGCCAGCGGGCCTCCTGCGCGCCGGGCCGCGACCTGGGGGCGGGTACGGAGGGCGCGGCCACGCCCCCGGACCGCCCCGGGCCGTAGCCATGCCCCCGTACCCGCCCCCAAAACGCTGCCGACACGCCCCGAAAACGCCGCGACGACCGGGACCGCCCCCCGACACGCCCCCGACACGCCCCCCTCGGAGAACCCCGGGACTTACGCGAGTCCCGGGGCTCTGCGCGAGCCGGTAGGCCTATGTAAAATAGGCTTCCCGGCGCGCAGGGCCCTGCTCGCGTAAATCCGCCCGGTTTTGGGCGGATTTACGCGAGCAGGGCTCTGAAAATCCGCCCCTTTGGCTTTTTTCTTCATGGAAAACTTTGCTTTTGTGGTTTTTCGCTGTCTTTCTTCGAAATTCCGTCACTGAGTTCCTCTCAGTGCCGCCCCGTAGTGCCCCTAGTTAGGATTTTCCGTGCTCGGGTAACTTTCTTTTTGTGGTCGGTTCCCCCCGTGGTGGCAGTGCATCGGTGCCCGTCTTCCATCGAACCCTGCCACCATAGTTCCGTGTTTTTTCCTGTTTCGCCTCGTCATGGCCACATCTGGCTTCTGCTGATGCACCCAGTGCCCAAGGACCATGTCGATCACTGATTCTCATAAGGTTTGCATTCTCTACCTGGAGTCATCACATGACATCCAGGTTTGCCACTTGTGCACCCAGATGACCCCGAAGGGACATCGGTTTCGACCGACAAGATGGACAACCTCTTCGGGTCGAATAAGTCCGAGCCATTGGCATTGGCACTGGAGGACCTCAGAGCTGCACCGATGGACACCACGGCATCAAAATCAGCGGGACCTTCAGTTCTGTCAAGATTGCCACTGGATAGGGGTGTCAGAGACCAGCTGTTGTCGATCTCCTCCAGGCAGAGGACATCTGCTTCATCGTCCTCGACCAGGCCGAGCATCATGGGAAGACCAAGAAGCATCAGCACCGGTCTCTGTCGATACATGGTGCCGGGTATGGGGATACGGCGGCTTTTGCCACGATGCCCTGAAGCAACCCCGAGGCAAGGAGCACCAAATCTCTATTGATGCCTGGGGTCTGCGACAGTCTCCACCGGTCCTGGTGTCAGTCGATCCCCTTCACGAGTCTGAGGAAGATCTGACTACCCCCCTTCCTCCCAGTCAGTGTTGGCATTGGCAACGTTTTAGGAGGAGCTGGAGCATCGAGTCCAGCTAGCAGTGGAGCGAGCGCTGCAAGACTTTGGTCCCACGGCACCAGAACCAGTGCCACCCACGAACCACTTCTGAAGAAGCTCAGTGTGCTTATCAGTGCCTTATCAACCCAGCTGGCATCAGTTCCCAGGAAGGCACCAGTGCCCTGCGGGGCACCAAAGCCTCCCCCTACTGATACGGTGGTCGTTACCGGTTCCTCCCCCGAGGAAGCTCCACCAAGGCCAGCGGAGACACCAAGGCCAGTAGTCCTCCGAATAGTTCCATCGGTGCCTGCACCTCTGGACGTCAGCGGAGCACCTAGGCCCCCATCCCTTGAGGTATACAGTAAGGATGAGGGTTCCTATGACCTCTGGGGGAAGGATCAGATGGAATCCTCCTCCGAGGATTTGGTTGGTCTCCCGTCAGACCCTTCTCCTCCAGAGGAGCAAAGTAAGTCCCCGCCTAAGGACTTAACCTTTGCAGGATTATCAGGGTGATGGTGAAGGCCATCCCATTCCAGCTTTTGACTGAAGGAGATGCCAGGCACAAAATGTGTAAGGTTCTTCAGTTCGTGGAGCCTCTTAATGAGACCATGCTGGTTCCAGTACATGAAATCCTTATGGAGTTGCTGCTGAGGGTTTGGGAACACCTCCCTCACAGTGCCTCCTGTGAATAAGAAGTGGACAGGGTTTATGTTGTCCAAAAGGTTTCCGGATTTGATAAGCATCAGCTGCCCCACCAATCGGTGGTGGTCGAATCCGCTCTCAAGAGGGCCAAGTGCTCTCAGGTCCACTCCTCGGCGCCCCCGGGGAAGGACTATAGAGCATTGGACACTCTTGGGAGGAAAGTGTTCCAAAGTGCCATGCTTATTGCTCACATCACTGCCTACCAACTCTAAATGAGCCAGTACTTGCGGGACATCTGGAAGCAGGTGCAGGAGGTTGCTGAGCAGCTGCCTCAATAGCAGCAAAACAACCTCATGTCGCTGGTACAGAAGGGTTTGGAGTGTGGAAAACATGAGGTCAGTGCGACCTATGATGAATTTGAAACAGCTTTGAGGATGTCTGCAACAGGAATTGGTGCCTGCAGACTGGCATGGCTGTGAGCCTCGGATCTCAGACCAGAGGTACAGGAAAGACTCACTGACGTGCCGTGGACTGGAGAGAATCTCTTCGGACATAGAGTGAAGGATGATGAGGCTCAGTCCAGGACCATCAAGAAACCCTTCAACAGCTCTCCACCAGCACTCCGGACCTGTCCTTCTCATAAAGGAGGACATCGAGGCAGAGACCCAGGAAGTCTTTCTTTTCCCAAAGAAAGTACTATCCTCCACCTCCTCAATCCCATATACACCATCAGAGCTCCCACAGCTGTTCCAGGCAGCTGAGAGCTCCCAAGCCGCAGCCAGCTCCTCAGTCAACTCCGGAGACGGAGTTTTGACTGGGCCATAGGGAGTGTAAACCAGTTGCCTTTACCCAGGATGATGGACCTTTCGGTAAGGGGCGGGCTGCATTTGTTTGCGAACCGGTGGCCCAGTGTAACCTCGGACCAGTGGGTTTTGTCTATCGTCTGCCAGGGATACCAATTAAATCTATTGGGTGTCCCACCAAGTTGCCCTTTGTGCCCATTTTGGGGGCTGGTAGCACATCAGGACATGGTACAAATGGAGTTCTCTTCCCTCAAAAAAGCCAGAGTGGTAGAGCCCATACCACCAGGGCAAGGAGCGCGAGGAGTCTACTTCAGGTACTTCCTGATTCCAACGAAAACAGGAGGACTCCGTCCCATCTTAGACCTGAGATCTTTGACCAAATTTCTGAAAAAAGAAAAGTTCTAGATGGCTTCTCCTGGCATCTTGATCCCCCTTTTGCAAAAAGGGGGATCAAGATGCTATGCTCCCTCACCCTAAAGGATGCATACACCCATATCGAGATCTTCCCCAGTCACAAGAAGTATCTCCAATTTGTGGTGAGGAAACAGCACTTTCAGTAGCGGGTGTTAACATTCGGACTTGCATCCACCCCACTAGCCTTCACAAATTGCCTGGTCGTGGTGATGGCGCACCTCCGCAGATTGGGAATGCATGTTTTCCCATATTTGGACGATTGGCTGGTCAAGAGAACGTCTCAGGCAGGGGCCATCTGGACCATGCATTTGACACACCAGTGTGTCGCCAAGCACACACAGGTGTGTCGCCACACTTCCTGGTCCCCTGCTGACCCAGCTGCTCCCCCTACCCAAGCAAGATAGGCCCTCCATCCGGGCTTAAAATGCTGAAAGCCTGGATGGAACGTGGCAGGAGAGCTGGAGTCAGCGGCACCGGCATGCTCTCTTCTTCCTCCCCCCCTCCCCCCGCGGCCCGGAAGCGGAAGTGGTGACCAGAGGATGTGTGCGCGAGAAGAAGAGTCCATACTAGTGCAGGCAGCGTCGGCCCGAAGAAGAGAAGAGAGCCGCGGCCTGAGGAAAGAACAGCGCAGCTCGGAGAAAAACGAAGAACAATGTCAACCCCTGCAGCCAATGGGACTCTGCGAGGGCTGAAAGAGAAGGAGATTGCTGCTGCTTTTAGGGTTGAAGTAGAGGAGGCTGCTGCTGTCGTTAGTTCGGGGGGGGGGGGGGGCGGGGGGAGAGTGAGTGAATGAGCAAGCATATGTGTTTGAGGTGCTGTGTGTGTGTGCGTGTATGAGTGAGACAGCATGTATGTGAATAATTGAGACCTGTATATGTGAAAGAGAGTATGTGTATGATTGAGAGCCTGTGTGTGAGAGAGAGCATGAATGGAAGTGTATGACTAAGAACCTGTATGTGTAAGCTTGGATTGAAACCTGTTTGTGTGAAAGAGTATGCATGTGTGATTGAGATCCTTTGTGTGTGAGCAAGATCATGTGTATGTATGATTAAGAGCCTGTGTGTATAAATAAAAGAGAGACCATGTGTGTCTGTGTGTGATTGAGAGCTGGTTTAGGTGATGGAGCATGTCAGTATGTGATTGAGAACCTCTGTGTAAATGAGAGAGAGAGCGCATGTGAATGAGAGTCTGTGTGTGAGAATGCCTGTATGTGTAAGCGTGAAAAGACAGATAGCATGTGTGTAAATGTGTAATTAAGAGCCTATATAAGTGAGAAAGAAAAATCATGTGTATATGTGAACTATTTAGAGCCAGTGTGAAAGAGAGAGAAGTTTGCAAGCAAACCATCCCTCCTCTTGCTAATTCAAAACAATCTCAGGGCACCTGGATATCAAACGTTCCCAGGTATGCAGAGAAAAACATATTTTTGTATCCTTATCATTTTTCATTATTGGGCCTTTGTGTCTATTTTGAAATATTTTATTGGTATCTAGAAATTGTTTATGTTTTTAATTATTGAATATTCCATTCATCAGCTGTTTTGAAATAATCTGTTCTTTTTGTTAGTATGGTTTTGCTGCCTTTGATTTTATATTTCTTGATTTGTTTTATAAGGATGGGTGATGTTTCTTTTTTTCCTTCGTTGCACTGCATACAGAGTCTCTGACTTGTTGCGGTTTCCAATTCAGTTTTTGTCTGCATGCTTCTAGTTATGCGTTTTGATCTCTTTATTCTTTGTTAGGTGAGGGTCAGCACATGTGATTCAGGTGAGGTTTTCTGCTGGCATGTAGTTTTTGTGTAGGGCTCTATAGTAGCCTTGCTTGCTCCATTTTCCTAATAGGAGGTATATTGATGTCTTAAGGCCTGGTGTAATAATTTCAGTGTTGCCTTTTCTTAAGTAAGATGTTTACTGTTTGAGTACTGGAAATTGGTGCTGTTTTGGTGTGGGATGTTTACTATTTATGCAATTTTTGTTCAGACAGTATATGTATCTTTCCCTTGTGTCATTCTTAACAATAAAAATAATACTTGGCCTTTATTTTTTATTTCCACTGTGAATTGTAATGAGCAGTGTGTCACACATGTGAGCATGGTCTGTCAGGTATGTCATGATGGGAAAAAGTTGAGAACCACTGTACCAGAGAACTTTCGCTCTGGTGACCATTGCGACAGAGGTGCAACAGAGACAGCAGGTATCAGCTTGGCACATGTTGAGGCTGTTGGTCAATTGGCCGCAATCGTCCATGTCACTCCCTTGGCATGCTTACATATGCGTAGAGCCCAATGGACCCTAAGGTAGCACTGGCGCCAAGCCACTCAGAGTCTCCAGGTTGTATCCAACTCTTTGTCCTGGTGTTGGGGGATTTCCTTTTGGAATCTCCCTACTCAAATTGTGCTAACCATGGATGCATGTACTCTGGGGTGGGGAGCTCATGTAGATGGGCTCGGTACCCAGGGGCTGTGGTACGCTCAGGAATGTTCTTGTCAAATCAACTTCTTGGAGCTTCGGGCAATCAGGTACATGCTATGGGCTTTCAGAGATTGGCTGTCCAACAAAATTGTCTTGAATCCAGACTGACAACCAAGTAACCATGTGGTATGTCAACAATCAGGGAGGCATGCGATCGTACCTCCTGTGTCAGGAAGTGGTCCAGATCTGGTCCTAGGCCCTGGCCCATGGTATGGCGCTCAGGGCCATGTACCTGGCCAGAACGGAGAACGTGATAGCGACAGGCTGAGTCAGGCCTTCAGACCCCACGAGTGGTCCCTGAACCAGGAGGAAGCAAATCGGATTGTAGATCTGTTCGCATCCCCCCTGCAACTGGAAGGTGCCTCGGTTCTGCTCCCTTTCCAGGTCAGATGGCAAACCAGACGCGGATGCCCTTGGCCGAATTTGGGGCAAAGGTCTTCTGAATGCGTATCCTCCAATTCCCTTCGTGGCAAAGACTGTCTTGAAGCTTCATGAGGACAGAGGGACTATGATTCTCATAGCCCCTCATTGGCCCAGACAGGTCTGGTTTCCACTCCTGCAGGAGTTTTCCATCCGGAAATCGATCAGTCTGGGGACTTCCCTGGATCTCATCACGCAAGATCAGGACAGGCTGTGGCATCCTAACCCCCAGGCCCTGTCGCTCACAGCCTGGAAGTTGGGAGGTTAATCCTGCAGCCACTTGATCTTTCTGGGGATGTGTCTCGGGTCCTGGTGGCTTCCAGAAAGCCTTCCACTAAAAAGTCCTACGGACTAAAGTGGAGGAGGTTTTCTGTGTGGTGTGAGCCGAAGGCCCTAGATCCTTTCTCCTGCCCCACAGAAAAACTGCTTGACTACTGTCTAAACCTATCGGAAGCTGGCTTAAACACCAACTCCATTAGAATTCATCGCAGTGCGATTGGCGCATACCACCACGGTGTAGATGGTATGCCCTCCTCTGTATAGCCCATAGTTGTACATTTCATGCAGGGCCTGTTTCAAATGAAGCCTCCCCTAAGACCTCCTGCTGTATCTTGGGACCTCAACGTGCTGTTGACTCAGCTGATGAAAGCTCCTTTTGAGCTGCTGCGCACCTGTTTTTGGTGGCAGTCACTTCAGCACAGAGTATAGCTTTCTCTGAAATGCTACCTGTTCCACACACAGGTCCCCAGGGCCAGGCAGAGCTCAAGTGCATGGTTGAGATGATGGGGCAAGGAAGAGGGATTCAGTTTTGGGGAACCTTATGGGGAAGAGGGAGTCTTTACTGAAGGGACAGACTCCACCTTAACCAGGGAGGAATCAGACTGCTGGCGCAAACCTTTAAAAATGAGATAGAGCAGCTTTTAAACTAGAACAAAGGGGAACACCGACAGTTGCTCAGCAGCACATGCTTCGGAGGGAGGTATCTTCAAAGGATACTAATGAAACAGGAGAATTAGGGCATCCCAAAAGAGAGGTTCCAATAAAAGCAAAAGTAGTCCATATGCCTATAAGAATCACCTGAGCTAACAGATTCCAAATTATTCCTGTCAACTGAAAAGTAGGTTGTTAATACAAACAAAAAACACATTTTGAAATGTCTGTATGCGAATACCAGAAGTCTAAGAAGTAAGATGGGAGAGTTAGAGTGTATAGCAGTGAATGATGAGATAGACTTAATTGGCATCTCAGAGCCATGTTGGAAGAAGGATAACCAATGGGATAGTTCTATATGAGGGTACAAATTATGCCACAGTGATAAGGAGGACAACTTGGTTGCCGGGAGGGGGGTGGAGTTTTATGCCCGGAATGGCATAGAGTCCAACAGGATAAAGATCCTGCAAGAGACTAAATGCACAATAGAATCTTTAAGGATAGAAATCCCATGTGTGTTAGATAAGAGTATTGTGATAGGAGTGACTACCGTCCACCTGACCAAAATGTTAAGACGGACGATGAAATGCTAAGAGAAATTAGGGAAGCTAACCAAATTGGTAGTGTAGTAATAATGGGAGATTTCAATTACTCAAAAGATAACAGAAGCAAACCTTACACTAAGCAAGTATCCAAACACAACGTGCAAGGAAAAAGTTTCAGTTCCACCACAGTATACTATAGAAGTTTTCAGTTTTTATTCTTACAATCAGTAGAAATCGGCAACTCCACGGTAGTATGTATAATCAGGTATCAGTCCCCCGACACGGTCCCGTGTTTCGCTGGTTGCTGCATCGGGAGGGACCACATTACATATAAATTCTAGAATACAAACACATTTAGTCAAGGTGGAACATAAGATAAGAGGCTAATACAGCAGCAAAGATACAGTGTATACTCACATCCTTTAATCGGAGCATGGAGCGCAAACACCCTCACTCTGTCAACACAATTTAAAGAAGAAGCCTTGGCGCCAAAACAGGTGTCATCGTGAGAACGTCAGAATAAGTCCCGCCCCCATTTACCCGAATAAGTGCCATTCAATGTCCTTATTGAGCCCGTGGGGGTGAATAGTTTTTAGAGTGAAAATCCATCTCTGTTCTCTTTTACCTAACATCTCGGCATAGTCCCCGCCCCGCGCAGAGGGGGAAACAATCTCTAAAACTGAAAAAGTAAGATCAGAGATGGAATGGCCCGAGTTAGTCCAGTGGGAGACCAGGGGTTCTTCAGATCTGAGGAGTCTAATATTGGAGCAGTGCTCAATAATTCTAGTTTTCACCATTCTCTTGGTTTTACCGACGTATAACCTAGGACATGGGCACTGTACCACATAGACCACCCCTTTGGTTGTACAGTCAGATACCCCGCGTAATTGAAAAGTCTGTCCAGAGACAGGGTGTTGAAAGGAGGAGGAGACTGAAGTGTGGCTGCACATCGTGCAGTGACCACAAGGACTATGACAACCTATCCCTCGAGTGTCCACCTTGTTCCTGCCAAATAACGTGTGTACTAATTGGTCACGAAGATTGCTACCTCGGCGAAATGAAAAACGTAAATCACCCCGCAGTAAAGAGGATAATGCTAAATTCTGCCAATGTCTACGAATCATTAAAGATATTGTTTTACTGACAACAGAGAATGGTAGTATACAATTAAAAGATGTATCAGCATCAGCAGACGAGGGAAGGAAAAGCCATTCCCGGTGGGTGTATAATGCCCTTTTAAAGGCTTTTTTCACAATACGAGAGGGATAACCCCTCTCCAAAAATCTTAAAGACATCACCCTGGATTTTTGTATGAAGTCATCACGGGAGGAGCATAAACGCCGCAGTCTAAGAAACTGGCCGGTTGGAATATTATCCCTGAGGGGTTTGGGGTGACAGCTTGAATAAGCCAGCAGCGTGTTCCTGTCAGTTGACTTCCGAAAAAGTGTGGTGACAAAGCGATTATTTTCAACAAAAATGAGGATGTCCAAAAATGAAATTTGTGAGGAATGAATACAGTGATTGAATTGGATATGAGGATTCAGAGAATTTAACCAATCAAGAAACAGGAAAAATTGTATGTCCGACCCTGTCCAGATGATCAGAATATCATCAATGTACCTGCGATAGAGTGATATCCTTGAAAACCATTCTGAAGGATATACTAGGGTGGTTTCAAAACGGTCCATATAGAGACAAGCCAAACTGGGGGCCATAGTGGCCCCCATGGCTGTGCCTTTAATTTGTTGGTAAAACGCGGGGTATCTGACTGTACAACCAAAGGGGTGGTCTATGTGGTACAGTGCCCATGTCCTAGGTTATACGTCGGTAAAACCAAGAGAATGGTGAAAACTAGAATTATTGAGCACTGCTCCAATATTAGACTCCTCAGATCTGAAGAACCCCTGGTCTCCCACTGGACTAACTCGGGCAATTCCATCTCTGATCTTACTTTTTCAGTTTTAGAGATTGTTTCCCCCTCTGCGCGGGGCGGGGACTATGCTGAGATGTTAGGTAAAAGAGAACAGAGATGGATTTTCACTCTAAAAACTATTCACCCCCACGGGCTCAATAAGGACATTGAATGGCACTTATTCGGGTAAATGGGGGCGGGACTTATTCTGACGTTCTCGCGATGACACCTGTTTTGGCGCCAAGGCTTCTTCTTTAAATTGTGTTGACAGAGGGAGGGTGTTTGCGCTCCATGCTCCGATTAAAGGATGTGAGTATACACTGTATCTTTGCTGCTGTATTAGCCTCTTATCTTATGTTCCACCTTGACTAAATGTGTTTGTATTCTAGAATTTATATGTAATGTGGTCCCTCCCGATGCAGCAACCAGCGAAACACGGGACCGTGTCGGGGGACTGATACCTGATTATACATACTACCGTGGAGTTGCCGATTTCTACTGATTGTAAGAATAAAAACTGAAAACTTCTATAGTATACTGTGGTGGAACTGAAACTTTTTCCTTGCACGTTGGTTTTGAAGATTTCAATTACTCCAATATTGACTGGGTAAATGTAACATCAGGACATGCTAGAGAGATAAAGTTCCTACATGGAATAAATGACAGCTTGATGGAGCAATTGGTTCAGGAACCGACGAGATATGAAGCTGTTTTAGATCTAATTCTTAGAGGAGTGAAGGATTTGGTGAGAGAAGTAACAGTGGTGGGGCCACTTGGCAATAGTAATCATAACATAATCAAATTTGAATTAATGACTGGAAGGGAGACAATAAGATCCACAGCTCTAGCACTAAACTTTCAAAAGGGAAATGTTGAGAAAATGAGAACATTTGTTAGAAAAAAACTAAAAGGTTCAGTTACAAAGGTTAAGAGTGTACAACAGGCATGGGCATTGTTAAAAAATGCCATCTTAGAAGCACAGTCCATATGTATTCCACACATTAAGAAAGGTGGAAGAAAGGCCAAACATTTGCTGGCATGGTTAAGAAGTGAGGTGAAAGAGGCTATTTTAGCCAAAAGATCTTCCTTCAAAAATTGGAAGAAGGAGTCATCTGAAAAAAATAGGAAAAATCATAGCCATTGGCAAGTTAAATGTAAATCTGATAAAACAGGCTAAGAGAGAATTTGAAAAGAAGTTGGCCATAGAGACAAAAAGTCATATTAAAAACTTTAAAAAATATAGCCCAAATAGGAAGCCTGCAAGGGAGTCGGTTGGACCGCTAGATGATTTAGGGGTTAAAGGGGTACTTAAAGAAGATAAGGCCATTGCGGAAAGACTAAATTAATTCTTGCGTTTGGTGTTTACTGATGAGGATATTGAGGAGATACCCATCTGGAGACAGTTTTCAAGGGTGACAATTCAGATGAACCGAATCAAATCACGGTGAACCTGGAAGATGAAATAGACCAGATTGACAAACTGAAGAGTAGCAAGCACGATTGTGAAAGAACTAAAAAATGAAATTTCAGCAAGCACGATTATGAAAGAACTAAAAAATGAAATTTCAGACCTATTATAGGACTTTGTAACCTATCATTAAAATCATCCGTCATACATTTTTTGAAGCGGTGAATAAACGTGGATATAGGTGAATCAGTAGGTGTGGTATATTTGGATTTTCAGAAGGCATTTGACAATTCCCTCATGAGAGGCTTCTAAGAAATCTAAAAACTTATGGAATAGGAGGCGATGTCCTTTTATGAATTGCAAAGTGGTTAAAAGACAGAAAACAGAGCAGGATTAAATGGCAGGATTAAATGGTCTGTTTTCACAGTGGAAATAGGTAATCAGTGGAGTGTCTCAGGGATCTATACTTAGACCTGATGTTTTTTAATGTATTTATAAATGATCTAGAAAGGGGCACAAGTGAGGTGATCAAATTTGCAGATGACATAAAATTATTCAGAGTAGTTAAATCACAAGCAGATTGTGATAAAATGCAGAAGGACCTTGCGAGACTGGTAGATTGGGTGTCCATATGGCAGATGAAATATAATGTGGACAAGTGCAAGGTGATGCATTTAGGGAAAAATAACCCTTGCTGTAGTTACATAATATTAGGTTCCATATTAGGAGTTAACATCCAGGAAAAAATTATTCAGAGTAATTAAATCACAAGCAGATTGTTATAAATTGCAGGAGGACCTTGTGAGACTGGAAAACTGGGCATCCAAATGTCAGATGAAATTTAATGTGGATAAGTGCAAGGTGATGCATATAGGGAAAAATAACCCATGCTATAGTTACATGATGTTAGGTTCCATGTTATGAGCTTCCACCCAGGAAAGAGATCATGGTGGATAATACATTGAAATCGTTGGCTCAGTGTGCTGCAACAGTCAAAAAAGCAAACAGAATGTTAGAAATTATTAGGAAGGGAATGGTGAATAAAATGGAAAATATCATAATGCCTTTGTATCGCTCCATGGTGAGACCGCACCTTGAATACTGTGTACAGTTCTGGTCGCCACATCTCAAAAAAGATATAGTTGTGATGGAGAAGGTACAGAGAAGGGTGACCAAAATGATAAAGGGGATGGAACAGCTCCCCGTGAGGAAAGACTAAAGAGGTTAGGACTGTTCAGCTTGGAGAAGAGATGGCTGAGGGGGGATATGATAGAAGTGTTTAAAATCAAGAAAGGTCTAGAATGGGTAAATGTGAATCAGTTATTTACTCTTTTGGATAATAGAAGGACTAGGGGGCACTCGATGAAGTTATTATGTAGCACATTTAAAACTAATCGGAGAAAGTTCTTTTTCACTCAATGCACAATTAAACACTGGAAATTGTTGGCAAGGGATGTGGTTAGTGCAGTTAGTGTAGCTGGGTTTAAAAAAGATTTGGATAAGTTTTTGGAGGAGAAGTCCATTACCTGCTATTAATCAAGTTTACTTAGAAAATAGCCACTGTGATTACTAGCATCAGTAGCATGGGATAGACTTCATTTTTGGGTACTTGCCAGGTACTTATAGCCTGGATTGGCCACTGTTGGAAACAGGATGCCGGGCTTGATGGGTCCTTGGTCTGACCCAGTCTGGCATGTTTTTAAAGCCAGGAATCAAAGTCAGTAAGAAAAGCGGAGGTAAGATTTTTCAGAGAGTTGATAAAATCAGCCACCCAGAGAGGTAAGTGGTGTGAAAAGGTGGAAGCAGAGGACCTCAAAATAAGAAAAAGAATGAGACTGAGGGGATAGAAGGGGTTGATACTTACAGGAGGAGAAGAGCAGCAGTCCAACACCACCACTGCAGATTAGTGTGAGGTTATGGGAGAAAAGATGACTTCCATGCAGCTGTTGTGGTTGTGGACCCTTGAGCCGGAGCGAGTGGTGGTGACCAATGAGGGATTGCCCCCAATGGAACTTGGTTCCGGGAGGTGGCGCTGGTGAGGACAACCCGACAGGACCTTCACATATACCAGCCCTCATTCCCCGCAGGTTGAGTGCTTGGGTGCCGGGGCCGGGAGGACTTAGGTGTGGGTGCCTCAGTGAAGCAGGTGAAGAGGCTGACAGGGATAGCAGTCTGGGTCTGGGCAGGCAGAGAAGAAGCGGAAACGGAGTCCAGGCAGAAGATCCGGGGCAAGCAGCAGACAAGCGGAATGAAGAAACAGGCCAAGGGTCAAGACGGGCAGCAGACAAGCAAGGACGAGGAGACAAGCTGAGGTCAAACCTGAAGAAAAATCCGAGGACTGGATACGAGTAGGGACAAGGCTGGAGGCAGGAGCAAGGCACGGATTGGCAGGCAGGAACTGGAAGCAGGATCACAAGGACTGGAGCAGGAGCTGGAACGAAGGTAGGAACAGGAAGCAGAGCAGGAACTGGAACGCAGGATCACAGGAACAGCAACTAAGCACTCCGAAGAGAAGACCCGTTGCAAAGGCAAGTTGCTGAAGTCTGCTGTGGGGTTTAAATACCCTGAAGAGGTGACGTCATCCTTTGGGGCCAGGCCGAAGTTTCCCGCCACGGCCCCTTTAAAGGGTGGAGCCTCCCGCGCACACGCGCCTAGGAGTAGCCCTGCCAGCTGGAAAGATGGCATTTAGCGGCCACGTGGAAGGCTGCGGTCGGCCCGCCGCAGGCCAAATTGTGCGCGCCGGTCCACGGTGACAATGGGCGGCAGAAGGGGTATGGAGAGCCGGTCGTAGCTTTCCACGGCCGGGCGCCGCAACAATAGCAGCAACTGAAGCAGAGTCCTCAGAGGAAAGCCAGGTTTCAGTCTAGTCAAGAAAATGATCAGCATGAGAGATAAAGAGGTCATGAATGTAAGCAAGCTTTTTGGAAGTAGAACATGCATTCCACAAGGAGCATGAGAAAGAAAGAGGAGGGGAATAGGTATAAGATTGGAGGAGTAATGGTTTGATATATACTGATAGGGTGAAAGTTGCCTTGGAGGTCCAGGATTCTGATTGTTATTCTCATCTGAGAGTAGGAGAAATTGCAGGATAATAAGAAGAGAGGTGGAGGTGTGACAACAGTGATGAGGATGAGATGTTGTCAGGGAGCGTGGAGATGGCTGGATGAGAGGAAGAAAACTTTGAACTCAAGAACTGTGAACAGAAGAGAGAATTGTAGGTGAAGTAAAGAATATAGAGAATGAAGACAGTAGATGATATTAGGAGTGGTTTGCATCAGGGAAAAAGATTGACGAGAGTTATTATTAGGAAGAGTAGATGTAGTGGAGCCATATGAAATAGGGGAAAAAAATCTACTGACCTAATGCTATGGCATGCACCTCCTGGGCAGCTGGTGGATGCCCAAGAACTTAGAGTATCCTGATAGGCAGCTGGAAGATGTATGCAGATGGGCTGCATGCTCCTTAGTATTTAGCCAGCTTCTCAAGGAGCACATGGTTGGAGCAGCTCTGACCCAAGGTAGATTGTGATGTCTTCTGGAGTCAACTACTAAGGCAGATGAACTACAACCTCCTCAGTATCACTCATGTGTTGTTATCTCAGCTTTGTATATAATGTAATATCATCAAGTCTAAACTGCATTTATTAAGAATTGAGTTCCATTTAGCCACAAAACCTGTATTTTTGTTGTATAATTTAGGTTCTTTAAACATTTTTAAACCTTGCGGAATTCTTTGTACCCGACAATACTAAAATCTCAACGTAATTCTGTCCAAATAAGTCTGTGCAGCAACTGCTATTAAAGATGTAATTGTCCCTTTCAAATTTGTGACACTATCTTCAAAAACAGATGGTCTTTCTGTGCTCTTCTGCAGATCTGTATTGGTATAACTCAATGTCTCACTCCAATTAGAGTCGATTACTAAACAGTAGCTTTATTATAAATTTCAAAAAATTGGTTATGCAATCCTTATTTATTTATTTATTTATCGAGTTTTATATACCGTCGTTCGGTTTCGCCATCACAATGGTTTACAAAGTTTCGATGTTTAACAGAGTTTCCAAGGGTTCCTGTGGTTGTTAACATAGATATTGTAGGCTTTATAAGTGTAGTTCTGATATTGTTGATCAGGCAAAAATAATTTTAGAAAGGATTATAAAACTACATTTTTATGTTCTAGACTGGCGTTTCCCAACCTTTAGAAGCCCAAGGTACACCTACATTAAAAAATATATTTTGTGTGGCACATCAGCCTCTGCAGAGTAGGCAGTGCAGACATGGAGGACTTATATGGTGAAAAGAAAAGCTAAGGAAACACTGAATAACCACTAGTCCAGAGGTGACTAACTTGGGTCCTGGAGAGCCACAAACAGGCCAGGCTTATAGGATATCTACAATAAATGTGCATGAGATTGATTTGGATACAATGGTGGCAGTGCATGCAAATCTGCTGTATCTTTTGCATATTGTGGATATCCTGAAAACCTGGCCTGTTTGTGGCTCTCCAGGACCGGAGTTGGACACCACTGCACTAGTCTCTCCTCTAAATTTTAAAATAAAGGGAAAGGAGGTCACGTGATGTGGTGAGCGAGGCAAGACATGCTCAGGAGGGCTCCGGGTGCCACGCTCCGTTCTAGCCTTTTTTTTAAGCCTGCAATTTGCTGACTCAGCACTTTGAAACGGGAGGTACCGACCGGGTTCATGTCCATCACTAATTATATGCAGCGCTCACCTGCAGGAATGCCCATTAGAGCTGGGAAAAAGGATAAAGAAAAATCGAAAGCAGGCAAGGCCAAGATGGCGGCGGCGGCGACGGAGGCACCAACAACCAGCACCGCAACTGAACTTTCCTCAGCCATCTCGGAACAAATTAAATCGATTCTGATGGAGGCTTTGAATGTAAAACTAGCGATGATTTCCTCCCAAATAACAGAAATGCACTCTGTTCTCTCAGATCTGAATCCCCATTTCGAGCAAATCGAGGCGCGGGTGGGAAAGCTGGAAGACGACGCACAGACCCTCAACACAAACGTACTGGGACTGGAGCAACAAATAGTGGCACAAGCCACAAAAATAGAGGACCTTGAAAACAGAAGCAGAAGGTCCAATATTCGGCTTCTAGGGCTCCCGGAATCCCTGTCAGAAAAAAAAACTTGGGGACCTTGCTGGAGAGTTGGCTTTCGGATGCTCTCCACCTTCCGGAGCTGCTCCCTGTCTTCTGGATCGAGAGGGCCCACCGCCTCTGGCAGCGCAGAGAAGGTGAGAACAGACCCAGAATAGTCATAGCAAAGGTCCTCAATTATGCACAAAAGCAAGCAGTACTACAAGCTTACCGGAGTGTACCAGACTTGGCTTATGAGTCCCACCAAGTTAGAATGTTCCAGGATTACTCTGCCAAGGTTTCGGGTCAACGGAGGGGCTATTCTCAAATATGTTCCACTCTGTTTGCTAAGCAAGTGCGTTTCACACTGCAGTACCCAGCCCGCCTTAAAGTGTGGCACGGTAACCAAACCCACCTCTTTGAGACTCCAGAGGCGGCTCAGCAGTTCATGGCTCAATCGATGCGCTAAAACATGGAGGCCTGGTCAGCCATTTAAAGGGCAAGCAGCTACCATCCGAAGCGCAGGGGCCCCTGCACGATGGGGGGACTATGTCAGAAAATAAGGCTGACACTATTCCTCATCGGCGTCTAGAGGTTTTGGAGGATTCTGTTGCTGTTTGGACTGAAGGCTTTAGCTTGGAGATGCCCCGGAGGTTGAATGTTCCCATGGCGGGCGTAGAAGTCCTTCCTAGTTTAACAAGTTACTGCCAGCCCCTATCTGTTGCATGTTATTCACTTCGCTTTTTCAGCTTCAAGACCTTATCTGCTCAGATAGGCATGGACCACTGAGCAGCATGTTGCGGTGATTACCTCGGGCGATATGATTTTTAAGGCTCGAGAGGGATCAGATTTAAAGGCACCATCAAAACCTCTGCCATGGATGCAAGCGGCCTGGTATCACACAGATAAACCTTCGGCATCTGATGTGAGGGGAGCATGGCACCCGCCTGCATCCAACCATGACTCTCTCCCCATTTAAAGGGGACTAGGAAGGGCAAAGTTTTTTTGGGGGGGTCATGGGGCAGGGGGTGGGGGGCGTGGGAGGGATGGGGGGGTCCGGGAGGGGGGGCTGGGAGGGGGGGTGGTCATGTGTCCTGTGTCTTTCTGCAAAGCTATGGTCCTTACGTGGGAGAGGTGGGCTTATCGATTTCAGGGGGAGATGTCAATCCTACTGGTACCAATATTGTTTTTCTCTCTTTTGGTTGCTGTTGAGAGTAATAATGCTGGAGAGTGGATGGTCGAACAGGGGTATGTCTGCCTTGGGTCGGATTCTGCCATTGCACAAAGTCCAATAATTTCTTGCTATGGGTGATATTACAAAAATTATATCATGGAATGTGAATGGGTTGGGGTCACCGATTAAGAGGTACAAAATCCTCCAGCGGCTGAAAAAAAGTAACCCCACAGTTGCCTGCATTCAAGAAACTCATCTCTCTGCAAACGAGAGCCAAAAACTACAGAAAAATTGGGTGGGAGCCTATTACTTCTCCACTGCTAAAGGGAAAAAAGGGGGCGTGGAAATTCTGGTACATAAATCCGCTTCTTTCACAGTTTCCCAAACTATTCAGGACCCGGAGGAGCGGTTGATGATGATCATTGGCACACTTAAAGGAAAGAAGGTTATGATCTGCTGTATATATGCACCAAACACCTACTCCCACGCTTTTTACACATATGTATTAACGCAGCTCGTGGCCCATGCTCAGGGCTATGTAGTGGTTGTGGGAGATTTTAATTTTACACACGATCCTCAATTGGATAGGTCGCCCTCAGGTCCAGCTTCTCCGAGTAGTGCAGGGAAGGGAGCTGCATTTCTTTGTCAGGAACTCTCACGAATTGACTCCTGGCGTACGCTACACCCCACTGAGAGGGATTACACCCATGTATCACATGCACATATTACATTATCTAGAATTGACTATATATTAACCCTTCAGGATGGGTTTCAGGCTCTCACTAAGGCAGCCATTGGCTCCTCTGCGGTATCAGACCATGCTCTGATATGGATTGAGTTGAAATTTCAAGATAAAGAACCCAATGAACGGTTTTGGAGATTTCCCAGTTTTCTTGGGGAAATCCGGATTTTAAGGATTTTCTCCAATCCCGTTGGAAAGACTTTGATTTCCACAACCACTCCCACAAGACAAATCCTCAACTGTATTAGGCAACGGCTAAGGCCATTTTAAGGGGAGAGATCATTTCATATATGGCCTCCAGGACAAAACGACTGAACCAAAAAATATTAAGGTTAGAATCCCAACTGCAAACACACAAGCAACAAATGTCCACTAACCCCACTCAAGTCTAGCAACAGGCTTACTTTAGCGTACTGCGAGATATCAACTGCTTACTACACCAAAGGGCCTAACAGGCATTCCAAACAGCAGAGAGGAACTTCTTCAAATATGGCAATAAGGCTGACAAACACTTGGCCAATTTAGTCCGAGCGCACAGAGGGAAAACATTTATTCCAACCATGAAAACTAGCACAGGGCAGGTAGTTTCATCCCGTAAAGATATCTGCGAAGCCTTCCGTGTTTTTTTTTTACGAATCTCTATACACTGATGATGTGGTTGGAGGGGCACAAGAGAAAGCAGAATTTTTCCATGGGCTCCCTATACCTACTCTCTCAGCCTCTCAATTGGCATTCTTGAATAGACCAATTATCCCATTAGAGGTCTCCAATGCCATTTCCACGAGTAAAAGGGGAAAAGCTCCGGGCCCAGACGGTTTTTCTTTTGATTTTTATAAACTTTTACAGTCCCAGGTAGTTTCCCTACTCACATCCTTTTTTAATGAAGCAACCCAGACGGAATCCCTCCCAGAACATTTTAATACGGCATACAACACAGTCCTCCACAAGCCTGGAAAAGACCTCCAACAACCAGCCTCATACCATCCAATTTCATTACTCAATTGTGATCTCAAACTTATAGCAAAAATATTAGCAGACAGGCTGGGGCACCTGCTACCCAATCTCATTTCTGAATATCAGGTCGGCTTTGTTAAGAATAGACCAGCCTGTACTCACATTATTCATCTCATATCGGCCATGGCGACTACTCTCCACCATAAGATCCCTGCGTTGGCCATAGGGTTCGTTTCTAAAAAGGCCTTTGATAGGGTCTCATGGCCATATATGTTTTCCAGTCTCCAGAGGTATGGATTTAAGGGTAATTTTTTTACTTTTCTCTCATTACTATACAGAAATCCCAAATCCCACATTGTAGCAAATGGATACAAATCAGAAGCAGTACACATTGGGAGGGGTGTCCGGCAAGGGTGTCCCCTATCACCTCTATTGTATATTCTGGCGATAGATCTGCTGCTCAGGAAAATCGCCCAAAATCCGGTCATCAAAGGGATTGGCGGCGATGGGCATGAATTCAAGGTAGCCGCCTTTGCGGATGATATTTTGATATACCTCTCCAATCCTCACAACTCCCTGCACCTCCTTTTATCTATTCAATCCGATTATGGCAAATTTGCGGGATTACGTGTGAATCACGACAAGTCCAAGACGTTGGATGTGGGGGGTAAGGTGTGAGACATCTGGACAGGGAGCTTCCCGCTAAAGTGGGTCAAAGGCACGATGAAATATCTTGGCATTAAAATCCCAGAGGTCCTGTCAGACTTGTATAAAGTGAATGTCAAACCCCTACTCAGCACTACGAGGCGGGCCCTTGAGCGATGGCAGAATTTGCCCCTTTCGATTTCAGGCAGAATTCAATTATTTAAAATGATGATCTTGCCAAAGTGGATATATGTCTTACAAATGCTGCCGGTATGGCTCACTCAGGGTCACTGCAAGGAACTTAACGCAGTATTGCGCCGGTTCATTTGGAATGGGAAGAAGGCGCGCTTAGCCCTGCAAACCTTAATGAATCCAATCTATAAAGGAGGTTTGAATTGTCCCAATGTTCGAACCTATAATTTAGCGGCACTTATGCGACATCTGCGGGATATGCTGGGGGGTGCTACCCATTATACGCCTCTGACAGCCCTACAAGACTGGCTGGAGGTTCGATCTTTCAATGTGATAGTCCAACTGCCCAAAGAACACTTGTCACCCATAGTTGCTGCCCAACCCTGGATACGGGCATGTCGTCTTGCTTGGGCCTTCTTATGTAAGCAGATGCATTTACTCTTCAAGGTGACCGCTTTTTTAGATATTTGTGATCATCCACTATTTCCCCCGGCCCATTCAGCTTCCCCATTCCATAAATGGAAAAGTAAGGGCCTGAAATGGGTGTATCAATGTTTTTCTAAAACTACAGGACAATTGCTCACTTTTTTAGAGCTGCAGGAAGCGTACCATCTCCCCAGCTCTGACCAATTTGCATACTCACAATTACGGCATTTCTTATGTACTAAGAGGAGCCTTTTTGAGCCGATGCCTCACTTTTGGACCTTTCATAAGCTGGTGTTAGCCCAACAGCTAAGAAAACCGACCATAGCGGCCTACCAACAGGCATTACAGCTAGTACCAGATATAGATTGTCTAGCTCTTATTTATAGTCGATGGCAAACCTGGTCGGAATTCACGTTATCCAAGCAAGCATTTTCGCTTTGCTTTCGAGATCTAACCAAATGGTCAGAAAGCGTATTATATAGAGAGCTGCAATATAAGTTCCTGCGATATTATTACATGACCCCAATCTGGGCCTTTAAGGCTAAAGTTATCGCTTCACCCTCTTGCATGAAGTGCGAACTGGAGGAGGGCTCCATTATCATTGTTTCTGGTCCTGCCCTTTGATCAAAGCATTTTGGTCGCAAGTGACCCAAACGTGTAGCCAGTTGCTACAGACGGTCCTCCCTTTGGATCCCATGTGGTGGCTCTTTGGGGTGGCGCAGACGTCCTTATCAGGGATATCGGTTGATGGACACATTTATCCGTAAAGCAGGATTAATAGGAAAGAAAGTAATCCTTTCAGGTTGGGTGAATGTAGAAGCCCTGAAGCACGAACACTGGTTCACCTTGTTTATTAAGTTATACACTCTGGAATTCTGTAGTGCCAGACATACCTCGGCTAAGCGCTGGTTAGAAGTAGAAAAAATTTGGCAGCCCCTGAATGCATATTTGCCCCCGTCCACAGGTTAAAGGACTCTGCAAGGAATTTAGCAGGTAATAGCAAGCACATACACATGGGGAAAGGGGGGAGAGGGGGGCGGATAGGGGGAGGGATTGGCACTATGTTTATTTGTAGTATGTGAATCGGAACCAGAATCGGATCCGATTTCAGTTCCGATTCACATCTCTATAGATGTGAATCGGAACCAGAATCGGATCCGATTTCAGTTCCGATTCACATCTCTAAAGAACTGGAACAGAGGGTTGGCTACAAAGCTCTGAGGAATGAAACAGCTATCTGTTGTTGTATGTATGCTCTGTTATGTTCTGAAAGACATTTTCATCGTGTTGCCATTGTACTATATGCCCTTACTGTTCAAGGGACTACACATTGTCGAGGCTTGTAATTTGCTATATGCCATTTATGAAACTTATGAAACTTAATAAACATATTTCACAAAAAAACAAAAATAAAGGGAAAGAGGGAGTCAGAGATACACAGTAACCTGTCAGAATGAACCTGCTCCCTCTGCATTCAAGGGCAGGAAAAAAGAGGAGTCAGTGTGGTACAGGCAACCAGCTCAGTTAGTTACCTTGGCTGCTGCATGTTACTGTTACTGTTGCTCCCAACACTTGCTTAGTGTGAACATGCTTAGTGCATGAGACACATGCATGTTCACACTGTCTCATTCAGCCTGGGAATAAGACAAAGGCTGGAAGGCCTCAAATGAGGAGGAAGAGAATGAGATGTTATGTGCAATGTGTATGCTGTCCAAATTGGGATCCAGATATGCGTGGCCTGCAGATTGCCCATTAGTTACCACGCTCCAGGCCTCATACTGTGGCTGGGAAGAGGCATGTATGATTACACATGTTCTCAGAAAGGAGCTCCTACATGTTAAAGAGCCACTGCTGGTGCCTTTTGTTGTGAGGTGCTGAGAACAGAGCCCATATTCTGGTCTAGATCTGAGCCAGTGGTGACTTTTCCACGGCACGCCTGATCAGGTCTGGAGGCACACGAGAGTGCCATGGCACACAGTTCAGAACAATATTCATTCAACAAGCATACAGCTTCTAAAGCTTCTAAAAAGTGTTGTAATCAAAACAAAGGGGGCCCGATTTTCAAAGCTTGTTCAGCACTATTTAGCCAGTTATGTGGCTAAGTAGTGGCTGAATATGTGCCCACATTCAGCGCCGCTGCTTAGCATTATAAGTCCCTTATATGGCTAAAAGGTTAGCTGTTTAAGAAGTGGGCATAAAGTGGGCAGATCGGGTGGAGTGAGTTAGCCATACAACTTATGTGGCTAATTGCTGATATATGGACTTAGCCGCATAAGTTGCACGGCTAAGCCAGATGTGCCAAAGAGCAAATCTAAACTTAGCCAGCTAGACTTATACAGCTAAGAGCTCAGTTATACACATATATTCAGCAGCATAGCCGTGCTGCTCAATATACATAGTAACTCAGCCGGATAAGTTCTAACTGGCTAATAGGGTAATTTATCAAAATGCTATAAGGCGTTTTTGCATGCATTAAGCACCTTTGACACATGCGAAAACGCCTTTAACACATGCAATAGCACCATAACGTATAGTGTGATGCAAATCCGAAAAAGAGGAGGAGTTAGGGGCGGGCACAGCTTTAAAACCAATTTTAGCTACACCTTTTTCAGTAGAGTTAAGCTGTGTGATAGGTTTTTCCAATGCCTGTTGTCAGAGGAAGGAGAGAGGGAGCGAGAGAGAGAGAGCCTAGCCCTAATACCCTAACAATAGATAGGTATTTATATCTCTATGGGAGGCCCACCTAGTAACTCGAAGTGACATTTAGGTATTAGTGTAGGGGTTAGGGGCCACTTTGACATTTGTTTACTGAAGAGGATGTTGAGGAGGTACCCGTACTGGAGAAGGTTTTCATGGGTAATGATTCAGATGGACTGAACCAAATCACGGTGAACCTAGAAGATGTGGTAGACCTGATTGATAAACTGAAGAGTAGTAAATCACCTGGACCGGATGGTATACACCCCAGAGTTCTGAAGGAACTAAAAAATGAAATTTCAGACCTATTAGTAAAAATTTGTAACCTATCATTAAAATCATCAATTGTACCTGAAGACTGGAGAATAGGTAATGTAACCCCCATATTTAAAAAGGGCTCCAGGGGAGATCCGGGAAATTACAGACCGGTTAGCCTGACTTCAGTGCCAGGAAAAATAGTGGAAAGTGTTCTAAACATCAAAATCACAGAACATATAGAAAGACATGGTTTAATGGAACAAAGTCAGCATGGCTTTACCCAAGGCAAGTCTTGCCTCATAAATCTGCTTCACTTTTTTGAAGGTGTTAATAAACATGTGGATAAAGGTGAACTGGTAAATGTAGTGTACTTGGATTTTCAGAAGGCATTTGACAAAGTTCCTCATGAGAGGCTTCTAGGAAAAGTAAAAAGTCATGGGATAGGTGGCGATGTCCTTTCGTGGATTGCAAACTGGCTAAAAGACAGGAAACAGAGTAGGATTAAATGGACAATTTTCTCAGTGGAGTGCCTCAGGGATCTGTACTGGGACCCTTACTTTTCAATATATTTATAAATGATCTGGAAAGAAATACGACGAGTGAGGTAATCAGATTTGCAGATTATACAAAATTGTTCAGAGTAGTTAAATCACAAGCAGATTGTGATAAATTGCAGGAAGACCTTGTGAGGCTGGAAAATTGGGCATCTAAATGGCAGATGAAATTTAATGTGGACAAGTAATTTAATGTGGACAAAAATAACCCATGCTATAGTTACACAATGTTAGGTTCCATATTAGGTGCTACTACCCAAGAAAGAGATCTAGGTGTCATAGTGGATAACACATTGAAATCATCAGTTCAGTGTGCTGAGGCAGTCAAAAAAGCAAATAGAATGTTGGGAATTATTAGAAAGGGAATGGTGAATAAAACGGAAAATGTCATAATGCCTCTGTATCGCTCCATGGTGAGACCGCACCTTGAATATTGTGTACAATTCTGGTCGCCGCATCTCAAAAAAGATATAATTGCGATGGAGAAGGTACAGAGAAGGGCTACCAAAATGATAAAGGGAATGGAACAACTTCCCTATGAGAAAAGACTAAAGAGGTTAGGACTTTTCAGCTTGGAGAAGAGACGGCTGAGGGGGGATATGATAGAGGTGTTTAAAATCATGAGAGGTCTAGAAAGGGTAGATATGAATCGTTTTTTTACTCTTTCAGATAATAGAAAGACTAGGGGGCACTCCATGAAGTTAGCATGGGGCACATTTAAAACTAATTGGAGAAAGTTCTTTTTCACTCAATGAACAATTAAACTCTGGAATTTGTTGCCAGAGGATGTGGTTAGTGCAGTTAGTATAGCTGTGTTTAAAAAAGGATTGGATAAGTTCTTGGACGAGAAGTCCATTACCTGCTATTAATTAAGTTGACTTAGATAATAACCACCGCTATTATTAGCAACGGTGACATGGAATAGACTTAGTTTTTGGGTACTTGCCAGGTTCTTATGGCCTGGATTGGCCACTGTTGGAAACAGGATGCTGGGCTTGATGGACCCTTGGTCTGACCCAGTATGGCATGTTCTTATGTTCTTACAAACAGAACAGTGCTCTCTTGTGAAGATTTGATGACCCTTGGAATAAGGAAACTCACTCAAAGATGATATTTGTGCAATGTTCTCTCAACTTAGCTTGATGGACTCTCTACCTGGGTAACATCAAGCTAGGTGTAGAGAACATTGCACAAATATCATCTTTGAGTGAGTTTCCTCATGGTGAGGGTCATCAAATCTTCATAAGAGAGCACTGTTCTGTTCGTTCGTCTCACTTTGAATGTCAAAGTGGCCCCTAACCCATACACTAATACCTAAACCTTATCTCAAGTTACTAAATGGGCCTCCCATAGAGATATAAATACCTATCTAGTGTTGGGGCATTAGGGCTAGGCTCTCTCTCTCTCTCTCAGCAAGGCTAGAGGTACTGGGTCCTGGAGCCTTATCTCTCCCATATAAGGGCCTTGGCAATACTAACAAATGTTGGCCCTTTAGATGCTGATAATTTTACTGTGTTAATGATGGAGCTGGAGACAGTATAAACTTGCAAGCAACAGATATAATGTTTATTGTTACATTTTAATGCCTGTAGCAGTGTTAGCACTATTAACTAGCGTGTTTTAATTTCCCCAGACAAACGTGTTGAGGTTTGGCCTTTGATGCAGTCTCCATTGCCTACCCTGGCTATAAGCACGCTTTATCTCCTCATTGTGTGGCTGGGTCCTAAATGGATGAAGAATAGAGAACCTATCCAGCTGCGCTTTTTACTGATTGTCTACAATTTTGGAATGGTTATACTGAACTTCTTTATCTTCAAAGAGGTTAGTCTTAAGTTCATTGTACCTTGTCATTGGGGAACTAACTTTTGGAATGAAATATAGTCCTGAGACATACAGACTATCAAGTTCTCATATTGTCTAGTCAAGGCAAGTATTCTATGAGCTAAACCATACAGGAATCATTCAATGTCATTACTAATGCTTATTATGCACTTGAAAATAAATACTTTATCATGTTCCTTTAGTGGACAAACCAAAAAAAAATATATATATATATACTTCAGTGTTTTTGTACATTTTGCTTTTGGGATTTCACAAAAGCTTACTAGAGATTTTGTGTACTAATTTAAGACCTTTTAAAATTGTATTCTACATTTTATCAAGCCTGTTTTACCTTGCTAACCAAGGTGTTAGCTCGCATTTGAATACCAGCCCTCACCGTGCTCATGTGATCAGGGTACATGTGACTGTACAAAGAAATTAGCACACTGTAGATAAAAGTAGACAAGCTGAGAGGTACACTTTTTATTCAGGATGTGTTGGAAACAAACAGAATCTCAGATAAAGGAGTCCTCCAGTCATGATATAAAGGCTGCTAACTATGGTCAACTCATCATGTTCGGCCCTTACTTTGGGACTGTTCTTTATGCTTAGGTGCAGGGGTCAGTCCTCTCAAGGCTCTACATAGGTTCATTGAACATAAGCCGTGTAGCCTTAGTCTGAGGCCTGTTTACTAAATGTTTTCACCCATTTTGGGGAGCATAAATGTAAAATGAAACACATGCATAAGTGACACTAATTTTGAAAAAGAAAGTATACGTGTAACTTTCCCTTTATTTATTTATTTATTTATTTATTTATTTATTTAACATTTTTTTATATACCGATAGCCGTTTGCACATCGTACCGGTTTACAAGGAACAGGCGGAAGGCCAGGGGAAACGGCACAACCGTTACATGAAACGCATGAGAGAACATTTGAACGCATTTAAAGAACAAAGTAAAACATTTGATTAAATATGAAAAACGATTATCTTAGTCATATAGAGCAGAAAAGTATTTACAGTTTTACAAATATAGGAAAGTAGAGACTGTACAAATGGAGGGGACCTCAGAATCACCATAGACAACCAAATCTCTTTAAAACCATTCATCAAAGCCACCCTAAAAGAATGCTATTTCAAACTACACACTCTGAAGAAACTAAGACCACTACTACACTTCTTTGACTTTCGCACAGAGCTCCAATCTATTATATTCTCTAGGGATGTGAATCGTTTTTTGACGATTTAAAAAAATCGTCAGATATTTTTTAAATTGTCAAAAATCGTTAGAGTCGCGATACAATAGAAATTCCCCCGATTTATCGTGAAAAATCGTAAATCGGGGGAGGGGGGAGGGCGGGAAAGCCGGCACACCAAAACAACCCCTAAACCCACCCCGACCCTTTAAAACAAATCCCCCACCCTCCCGAACCCCCCCAAAATGTTTTAAATTACCTGGTGGTCCAGTGGGGGGGTCCCGGCGCGATCTCCCGCTCTCGGGCCATCGGCGCCATTTTGGCTGCCACTAATATAAATGGCGCCGATGACCCGATAAAAAAAAAAACCCACCCGCCCCTTTAAAATGACCCCCTTGACCCCCCCCCCAGAACCTTTTAAAATTACCTGGTGGTCCAGCGGGGGCACGATCTCCTGCTCTCGGGCCATCGGCTGCATTAATAAAAATGGCGCCGATGGCCCTTTGCCCTTACCCTGTGAAAGGGCAAAGGTAGCGCCGGCGCCATTTTGAATATTGGCAATATGGCCTGAGTGCAGGAGATCGCTCCCGGACCCCCGCTGGACCCCCAGGGACTTTTGGCCAGCTTGGGGGGGCCTCCTGACCCCCACAAGTCTTGCCAAAAGTCCAGCGGGGGTCCGGGAGCGACCTCCTGCACTCGGGCCGTATTGACAGTATTCAAAATGGCACCGGCGCTACCTTTGCCCTCACTATGTCACAGGGACCACCAGGTAATTTTAAAACCTTTTTTGGGGGTTCGGGAGGGTGTTTTGATTATCGGATTGGGCGCAGCCGATAATCAGAACTCAAATCGGGCCAAGCGATAAAAATTTTAAGATTTGGATCGGAACCGGAACCGATCAGATTCCGGTTCCAATTCACATCTCTAATATTCTCCAAAATCGATTACTGTAATTCACTACTCCTCGGCCTCCCCTTCGCCACCACCAAGCCCTTACAACTCCTTCAGAACGCCACTGCCCGAGTCCTAACCAATACCCGCAAAAGAGATCATATCACACCCATACTGAAAGACCTACACTGGCTTCCCATCAACTCTCGAATACAGTTCAAATCTTTATTCCTTATACACAAATCTATCATAAATGAAAACACTCAATGGCTTAAACAGCCTCTCCTACTCCACACCTCCAACAGACCTACATGCACAATTCACCAAGGAACCTTACACCTTCCTTCCCATAAGCTCACAAAACTTACCTCCACAATGAAAACAGCTTTCTCATTAGCTGGTCCATCCTTGTGGAACTCCATGCCACATGACCTCCAGATAGAAACCTTCACACCAATTAAAAAAAAAAACTAAAAACGTGGCTGTTTCAACAGGCCTACTCCTAAACAGCCCTCTCCTACACTACCTTCTAACTAATATATTCTGGCATCGCCTCTAAGCATACCTTTTAAGCTGGAGTCAGTCTCACTATCTATCTCAACCTGTACATAAGTTAACTCCCCCCCCCTTCCCCCTCTACCCTTCCATTCTCAATATATAATCCTCTATATAAAATTCTTACAATATTCTCTATATAATTTTAGATACAATTGTTTCAATAAATAGCTATCTTACTACCCCCCTAACTATCCCCCACCCATAAGTCCCCTCCATTTGTACAGTCTCTACTTTCCTTTGAAAATTAGCCCACCAAAACTATCTGTACACATTTACATCTGCTAATTTGTTTGCAGATTTTTTTCAAGAAAATTTGCATGCATACTTTTGGAAATGTATGTGTAACCCATACACAGGTGAATTTGAGGGCTCACGGTCAATACTAGGGCTAAGTCTCTCCCAAAACTGGAAGAAGGAGTACAACCTCCAAGACCCTGGGCGTTAAGGGTTCTTCAGATTGGCAGAGGTGTTCCAATATAAACTTTACTGAGGTTGATAATTAACATGGGAAGTATTGCACGTGATAGAATTCTCTCTTTGACAAAATATTTTAAAATTATAAATCTACAAGTCTGTGGTTCCTTATCCTGCCCCTCAGGGTTCTTTTGTTATCTTTGAATGGGATGTGTAGCCTTTCTGGGTAAGCTGGAAAAAAGGATCCCTTAGGTACATCCCATCAAATACCTGGGATCCATTGCTTGATTTTCTCCTCTCCCCTTTGTACCTCTGGGGCACTTCCTTAGTCGTTTGCTGGGTTGTGAGCACCAGAAAGGTAGGCAACATTTTTGAAGTGGTGTGCCAAGATTTAAATTGGGGTCAGGTAACTCTAGTCCATGAGTGCCACAAACCGGTCACCCTGATTCTCCAGATTCCCTTCACATAACTCTTGAATATTCAGTTTGCCATTAATTTTCAGTTAAAATATTCAAGAGTTATGATTGAAACTGCAATGATTTTCTCACATAAAAACAAAATTATAAAAAAGGAGAAGAAAAAAAATGTCTCTCCCTCCCTCCCCCCTCCTCACCAATACACCTTGTATTAGGAAAACAAAACATGTCAGGCTGTTATAGATGCCCACATAGAAATAGCACACTAGCTACCAGAATGCCTCACCTCAGTCACACATACAAACCTCACCAAATACAGAAAAAAGTGACCATAAAAAAGTATATATAGAAACATGAAGACAAAAACTGAACTGGAAATTACAACAAGCCAAACTCTGTATGCAGTGCAACAATGGAAAAACAGAAACATTACCATTCCTCATAAAACAAACAACAAAATTAAGAAATATAAAACATCAATCATAATAGTAAAACCATACCAATAAATATAATATTTTAAACAGCTGTTTAATAGAACAACTGTCATGGGTAGTGAACTCTTGGGCTGTGGTATGGTTGACACATCCTGATAGGTGAACTTACCAGGCCCATGCCAACAGCTGGCCCAGCTGGAACTGGGCGTCACATTTACCAGCCCCTTTGTCCTTCGGTTGAGCCATTGGTTTCCAGGGGCCAGCAGGACTTAGATGAGGGTTTCTAACAGGCGGTTGATGAGAATCCAGGCACAGGCGGAGGTCAGGGCTGACAGCAAAGAGACAAGGTCCAGGTACAGACCAGGATCGGGTCAGGCAGCAGGAAAAGAATGGTCGAGGTCCATAGCAGAGGCCAAGGCAGGCGCAACAGGAGAATGGTCGAGGTCCATATCAGGGATCATGGCAGGCAGTAGGCAGGAGAGTGGTCGATGTCCGTAACAAGGGTCAGAATCAGAAGACAGGCCGAGACAGACAGACAGAAGGAAGGCCCAAGGAACCAGGACACAGCAGGAACACACAGGGAATGGCAGACAAGGCAATAAGACAAAAGGCAAGGCAAGAAGAGCATGGAAACAGGATAGCAACATGCACTGCAGGCTAGGCAGGAGGATCTGTTGCTGAGGCAAGGGCTGGGAGCATGGCTGGGGTTTAAATACCCAGTCGCATTGATGTCATCAGGAAGGCACCTCTAGAGACTTGCCCGCCACGGGGCCATGATAGCGAGGGGAGGTGTGCATGTAATTGCACGAATGTGAAGGCCTCCGTCTGCTGTGAGGGAGTCCGGGCGGCGTCTTCAGGGTCTGGCGGTGAAATGGGTAGGTGTAACTGGTTGCGGGCCTTCCCACAACCAGCTGAAGCGTCACAATAACATCCAATAATTAAAAACTCATACACAAATGTTTTATCATTTTCCAAACACCAATAAAATATTTCAAAATAGCAGATACCTCAAACGACACCCAATAATTCAAACTTCTAAGGATAAAAAAAATTCTTCTCTCCTTACCTGAGAACTTTTGATTTCCAGTCACTTTGAGGTGGTCATAAATTAATTGGGTGGGAGAGAGGTCACACAAACTTTCTCCTCTCTCTCTCTCTCATGCACACACACACACAAACACACACACTTTCTCTTTCTCTTCCCCCAATGCAATCACACACACATGCTTGCTCGCTTCCCCACATGCAATCACACATGCTCTCTCTCTCCCTTCCACATTCAATCAATATACATATGCTCTCTTTCTCCCACATGTAATCATGCACACTCTCTCTTTCCCACATGCAATGATACAAATGCTCTCTCTCCCTCTCTCCCTCATATGCAATCACATACACTCTCTCTCCCCCCACATAAAGCTACACACAAACTCTCTCTCCTGAATGCAATCACACACATGCTTTCTCTCTCCCACATGCTGTCACATTCACGCTCTCTCTCTCTCTCTCCCACATGCAGTCACACACACAGTCTCTGTCTCTCTCTCATATGCAATCACATACATGCTCTCTCTGTCCCCCCCCCCAATTGAAGTCACACACAAAATCTGTCTCTCCTGCACGCCGTCATACACATACTTTCTCTCTGTCCTACATGCAATCATATTCACCCTATCTCTCTCCCATATGCAGTCACATACATGTGCACTATCTCTCTTACATGCAATCTCATTCACATGCTCTCTTATATGCAATCACACACACACGCTCTCTCACATACCATCTCACATACACATGCTCTCTCTCTGTCTCATATGCAATCTCACATATACACACACACACACGTGCTCTCTCTCTCTGTCTCCCCCCTCATGCAATCACACACACATACACTCCCAGGCAGACCCCTACCCACCCCTACCAGCTCACAACACACACACAGGCTCACATATACACTCTCAGGGCCTGAGAATGGGCCCTTCTTCAGCTGCCAGTGGGATGGAATCTACTGGCGGTTGCTGGGGTCCTCCCTTTTTCTCTCTCTTCAGCAGCCGAGGGATGGGCTCAATGGCAGCCTGCCGGGCCTCTTCAGCTGCCAGTGAAATTGGATCTGCAGGTAGCCACTGGGTCCTCTCTTTCTCTTCCACCATAGTGGCCTGCCGGATCATGGGGTGCAAGGCAGCAGGAGTTGCGTTTAATAAAAAAAATCATCTCCTGCTGCCAGGGGGCCGATCTCGTGATAAGAGCTGCGAGTCTGGCCCCACAGCAGCAGGAGATGACGTTTGGTTGAATGCGACCCTTGCTGTCAGCATGTGAGGCTCAGAGCTACCTTCCTGAATCAGAGCGGCAGCGGAGGTCGGCATCTGCTCAGCTGTTCAGTGCTGTGCCGTGCAATGCCGCCGCAGCTGTGCCACACATGCCATAGGTTACTGACCCCTGACTTAGATGGATAAGTCTTAAGCCGCTCTTTATCCAGCTAAGTCAGATAGCTGGATAAGTCTACAAGTGATATTTAGCTGGCTATCTGATTTAGTCAGCTAAGTAGCGTTTTTTAGACTTATCCGTATATGGGCACATGCAAGCAGTTTTGAAGTTATCCTCTTTGCTTTTATCTCCAGGATTCAGCTTTCTATCAGTGTCCCTAAGCACACAGTTAAGCCTAGTCAGCCTTTCCTTTCTCAGGGGTGGGCTATCATCTGACGTTTTTGGCTGCAGAGATAACTTATGCAGACTGCTGTGGTTGGCATTCATAAACAGGACAGCAAAATAAAGGATAAATCACTGTGAAAGCATATAAAAAAACCCCTTTCAACAGCAGTGTGGTTGGAGAGAGAAGCCAGCAGCATGCTCTCAGGTCACTCGTACTTTCCTCTGGCTGATGCCTTATATTTGGAAAATATACTATGGTACTTGAATAGGGACAGCTGGATATTCTTGCAGCTTTAGTAGAGCACCCCTTCCCTCCATACCTTGTGCGGGATCTACTCTCCCCACACCTCAAACTTGTCTTACCTTTTCATGTTGTTTAGGCAGGGCAGCAAGAGCAGGTGAGCACGGTGGTTTCCTTTGGGTTAGTAGGTTGCTGTGAGACTCTGCACCCTGGTGATAAAGAGGTCGCTGTTTGTCCTTTGCCTTTGAAGTTTAACTTTATCTACGTTGATAATGTTGTTTTTTTTAAATTGAAATAGATATTTTTAAATTAGGGATCCTCTTCTCTCTGGGCACCAGTGATTCTACAGTGACATTGTAATGAGCCTTGCCCGTGTTTGTTTCCCTGGCAGTAGGCCGATGCTATGATGAACAAGGGGCATCAGTACAGAAATCAAAAGCAGCAGCAACATTGTCCTTTGTGTCAGAACTGGGTCACAGAAATGAGATAACCATAGTCATAACTTTTTCAAGCATTACAAAATGCTGCTTTTTTTAAAAATAGATATGGTGCTGCTATCCTGGCACCTTCACCTCCCCAAGGGCTGGTGGGGTGCTTCCTCTGAGGCGCACCCTTAGCACTATTCGTTAATTGAAAAGGGTCACCGCATTAGCGTCGGTGTTCTTCCCTCCCTCCCTAGACCCGGGTACAGCACCTCCATGCTGTGCCCAGGAGATGTGAAACTGAATCTTTCCCGCCATAGCGAACTTGAGCCATGGAGCCTAGTGGCCAACTGACGGCCACAGAAGCTAAGCTTCTCAAAATCCCCAAAATGTAACATTTTAAAATTAACTCTCAGATTAACCCATTTGCAGGTTGGGAGTGATATTCTTGAAATGTGAAGTGTGTGGTGCATTACTTGTCAAACAGAAGTGTTAGGAAGGTGTACTGAGCATCGTCCTCCTGCTGTTTTCCTGTTTGAAAAGGAAGGAGGGAGTGAGACCATGACAGGGACTGTGAGTGCATGCCAGCTTGCAGTCCCATGCTCAGTACAATTTTCCTGCTGGCACTGTGGTTATAATAGTCTGTGCTTCTGTACTGTCTGTTTTCAAAGCTGAAAAAATTGTTTTGAATATTGACAAAAAGTAGTACAAAGTAATGCTGCTTAAGTATATCTTGATTTGACAGTTGATGTTAAATGGTGCTGCTAAATACTGTGACTTTAATATGTTATAGTTATTACATTACATTACATTAAGTATATTAACTTAATATTTGTGATTGCATTTTCCAGCTGTTTTTAGGTGCAAAAGCTGCAGGATACAGTTACATTTGCCAGACTGTGGATTACTCAGATAACGAGCATGAAGTTAGGGTGAGTTCTATCTAATAAATAAGTTACTATTGCTGAGAACCTGAGCACGTACTTCACTACAGCATACAAACCAGGGTTTACTGTAACCTTTGTCTTTGCTTATATTAGGGGGATTGTTGGGTGGACCAGGATGGTAATGTTGCCTATTCCTTTAAGTAAGTTTGTGGAGAAATAACCTCTAGGGGGTTTGTACCCTGTGTATATAAGTCTGAGTGGGAAAGGGTGATACTTGTAGAGATTCTTGGGTGATTCTTAGGCCTGGATTTATCAAAATGCACTAAATATCGCATGCGATAGGAAAAGGGGTGTGCTTTATGGTAATAGGCAGTTTATCACAATTTGCGCTAATACCTATGTGAAGCGCAAACTGCGATAACTTTTCACAGTTTGCAATAAGTGCCAGAATTGATGTATTTCCTACATACAACCACTGGGGGGACCATGTTTAGTAGGTTTAAGGGGAGGGAGAGAGAGAGAGAGAGAGAGCTAGGTGGAGACATTGCACAAATCTCATCTTTGGGTGAGTTTCCTCACTCCCAAGGTCATCAAATCTTTACAAGAGAGCACTGTTCTGTTCAAACATCTCACTTTGAATGTCAAAGTGCCCCTAACCCCTACACTAATACCTAAACCTCACCTCGAGTGACTAGGTGGGCCTCCCATAGAGATATAAATACCTCTCTAGTGTGAGGGTATAATGGCTAGTCTTTCTCTCTCTCTCTCCAGGGGCCCAAGAGTGTGTTTCTTTATATTGCTGTTGTTATCTTTGCTGTGGAATCCTATGACTCATCCTTTTGTGTATTGTGTTGTATTCTTGATTGACTGCTGGTACCCCAGAAGAATAAAAATTGTGATGAGATTGAAGAAAAGATCATTGTGTGAGACTATGATGACTTAATTCCAGGGAAGTTACTTGTCTGCCAATGAAAAGAAAGAGAGAAGACAGAAGATTTATGTATGGTGGCAGTTTGATGGTCACAGGGGGGAAAAGCTGATTTTTAGTTTCCCTATCCAGCAAGAGACTTTTATTCCCTTAAGCCTCTAAGCTAGGCCCAATCAACCATCTAACTTGGTTTGTGTTTTTTTTGTTTGTTTTTTTTTTTAACTTACAGAGTTGGTGCCAAGATCATGAAAACCAGCATCAGATCTCTTTTTATTTTATGGACCCCTGGGGTACATAGAGTCGAGTCAGACTGGTGTAGAGCAGGGGACAGGCTCACACATGGAAATTTTGAGAATCTTATCTCCCTAGTGTTTTGAAATTTAATTTTTATCATTATTAAATGTAAATGCTTCAAGAAACTACTCTAATCATAAATGCTTAAATTATTTCTTAGTAATGTAAATCAGTTATAAACAAAAGTAAAGGTAAGATTACAAGTAGAATAGGAGAAGGTATAATTATACCTCTCATATCAAACAATGTTTATTTGTGAAGTTATTTATGTGGATTTATAAGAGGCCAATGCTTAAGCTCTAAGCATTGAACAATATTACATACATAATGAATAAAATAAATAAAACAATAAACAAAACAGAGGCAAGACCAGTTCCGCAAATCAAATCAGCAACCATTACCAAAATGCTTTCTTGAACAAATTAGTTTTTAAAAGGACCTTGAAGTTAATTATTATTAACTGTAGCCAAAACAAATTTAGCATTACAACTTCATATTAGATTAAGCCAATGGCACTATTTCACATGTCTGCAGTACTAACAGCACTAGAGTCACTCAAAGAACTACCATTTTGAATCCCTTGCTGCTAGTTTTTAAAAACGAAGCAGACTCAGTGGAAATCATCAAATTACTCCTAAAACTGAAAAAGACTGAAATAGGTCTAATGAACTGTTTAGACAGAGAAATCCTTACAGGTAGATTTTAAAAGCGTTGTTTGCGCAAAACCGGCCACATACGTGCGAATGCAGGCCACCCGTAAGCAACGCAGATTTTAAGAAGCCGCGAAGTACGCGCGTACAAACCCATGCATGCATCAAGCCTAAATGGGGTGGAAAAGGGGCGAGCTATGGTTGTTCCAGGGCAGGGTTAAAACTTACGCGCATAATTCTGAATTTTAAAAAAGCTGACCATGGTGCGCAGCCGCTTGTTATCCGCGTAACATTACTGCAGGACCTGATGAGGAGCAAATCTAGAGATCTTGCGTTTTAGGACTTTTAGCACAGCATGAAGGTTTGGGGTCAAGTGGGGGGGCTTACAGGATAAAGAACCAGAAGGGTCTTGAAGACCTCAATATCAATTGGACAAACTGATGGACTAATTGAAAAACAGTTTTTTCCCTTGCACGAGCATTTTTTAAAATCTGCCTGCACACACGCATAAAAGCCACTAAAGTCCTAGCAGAAATACGCATGGGACATTTACGCAAGTCGCCTCTTAAGATTCTGCGCACACTAACGTGCGGCAGGGGGATTTTAAATGCTACGTGCGTACTTGCGCACATGTTTTAAAATTGCAGCACATTTCTACTCGCGCGCTGATACGCACGTTTATGGGTGCACGTGCGTTCCTTTTAAAATTACCCAGTTAGTATGGATGAGAACCCATTTTATATGTTCTTTGGGATCTGGAAATCCAGAACAACAATCTTATCTTTTGAGTTTCTTATGCTTAGATATTGTGAGCCATTCAAGTACAGATTTAATTTTAGAAGCCCCCTCTTTATTCCTGTCCTCCCCCAATCTCCTCAAGGTGGTGTACTGTCGCACCATTCTGTACTGCTGTTGGTCAGGAAGATCGTGCCTTGGGCCTTCATTGGTGGTTGTGCCTTACCAGCTCCAGAATGATCTAGCCCACAGTTTGCCAAAAATCTGTCTTGGCTGGGAGTGCAGAGGAACCAGATCTATGCCAGACCCTGCCCCGGCTCTTCACATCCTTGTGAGGACAGCCTCTCCTAAACCTCCCCAGGCATTGACTAACTACATTGAAACTTGTCTAGTTAGCATTAACTGTATAAATTCTTGTCTTACCTGTTGATGTTTGCAAATTTTTTTTTTTCAATTCATTGTTCTTGCTCTTTGTTAGTACACTTCTTAGGCCTAGATCCATCATTCTGCTATATTTATATTTTTATATTTATAGCAGAATGATGAGCCGCATGGAAAAAAGGGCCGGGGCAGCAAAACTGTGCAGCCGGCTACATTGCGGCGGTGTGTTTTCGCCCGCCACGGTTGCGGCCGGGCCTCACAGTTTCGCACTCATAACGCCACAGGAAAATGTGTAGTTTTCCTGTGGTGCTGCCGGTGATATTGTAGAAAACATTATCACCCACAGTGCTGCTGGGACATAACTCCATGAAAACCATAACCACACTCCTCCCCTTCCCCTAATTTGCATTGTACCACCTCGATCCCGGCCATCGCGGTTTGATAAATGACCTGGTATGTTTGTTATTTCTGTCTTGTGACTGATTGCAATCCCAATATTTTTTGTATTTTGTCTGTAGATGCATTTCTAGGAACTGTGTTACCTTGGGTTGGTTGGGGTCTCAGTGTCTTTAGAATCCACCATTCGCCAAGGAAAAGCAGGATGGCAGTCCTCACAAATGGGTGACATTATTGGATGGAGCCTGGCACAGAAAACATGTCAAAGGTTCTAGAACTTTGACTGAGCCTCATTGAGCATGTTCCAGTATGCATTATACCACAAGACCACATGGAGTCCCCTTCACTCTCTTCCACGGAGCCTGTCATCTCGCGGTAGGGTGAGAACCTCACTTTGGCAACTTTTTGGTCTACTTATTTCAAATCTATTTTTTTCGCGATTCAGATATTTAAACTAAAGAATGGGGTGGCAGGAGATTACCAATGAAATTGACATGCCACCCGCAAGCAATACAGGAAGTGGGAAGAGAGAAAAACCAAAATCAATCAGCTCAAAAAAGCAGAAGAGTCGACTAGGAAGCATAACAAATCAAGGGAGAAAAATTGGAAAGCTATGACCACAAATGCTTGTAGTTTGGGCAATAAAATCCCAGACCTGCAGGTCCTAATGGTGGAGTGGACTTGGACTTTGTTACTGTTATGGAGACATGATTCACGGATTCTCATGATTGGGATATGGCCATACTGGGCTATAACTTGTTAAGGGAGGAGAGGACAGAAAAGGGGAAGGAATAGCTCTTTATGTCAAAAACAATATCAAAGATGAACTGTATAAGTAATGATGTATATATTGACACTTAGCTCAAAAGGAACATCATCAATGTAACTGTGTTGTTAGGATGTGACACCTCATATTTTGTGTGGAGCCTCTCAATACTTTTCAGAGGGTGCTCTCGTCAAGTCGTTTTTCAAGCGTTAACCATAATATGTGGACTCGGTTATACGCTGTATAGACTCATTGATTTTATAATCACTGGTGTCAGCAATCCCTGATCTTAAAGCAATGGATTTGCAAACATGAAACAGAAAAAATTTTTTTAAAGAATTTTTTAAGGTTAATTATGCGATGGAAAGCGTTCACTTATCGTATTCTGCTGAGCGTGCATGGGTGACAGCTTTTTTTCACAAACACCGGTTTAAACCCGACACGTCCGTGTTTCGTGGACTTCTTCAGGGGTTTTTTACTTTCTCAACGGTGTCTGAAATATAAACAATAGAGGTTAAACTTCTAGACCGTAATTTCAAATGAAAGTTATGTTAACACATACGTCATCCAATGCTGTAGGCATACATAGTTGAAAGCTTGTCCCATCTTATAGACGCTTCGTGCGCGATCACAGCTTGAAAAAGCAGGATCCGCCATTACTCTACCGCGCTTTATTTAAAGAGACATTTCTCAGTCAGCTGCAGACCAGTCGAAATAATGCCGGAAGTGACGTTAACAGACTCAGGCTAAAGTAATGATGTCCACTCAATGGTGTCATTGAGTCCTGCTGGTGCTTCAGTAGCCAAAGTAAAAATCCACCATTGTTCTCTGTGGTTGAGATGGTTCATGACGTCACTGCCCCTTGAATTGATTTGTACCTGTTCTAAAACAGTCCATTTTAATTGGTCAAATGTATGCAAATATTGGGAACAGTGTTTGACAATTGGGGCTTCGATGTTCCCTGTATTGATGCGGCTCCGATGTTCACGTAGTCTGACTTTTATCTGCCTTTTGGTGCGACCCACATATAGTAGAGGACATGGACATTGGATTAGATAAATGATGTGTGTGGATTCACATGTGGTATTTGCATTTTTGTAATAGATTTTTCGAGTGGTGGGATGTTGCCATTCATGCCCTTCAATGGTGAGCTCACAGATGTCGCATCTTCCACATCTGGTGTGTGTGCCATCAGCTATTTTAGGTTTAGTGTGCGTTAAAGAAGCATGCACCACCTGATCCTTGATATTACTGCTGCGTTGATAAGAAATTAATGGAGTTTCATTGAAAGAGGAATGTAATTGTAAGATGTGCCAGTGTTTTCTAATACTTTCAACAATTAGATACGATTTGTCTGTGTGTGGTAAAACACAGATACTAGCTGTCACTGGATCCTTTGTTCGGTACTGTAAGAGTGATTCACGGGGGGAATAAAGAGCCTGTTTGTAAGCCCGATGTACCGCTGAAAATGGATATCCCCTTTCAAAAAATCTTAATGCCAAAACTTGCGCTTGAGCTTTAAAATCAGTTTTGGTGGAACAGAGACGGCGTATTCTAAAAAATTGGCTGACAGGTAAGCCATTTTTAAATGCACGCGGATGGAAGCTGTTATAACGCAAGAGATTATTTCTTTCAATATCCTTACGGTATATAGTGGTGTGAAGAGTGGTAGCTTGTTTATAGATCATGATGTCTAGGAATGGCACTTGTGTTTTGCTGGATTGCAAGGTGAATTTTAAGTCAGGATCCAAACTATTAATCCACGATAAGAAATTCTGTAAATTTGTTTCTTCCTTTGTCCAAAAAAATAAAAGATCGTCTATATAACGAATCCAAAAACTGATGTGTGAAAACCAGGTTGAAGAATAAATGAATGAACATTCGAAACAGTCCATAACTAAGTTGGCTATTGAGGGGGCCACTGAGGACCCCATTGCAATGCCATGGATCTGTAAAAAGAATGCATCATTAAACTGAAAATAGTTGTGCTGTTGTGTTGTCGCACCAAAAGGCAGATAAAAGTCAGACTACGTGAACATCGGAGCCGCATCAATACAGGGAACATCGAAGCCCCAATTGTCAAACACTGTTCCCAATATTTGCATACATTTGACCAATTAAAATGGACTGTTTTAGAACAGGTACAAATCAATTCAAGGGGCGGTGACGTCATGAACCATCTCAACCACAGAGAACAATGGTGGATTTTTACTTTGGCTACTGAAGCACCAGCAGGACTCAATGACACCATTGAGTGGACATCATTACTTTAGCCTGAGTCTGTTAACGTCACTTCCGGCATTATTTCGACTGGTCTGCAGCTGACTGAGAAATGTCTCTTTAAATAAAGCGCGGTAGAGTAATGGCGGATCCTGCTTTTTCAAGCTGTGATCGCGCACGAAGCGTCTATAAGATGGGACAAGCTTTCAACTATGTATGCCTACAGCATTGGATGACGTATGTGTTAACATAACTTTCATTTGAAATTACGGTCTAGAAGTTTAACCTCTATTGTTTATATTTCAGACACCGTTGAGAAAGTAAAAAACCCCTGAAGAAGTCCACGAAACACGGACGTGTCGGGTTTAAACCGGTGTTTGTGAAAAAAAGCTGTCACCCATGCACGCTCAGCAGAATACGATAAGTGAACGCTTTCCATCGCATAATTAACCTTAAAAAATTCTTTAAAAATTTTTTTTCTGTTTCATGTTTGCAAATCCATTGCTTTAAGATCAGGGATTGCTGACACCAGTGATTATAAAATCAATGAGTCTATACAGCGTATAACCGAGTCCACATATTATGGTTAACGCTTGAAAAACGACTTGACGAGAGCACCCTCTGAAAAGTATTGAGAGGCTCCACACAAAATATGAGGTGTCACATCCTAACAACACAGTTACATTGATGATGTTCCTTTTGAGCTAAGTAAAAAACAATATCAAAGCAACTGAAGGAAGGTGGAATTGAGAAGAAGCATGGGAAGTCCTAAAAGAAGATGATATACATCCATTTTAAGGCCTCTGACTCAAACGGAAGATCTTGATAGAGATCTGATCGAAGACATCCAAAAGGTGGGAAAGAAGAGAGATGTGTTGATTGTTGGAGATTTTAATCTGCCAGATGTAAACTGGAGAATCCCTTCTGAAGAATCTACCAGAAGTAGAGAGATAGTGGATGCCCTACCCAAATTGTCCTCACTATGGATATGTCCACCCTGGGTTGTAGAGCTCATGTAAATGGACTTAAGGTCTAAGGTCCACCCAGGATATCTTTATCAAATCAATTTCTTGGAGCTCCGGGTGATCAGCTATCCAAACCAACAACCAAGTAGCAATGTGGTATGTCAACAAGCAGGGAGGTACATGACCATACTTCCTGTGTCAGGAAGTGGTCCAGATCTGGTTATGGACTCTATCCCTTGGGCCAGAGTAGAGATGTGATAGCAGACAAACTGAATCGTGCCTTCAGACCTCACGAATGGTCTCTGGACCAAGGGGTCACAAACCAGATCTTTCATTTCTGGGGAAGCCCGATGTGGATCTTTTTGCAGCGCCTTGGAACATAAAGGTTCCTCAGTTCTGCTTCTTGTACAGGACATGCGGCAAACCAGTCTCAGATGCCCTCGCCTAGCATTGGGGCGAGGGTCTCCTATATGCATATCCTTCAGCTCCACTGGTAGCAAAGTCTCTCTTGAAGCTTCACAAGGACAAAGGGAGTATGATCCTCATAGCCCCCTCATTGGCCAAGACAGATCTGGTTTCTACTCCTCAGGGAGATGCCCATCTGGAAACCGATCAGACTGGGGACTTCCCAAGATCTCATGAAACAGGATTGAGGCAGTTTCCTACATCTCAACCTCCAGGCCCTATTGTTCACAGCCTGGATGTTGAGAGGTTAATATTGCAACCGCTCAATCTTTTGGAATATGTCTCGGGTCTTGGTGGCTTCCAGAAAGCCTTTCACTAGAAAATCTTATGGACTGAAGGGGAGAAGGTTTTACGTGTGGTATGGGCAGAAGGCCCTAGTTCTGTTTTCCTGCTCCCCACAAAAACTGCTTGATTACCTTCTACATCTATTGGAGGCTGGCTTAAAGACCAAATCCATTAGAGTTCTTCTAAGTGCAGTTGACGCATACCACTGTGGTGTAGATTGTATGTCAATTTCTGAACAGCCTATAGTTGGGGTCTGCTTCAGTTGAAGTCTCCCCTAAAGCCTCATGTTATCTCTTGGGTCCTCAATGTAGTGTTAGCTCAGCTGATGAAAGCTCTCTTTAAGCTGCTGCAGTCCTGTGACCCGAATTTCCTGACTTGGAAGGTCATATTTTTGGTGGCAGTCACTTCAGCACACAGGGTCAGCAAGCTCCAGGTCTTAGTGACTTATCCACCTTACACTAAGTTTTTCCATGATAGGGTGGTCTTATCACCTGCCAACATTCTTTCCCAGGCCCCATTCGCATCAAGGTGAACAAGCCCTGTACAGTTTAGACTGCAAAAGAGACTTAGCTTTATATCTGGAATGGACAGAAGACAATAAACAAAACAAACTTTTTGTTTCTTTTGATAGGAATAAGTTGGGTGTCACCATTGCCAAATAGATGATTTCAAATTGGCTAGTGGACTGCATCTCCTTCTGTTATGCCCAGGCGGGATTATATCTTGGGGGACATGTCAAGGTTCAGTCTGTCAAAGCCTTGGCAGCATTGGTGGCCCACTTAAGAGCAGTTCCCATGGAAGAGATCTGCAGAGCTGTGACATGGAGTTCTCTCCACACATTCACATTGCATTATTGTTTGCATAGAGGTGGCCGATGCGACAGCAGGTTTTTGTCTTTTGGAACTTGTTTGAGGTGTAGAACCGAACCCAGTTTCTGCATAGAGTCTGTTGTTTGTTTTCAGGCTGCAACACCCCCCGCCCCCCCTGTTACCAACAAAACTAGTTGTTGTTCTGCCCATTTTGGTGTTTTGTTGGTCCCTTTTATGTTAGGGGGGCAGCCTTTAGCTAGGGATTCACCCATTTCTGAGGACTGCCAACTTGCTTATCCTCTGAGATAGCAAAGTTGCTTACCTATAACAGATGTTCAGTCCTCATGAAACTTGCCCACCACTCATAAGAACATAAGAAATGCCATACTGGGTCAGACTGAGGGTCCATCAAGCCCAGTATCCTGATTCCAACAGTGGCCAATCCAAGTTACAAGTACCTGGCAAGTACCTGAACATTAGACAGATCACAAGCTACTACTGCTTATTAATTACCGTAATAACAGTTTATGGATTGTTACACGCACTGGCCGCGGCAGACCTGTGGCTCGGCCTCCTCACCTCTTTCAGAGTAATCCAGTGCCTGGTCCCTTGTCTCTGGCAGCTATGGGCTGCCGGCTCCGTCCTCAGGCCGCCCCTGGTGCCTCCAGCTTTGCTACTGCTCCCGCACCAGGCTTCTCCGCGTGGCCTGCAGAGAGACGCCGTTCCGACCAGCGCCATGCCCTGCATCGCCTAACTACTCCGTTGCCTTTTCCAACCCCGGACCTCTGCATTGCTTGACTACTCCGTTGCCTCTCTCCAGCCCTGGACCTCTGCATTGCCTGACTATTCTGTTGCCTCTCTCCAGCCCTGGACTTCTGCTTCGTCTGACCATGCACTTGCTTCTCTCCTCATCCAGACCTCAGCCTTCCTTGCCACTGCTTCCAGATTGCCGCCAGCCCTGAACCTAGTTTGCTCTACGATGCCTCTTCAGTCCTTGTCCTGGACGTGGCTTATTCAGGCTTCGGCCTGCTCTTTTTCGGGTGCCCTCTGTCTGACTGTGTTCCTATTGGTGCCCGGGTATCCGAGACTCCGCCTCTTCCAGTATGGACTGATACCTTCACCTGTTGCTGTCTCTGGGCTGACCTCGATCCATCCATTGACGACCACCGACGGAGGCCACCTTAAGTCCAGCTGGCCCCGGTACCCAAAGGCTCAACTCGTGGGGAACGAGGGCTGGTATTGGTGAAGCGCCAGCCGGCCTCCATCCATCAGCCCTCTCTGCCTGCCAACGGTGGGGACTCGTAGGATCCCTCCTGTGGGTAGCATCAACCCCACCTTGGCCCAAGGGTCTACCTCCGGCGCAACATGGATTTAACCTGTAGGAACTTATCCAAACCTTTTTTTAAACCCAATAACACTAACTGCTGAAATCACATCCTCTGGCAATGAATTCCAGAATTTAACTATGCGCTGAGAGAAAAAGAATTTTCTTTGATTTGTTTTAAATGAGCTACTTGCTAACTTCATGGAGTGCCCCCTGGTCCTTCTATTATCTGAGAAAGTAAATAACCGATTTACATTTACTTGTCCAAGACCTTTCATGATTTTGTAGACTTCTATCATATCCCCCCCTCAGTCGCCTCTTCTCCAACTGAACAGCCCTAACTTCTTTAGCCTTTCCTCATAAGGCAACCGTTCTATGCCCCGTATCATTTTGGTCGCCCTTCTCTACACTTTCTCCAGTTCAGCTATTTCCTTTTTGAGATGGGGTGACCAGAATTGCACTCAGTATTCAAGGTGCGGTCTCACCATGGAGCGATACAGATGCATTATGATATCCTCTGTTTTATTTTCCATTCCCTTCCTAATAATTCCTAACATTCTGTTTGCTTTTTTGATCACCACAGCACACTCAGCAGAGTTGAAGTTCCCTTACATGGGTTTCTTCTCTTTTATTATTTTCTTCTCTTGAATTCTATAAGACTGAAGGAGACCCTGTGTGGATGCAAGGTAAAATGCATGCTGGAACATATTCGACGAGGCTCAGTCAAAGTTCTAGAAACTTTGACATAAGTTGGGCTCCGTCCGATGATGTCACCAATGTGTGACAACTGGCAGCCGACTGTCCTCAGAGAACACCTAGAGGCAAGTGAAAATCCAGTTGGTGGCTGGGAGTCTACCAGGATAGAGGTCTGTGCACAGGTGCAGATGGGCCTGGGCAGTGTTTGGCAGCACATTCTGAGTGTCCGCAAGATTAACCCTGAGCAGGTGCTAAGGGTAGCGCTAAGGCATTGCATACACCTTCCAGAGAATTTTACAAAGCCATGTTAAAAAACAAACAAACTAATCCAGTTTTTAGTAACGGAGTCCCATGTTATTGTAAAAAAAACCATAAAGATGAAGTTGATATTCAGAAAAGCTTGTACAGCTACCTTTTAAATTAGCCTGACAAACCCCAAGATTTGAATTTTCCCACCCCTTTCACTGGTGAAAGGTTATAATTTAGCCAGATATTGAGGCAGGGTGAAGGGAATTTTGAGGGCATGGCTAACATTTATCCAGCTAGGGCTGATATTCAGCACCGGCAGGGATCTAAGTTCTGCTGAATATCTAGGTATAGGTACTCACGTATAACTGATTTTTCTGTTTTGTTAGCTGGGGGAGAAGCAAGTAAGACAGATAGATAAAAAGGACAGAATTGCAAGCTCTGAGTCTGCAGGTATCAATTTTTGTTTCATTTTTTTTAATGAATGAAATGTAAAGTCAAATTGATGACAAGAACATTATCTTAGGCTATTTGTTTTTAATGAAAAAAACAGGTGGGAAGACAGCGAGCTATGGAAGGCGGTGTATTTACACATTAGAAGTTTGGGAAAATGATGACTGATCAGTAGATTACTAATGGAACTGTGATAAGAAAAGACTGAGGATAATGTGACCTTCTCTCATGAGGGCATTGTGATTATACAGATGTCAGAAAACTTAGGCTACCCCAGAATTGCAAGGTGTAAACTCATTAAACCTTTCTTAGTTTTGTCCCATAACCCCAGAAAATCTTTTCCCAGAAAGGGGCTTATTGAATAACAGATTATATAGCGTAGGGGGTAAAGATGCCTCTGGAGATTAATGTCCTGGTCAGAAAGGCCAGTATTTTTCTACTGTTGAGTATTTCATACATAATACCATTTTGGAAATCATACGATCCGATAATTTTATTGCAATAGCAGTGTTTTACTTACAGTTCATTTGTACTGCAACAGATTTATAGTTCAAATGAAAGAGCAGCAGCAAGAGTGAAAAACAAAATGCTGTTTCACTAGACTGATAGTGAAGTGAGACTCAGTATATTTTAAAACTATTATTAGAAATGTTTCAAATACACAAGCTGGAAAAGGCTACATAAAGTCTTAGAAATCAAGACTATTTTTCATCGGGTTAGATTAATATATTTGTTGCCCTTGAAAATTCACTTTGTAACACTAGCAGTTGGTGGCTGTTCTTTTTTAAGAAGGCGTAACTGCATACTCTGCGTTTTTTTAGCAGCGGCAGCTATGATTTAATCCTACAAAATGCAGAGTAATGCATATAGGCTGTAAAAATCCAAGGAAGAGGTACAATATTGGAGACAAAATTATTTCTAAGCATAAAGAAAGTGCGGGATCAGGGGGCAATTGTATCTGATGACCTTAATGTGGCCAATAGGTGGATAGAGTAATGGTAAAAGCCAGAAAGATGCTTGCATGGCCAGCAGAAAAAGGGAGGTGATATTGCCCTGTATAGGTTCCTGGTGAGACCTCATTTGATATACTGTGTACAATTCTGGAGACCGCACCTTCAAAAGGATATAAACAAGATGGATTTGGTCCAGAGGGTGGCTACTAAAATGGTCACCGGTCTTCATTCTAATGCATATGGGAATAGACTTAAAGATTTAAACATGTATACCCTAGAGCAGTGGTTCTCAACAGGTGTGTCGGGACACACTAACGTGTCAGGAAGTGCTGGGAGCTGTGTCGCAGAGCCAGCAGAAGACTGATCTTTCCTCATCAGTCTGGGCAGGAGTTGGCTGACTCCTCCTTCATTGGGCATGACAGGAAGCTGCTCTTGCTTCCTTCTCCTCTTCCTGGCCGGTGGAAAGTTGTTCCCTCCTCCTTCACATAGATTAGAGTGAGATACCACCAACTCCTGTTCATATGGGCCCGGTAGGACTTCAACTTTATCTTTCCCTGCCTGGTCTGGCATTGAGGCTGCTAAAGCACTCTTCACCCCATGGGGCCCAGATGTGAAAGCAGGAGCATGAGGGAGAGAGGTGCGTGCCCTGAAGATCTGCTGCTGCTGCTGCTGCTGCTGTCTCCTCTTCTTCCTCTCCTCAGTGCTTCTTGCCCTCATCTGCTGCTGGTAATGAGGGAGGGAGATTCTGGATTGGACTGAAGGCTTTTCTGCTGGCTGGGAGTCAGGAGAAGGGGGGAAATGTGCAGGGCAGGAAGGTGTGGGAAGATTGGGAGTGAGGGAAAGGAGGTTCGGGTTGCTGGGTAGGGAGAGGTGGAGGCAGGAGGGGATGGGACTGCTGGGCAAGGAGGAGAGATGGGAGGTGTGGGGCTGCTGGGTTGGGGGAAAAGAGAGGTCAGGGGAATGCTGAGCAGGAAGGGGTGGGAAAGAGGTGGTCAGATGCATGCTGGGTAGGGAAGGATGGGAGTGTTGTGCAGGGGAGAGAGGGAGCACAGGGCAGATAGTGCGGAGGGGTGGGGAGTATCGGGAATGTTGGACAGGGATATGAGGATGTGAAGGGATGATTGAGTAATTGGGGAAGTGAGGGCTGATGGCTGCATGGAGGGGAGTGATTGGATATAAGAGCCATAATATGTCAGTTTTGTGAATATGCATTTCTTCTCTCTTTGAACTTTACTTAGTGTAGGAGGAAATATATTTCTGTTTCTAGTTCTCCAGTTTTGCACTGCATGCAGAGTGGCTTTTTGGGGTTTCCATTCCAGGTTTTGTTTCCACATTTGTAATTTGTGGTCTTCTATTCTATATTTAGTAAAGTCAGGTCTGTGTTCTTTATTGTGTTTGTGACTGAGATGAGGTACTTTACTAGCATGTAGGGATTTGTATCAGCCTTATTTGTTGTAGTTTCTCAATATTATATTGCCCTGGTGGTGAACTGCTGCCTTTTCATGGGTAGGGCTATTGCTGTTTCATTTCTTGGAGTTAGTGCTGCTGCAGTATGGCAGGTTTGATAGACATGTACAGAGTGGGAGTTTGGGTTTTTTTCTAGGCTTTATATTGTTTTATAATGCACCTGGTAGTAGAGGAAGTTTGTGATGTTTTTATTGAGATGACACTATGATCAGAGTATCTTTTTTTGCATGGTGAGTTGTACAGGGAAATGTCTTAGTTCTGCTCTGCACCCATTTTTAGGAAGCGGGGAGTTCCTGTGGAAGCAGAGCATATGTTTATATTTAGTCCCATGATGGTCATGTGTTCAGAGTGTCACTCATGTGAGCATCATCTCTCAGGTGTGTCCTGTTAGAAAAAAAGGTAGAGAACCACTGCCCTAGAGAAGAGGGGAGATATGATAGAGACATTTAACTATTTCAAAGGTTTCAGTGGAAAGGAGGCTCTAGAACAAGGGGTCATGGGATGAGGGCGGAAAGAGGTAGACTCGGGAGTAATCTTAGGAAATATTTCTTTACAGAGAGGGTAGTGGATGCATGAAACGGCCTCCCAGAGGAGGTGGTGAAGGCAAAAATATTATCTGAAACCAAGAAATCATGGGATAAATACAGGGGATCTCTGAGGGAGTGATGGGAATTGTAAGAGCTAGATTAATTGAAGGGATGGGCAGGCTAGGTGGGCCATATAGTTTTTTTTTCTGCCATGATGAAATAATTCAGTTGCCAGTTTAGTTGGACAAAATCAGTATGGCCCCTCCCTTTTATGTGCATTTCATAAAGAGTGCTCCTGTTGATTTTGTTTGGTTTTCTCGCCGTAGCCATGTCTGCTTACATGGATTTATACTGGTTTTCGTAAGATAAATCAGTAGGCAAACGGGAAACCAAAATGAGACCATTCGTGTATCTAAAATGATTATCTGTTTGGATTTTGCATATTTAGGTTATTGCTTATATTGGTCCTTGTAACTCTCACTGCTCCTCAGGACTGCTTATACCCTGCCGATGTTACAGTGCTAGACCCACCCACAGAAAATACTGCATTATTTGAGCTTACCGGAGGATCAATAAAAATACCGAAACACAAAAATACTATGACATGCACCTGCTTTGTTTAGTACTGGAAGTGTACGTCTCCAACTTTATTCATATTTTTATTTCACTCCTGAAACAGCCTTAGTCAGAGGACCACTTTTAAACCTTTCTATGCATAAGGGCTGCTGAAAATTGCCCTCCTTCCTCATTGTCCACAGAATAAGTGTTTTTATCTGTAGCAAAAAAAAGTGCAGGGATGGGTCAATGAAGGAGAGTATGTGTAAGGGCTACATTCTGAAATCTCCATACAGACTTCCTGGGGATACATTTGCAGCTGCTTTAAAGCTGAGAAGAACCCTGTTCCCCCGCCGGCCCACATTTTCAACGGGAAACTCTATGGCGCATCTCCCTGTGAAAATGTGGTTTTGGATCTACAGGACTGCAAGTCCCACAGCGAGTTTCAAAAATGACCCTCAGAGGGTAATTTTCATAGGGACTTCCGTGGGTAGGCACTGTTTGATGCACAGAAATGGCTTTTTACAAAATTGCTCACCAGATATACAGGTGGCCTTCCATGCGAATGTCATGTTCGTGCATAATTTCCCAGGGGCAGGCCTGGGCTGGGGAGGGCTTTGCACCTATGTGCATACTTCTGCATTTTAAAAAATATGCATTTAAAATTTCCAGACAATTTCTGAGGCAATTTAGCAGGTTTAATTTTGTGTGAGCAGTTTCAATGGGATGATAATCAAAACAGAGAGTTGTGCATATGCGCACACCCCTACTTTCCCATTGAGATTTGCTATAATTTATGCATGTTGCTGTAATTTATGCATGCATAATTTATGCATGTTAGCCCTGGGGTCAGAACCCCAGGGCTAACAAAGAGTAGCATAGAACGTAGCATGTATAGCCGAAGAATGAACTTTAGGAAAGGACATTTTTTTTTAACAAGGGTGTAGCCATTACACTTTTTATTTAAAAAAATAAATATATTTATAAAATATGGCAATACAGCATATTAAGACAAAAAGAAAGGAGTCTTAAGAAGAATTCCTAAAGAAGAAGAAGCATTATACCTCCAAAACGGGTATCTTGATGATTTGAACAATTTAGTTAGTGCTGGGACTTTAAAGTGTAGCCACAGCATGCCATCAGTCATGTTAAGTGTGAAAAGCTGTCCTTGCCTTCAGATTTCTTCCTGGTTTCTGCGTGCATGTTGATAGGTCTGTGTGGGCTAGTTGTCGACTTATCGCAAGCTGTTCTTATTGTTTGCATCTCCTTGTTTACAGGTAGCTTCCGCATTGTGGTGGTACTATGTCTCCAAAGGAGTTGAGTACTTTGATACCGTATTTTTCATTTTGAGGAAAAAATTCAACCAGATCAGTTTCCTACATGTTTATCACCATTGTTCCATGTTTACCCTCTGGTGGATTGGTATCAAGTGGGTCGCAGGAGGTCAATGTGAGTACTGTGCTTTTATTCTTTTGTAGTTGTTTGAACATTGGGTTATATTTTTTCTGTGCTTATAGAAAGGACTAAAAATGCTGGCAAAGGCTGTGCAACCATGTCCCCACACAAGTCTGCCTGTGCACCTTGATTCATTGTAGATTATTCCCAGCTGGGGACTGCAGTTCACCATTTGTCAATTGACCAGCTAAAGTGCAGGCAATGACAGTATTAGTCATCATTACTTTTATTTACTTGTACCCAGGGAGGCTAACTTTCAGGCAACTCTGTGTGGTCTCATAATTGCATGTATATGGCCACATGGAGATCTATGACAATATTTTATAACCTGTGCATTGAAATATGCACATATTGAAAATATTTGTATGCCTGCCCCCCAAACATACATGTATGTATGGTTATGTATGAATACTTGTAATGCATCAAAAGCACATATTTCAATGTCTTTAAAGTATGTACTTTTCCTAGCTATTTTCAAAATATACACCTGTGTATTTTACATCCAAAAAAACATTACAACTTGCTCATGTAAAACCCTGTTTACATGTGGAAGTCGGTATATTTTAAAACATGCACCCATAATTGAAATCGCCAGTTTGCCGAAACCTCCACCATTTCATCAAGTCCTTCTTCAGGACAACAAAACTCTCCTAGTTCTTTACTTTGAATGTCTCCCAGTTCACCCATACCTCCCATCCAACCAATAGTAAAACAGACGGATAATTAGCAGGTGTAAAATTACGCAAAGATGTTAAAGGTATGCATATAAGTCTTTTATAAAATGCAACTTGCATTCATAGCACTTGGCCATGTCCCGAAATGCCCCAGATGCCTCTTTTTTTCATGTGTAAATGTATGCATGAGACCAAAAATACGTATGTACTTTTGATGTTTTTAAAATAACATGTATGCGAGTACAAGCTAGTTATGCGCATATAGGGGCGGATTTTAAGAGCCCTGCTTGCCTAAATCCGCCTAAATCCGGGCGGATTTAGGCGAGCAGGGCCCTGCGCGCCGGTGCGCCTATTTTACATAGGCCTACCGGCGCGCGCAGAGCCCCGGGACTCGCGTAAGTCCCGGGGTTTTCTGAGGGGGGCGTGTCGGGGGCGGGCCCGGTCGGCCCGGCGTTTTGGGGGCGTGTCAGCAGCGTTTTGGGGGCGGGCCCGGGGGGCATGGTTACGGCCCGGGGCGGTCCGGGGGCGTGGCCGCGCCCTCCGTACCCGCCCCCAGGTTGCGTCCCGGCGCGCCAGCGGCCCGCTGGCACGCGGGGATTTACGTCTCCCTCCGGGAGGCGTAAATCCCCCGACAAAGGTAAGGGGGGGGTTTAGACAGGGCCGGGCGGGTGGGTTAGGTAAGGGAGGGGAAGGTGAGGGGAGGGCAAAAGAAAGTTCCCTCCGAGGCCGCTCCGATTTCGGAGCGGCCTCGGAGGGAACGGGGGTAGGCTGCGCGGCTCGGCGCGCGCCGGCTATACGGAATCGATAGCCTTGCGCGCGCCGATCCAGGATTTTAGCGGATACGCGCGGCTACGCGCGTATCTATTAAAATCCCGCGTACTTTTGCTTGCGCCTGATGCGCCAGCAAAAGTACGCCAAATCGCGCGGTTTGAAAATCTACCCCATATATTTTATGCACGCACCCCTAAGTCTCGTCATTCAAAGGCAAGGTATAATTCATATAGGTCTGTGTTTGTTGACATCTGTTTTTCTCTAAGACTAAGAGCAGACAATTTATTTGTATTTGTATTATTAACTTTCCAAATGCATATCAGATTTATAACATCAAATTGCCATTGTGCTATATTATACATGAAGCTGTCAGGAGAAATAGTCACTGGTGAGCAAACTCGGAACAAAATATACTAATAGGTTGACTCCATTTCAGGCCTGGTTTTCAAAACAGTTTTATGAAATAGCTCTGGGTGCAGTTTGCATAAAAGTATGTGTGTGTAACCCGATTTTGCGCATACTTTTATACAAACTGAGGATAAGCATTCCGTGGAATGGGATTGAGATTTACATTCATACATCTCTATTTTAAAAAGTGTGCACATACACCCAAATGCCCGAAATTTAAAAAGCCTGGCGCGCATAAAATCCTGGAAATAACACACGTGGCCGGGCCAAGTGCATTTTAAAAGTGACCTGGGCACGCACATATCTGCCGGTACGCACAGAAGTGCTGGAAGATCAAAAACAAGGTCTGGGAGGGGCGGGGAACAAACCATTAGACGCTGACTTGGGGAAGCATGCGCTGGCAGCCAGCCGGTGCACAGAAATTACTTCTGCTCCAAAGGAGCAGTACGGAAAAGTCATAAAAAAACTTTTGGCTAGATAGGTTGGGGCCGGGGGTCAGAGAGGAGAGGGGAAAAGGTAGGAAGAGTAGTTAGGGGGACTGGGAGGCAACTGGGAAAGGCCTACTCGCGTCATCGCGCATACTTTTTAAAAATCCCTCCCCTTGTACGGGTTAGTCAACACCCGCCCGCACATGCATGTGTCGCCATTAAAATAGGCCCCGCATATGTGCGTGGGAATCTTTTTTTTATAACCGCGCGCATGATATAAAATAGCTGTGTCCACGTGCATGCCGGAAACTGTGTGCACATGGACGCACGCGCGCTTTTTTGAAAATCGACCCCTAACGCCCACATTTTTTAAGCTAGGCACATGTAAAATCCAGGAGATACGCGCATGGTTGGGCCAAGCACGCGCCGAGTGCTCTTTAGAAACGGCTTGGCCAAGCAATTATCTCCCAGTGCGCGCCAAAGTGCCGGGCCATCGAAAAGGGGCAGGCCGTGGGGCAGGGTCTGGGTGGGGAGGGGACCGGCCAGGACAGCGCCATCAGATGCTGTCCTGAGGAAACTCGCACCGGCAGCCGGCTGGCATTCAGAAGGTACATCTGCTCCGAAGGAGCAGTAAGCAAGAAAACAAAAAACATTTACGCTAGTTAGGTAGGGATTAGGCATCGGAGAGGAGAGGGGACAAGAGAGGCAGAGTAGGAAGGGATATAGGGAAGTTCCCTCCCAGTCCGCTCCTTAATTGGAGTGGACTGAGGTGGAACTGAGAAAACCCTACTTGCGTCTTCGCGCATATTTCTGTAAAATCCCATGCGATGCCACCCACCCGCACATGCGCGCCGATATTAAAATTGGCCCCATAAGATTTACCCTTGATAGAGCAGGTATAACTTTCTACAGGTTTTTTATGCTTGTTTCAGGCCGCTTAATCAGGAATTTGCATATAAGTTCTCTTTAATAATCCAGGGTAATGTCTGCATGTGAAAAATACATGCAGACATATTTGTTCTATGAGACAGTGGAGTTGCCATTCCAAGTTAAAAATTGGTGTAAACACATGGTGATCAGTGTTTGGACTCTTAATTTCTCTGCATTTCTTTCATTTGATGTTCGATTACTGAGTGCAGTATTGTTCTCAGCTATTGCGTCACTCCCATTTTACATGACTGCGGTCAAAGCTGGACTGCAGTTTAAAGTGCTTACCCTGGTTTTTAAATGTTTACACTGGGGTGAGCCCAGCTATTTGGCTAACCTCCTCGCATGCTATGTGCTGATAAGGGTATTGATATCATTAGAACAGTTGTTGTTATCCACTGCACCACTGGGTATTTCTGGACTATCTGTAACCAGAAGTAGAATAGTTTTTGTTTTGCATCAACAATTTGACATGCTGTTTCTTAAGATCTGCAGGTTGAGAACATGTACCTAAGATTCAGAAAGAAGGCAAAAGCATGGCTTTATGACTAGGTATTCTAAGATATTTAAGCCTATGCTTTTTTGGATCACAATTCCCAGTGATGCTGAGGGTCATAGGGTTTAATCCTGCTGGATGGAGGATTTAAAATGAATGTGAGAATTATATGCATTGAGACATGGTGCAAGAAGGAAGACATGCACTGGAATCCAGCTCTTCAGTGTTTAGAGCAGTGGGCTAAAAAGCATAGAAATAGGGTTCAAATCCTGCTGCCATTCCTTTTGACCTTGGGCAAGTCACTTCACCCTCCATTGCCTCAGGTACAAACAGATAGTAAGTCCCTTGGAGATAGGGAAATACCTATAGTATCTGAATGATACCTAAAAAAAGCACAATATAAATCAAATAAATAAAATACAGGCACAAATTCCACATATTTTGGGATTACAGCTGGATCATTCGGCTCAAGGTCTTAAGGATTAAGTTTAGTGTTTCTCCATAAAGTTTGCAATGTGGGAAAAACCTGGACCAGACTTGCCTGACCCTTATGCCATGGAGCCTGTTATGTTAGACAGTGGGCCCCTGGGTCGTGGTGAGGGTAGACTCCACCCACAGGGAGGAGCCCTGTGGTGACTCACCACGACAGGCGGAGTCTCAGTGATGATGGACAACAGAGAAATAACTTTATTATACTGCAATGGTAACCTGAGGCATAAGTAATGACTTAGTCCAAGATGTAGGACCCGCAGCGCTGGATGGTCCTGGAAATATTTCTTCTCAGTGGTGCTTGTGTAGGATATCTCTGGTAGAGGCCCATAGTGCAGGATAGGCCTTAGATAGTAGATGGATGTACACAAGGTAGTTCAGAGCCGGTGGTAACCCGCAGCGCGGGGTGCCCTGAAGAGTACCTTCTCTTGCTGGTGTCTGTGCAGGCGATATCCGGTAGTGGTCCGCAATGCGGGGTAGGCCGGATGCTGGTGGCAAGTTGCACAAGATGGTATGGATCTGGAAGTGGTCCGCAGAGCGGGGTAACTCGAGAATCCACACAGTGAAGGTAGAGGCAGGTGGAGAGCAGGCACTGTAGTCACTCGGCACTGAAGAAGTAGATTGAAGCATAGACACCGAGAAGACCTGGAACGGAGCAGGGCCAGGTCATCCAAGGAATGATGCAAGACTCACTGAAAGAGAACAGAGGCAGTGAGAGAGGCCCTCCGAGGAGCGGATAGCCCTAAGTGTGAGAGAGGCCCCCGAGGAATGGGTACCAAGAACACTCAGACAGGAACAGCAACCAGAGTTGCAGAATGGCGGAATAAGCAGGACTGGAATCCTTAATTACTCATCATACTGAAGGTCAGCTGAGCTTAAGTAGTAGAAGCGGGTGACGTCATGTGGTGGGGTCACCCCCGAGGTTCCCGCCATGACGCGCTCAAGAAGGGGCCAGGCGCGCGTGCCCTAGGTTACCCCGGAAGTAAGATGGCTGCCAGGAGCGCCCACGCCGTCCCGGGAATGCCATGAGGGTCGGCATGGAAAAGCGGAGACGGCTTTCCTCCCCAGACTAGAAGCAGTGGAGAGAAAAGAGGTGAGCAGCAGAGGTCGCAGCTGCCTGCGACCGACGGGCGCAACAGAGCCTGCTGCTATTCCACCTACAATAAGAATATATTGGGTGTTAGAAAAGTATGGGATGTGTGGATGAATACCTAATCATTAGGATCCTGGATGATATATATTTTAGGATCGGTCCTTTTTTTATTCAATAAAGTTTTTTCTCCATATGGAACATCTTCCTTTTTTCCCCTACTATCTATCTCTTAGTAATTTCTATGTGTGCTGTATCTTACTATATATCAGTCCAAGAGTTTCTAATGGGTTTCTATAGCTTCTTCTCAGCTAATAACACTTTGTCCTGTGAAACAGCCGATTAAATTAATAGGTCTGAACCATCTTCTGGTTCTCAGATGGCTGGCTGGAATACGTTTGGTGTGAGGGTGATTAAAAATGACTCATAGTGGAGGTGAGTGAGGGGCGATGTCTAAGAACATAAGAAAATGCCATACTGGGTCAGACCAAGGGTCCATCAAGCCCAGCATCCTGTTTCCAACAGAGGCCAAACCAGGCCATAAGAAAATCAAGGAGTCCCTGATAGCTCTCAGCTGGTAGCTTTTGTGTGAGAGTACTTGAATAGCAGATGATCCTTTATGTTTATTAGATCACAGGGTAATGTGTTCTTTTTTACTGGCATATCTGCATTTCAGGGTAGATCTAGAAGCGATACACATGTGCTAAACTCCATTTATGGTTTGGCAGATGGAACCAGGGAGCTTTCAGGAAAGATGCAGGGCCCTACCAGCCAGGTTAGCCAGTGTGAGCATGGAGAGGGTTGGCTTGTTTCTGTACATTTTTCAGACCCCTGTATTAAAGCTGGTAGGCCTTCAATCTCTATAGTATGCAGAAGATAGCACTTCTGTTCAGTGACATTTGAAGTCTGTGGGACATGGAGGTTACTTAGTTGAATTTTCAGCAGCAGTCTGTTTCAGGTGAATGAAGCTCCTAGCGGGACATCTATACAACACCTCTTCTCTATTGTGAAGTTTACCAATTCAGAAAGGGTCACTTCATAT